>NC_091284.1:435956664-436261664 GCF_032444005.1 Ranitomeya imitator
AGTAGGCCTAACATAACAAAATTAGGCTGTAGGCACTTTACAAATGGCTCCAGGGGTACACGGGCAGCAGTGGTGTGGTCAGCGGAGGAATATTTGAATTAGGGACTGCAGACAGACTTTGTAGGCTGTCCCCTGTGGACCATGCATCCAACACATTAACCCAGTGCGCCGTAATGGACACGTAATTTTTTGTGGACATGCCTACTGGTCCATGCGTCTCTTGTCAGGTGCACCTTTCTACTGTTTGATTGCCTGAGTGCTATGACAATGCAGACTTTTTCATGCCGGTGGAGGGCTGGGATGGCTTTTCTCGCAAAAGAAATGTCGACTGGGTAGCTTGAACTGTGGTACAGCGTAGTTCATCTGGGCTTTCTAAATATAAAACAAAGAAAAAAAGGAGGCTCCATGCACTTTCAGCTGGGTTCCAGGGGTACACGGCCAGCATTGGTCTGGTCAGTGGAGAACTATTGGAAGGAAGGACCGCAGACAGGCTTCGAAGGCCTAACATAAAAAAATTGGGCTGTAGGCACTTTATAATTGGTTCCAGGGGTACACGGGCAGCAGTGGCCTGGTCAGTGTAGTAGTAGTAGAAAGAACGGACCGCAGACAGGCTTCGAAGGCCTAACATAAAAAAATTGGGCTGGCTGTAGGCAATTTTAAATTGGTTCCAGGGGAACACGGGCAGCAGTGGCCTGGTCAGTGTAGTAGTAGTAGTAGAAAGAACGGACCGCAGACAGGCTTCGAAGGCCTAACATAAAAAAATTGGGCTGGCTGTAGGCAATTTAAAATTGGTTCCAGGGGAACACGGGCAGCAGTGGTCTGGTCAGTGTAGTAGTAGTAGAAAGAAAGGACCGCAGACAGGCTTCGAAGGCCTAACATAAAAAAATTGGGCTGGCTGTAGGCAATTTAAAATTGGTTCCAGGGGAACACGGGCAGCAGTGGTCTGGTCAGTGGAGGCCTAGTGGAAGGAGTGACCGCAGACAGGCATCGAAGGCCTAACATTATAACAGATGGCTGTAGGCAATTTTAAATTGGTTCCAGGGGAACACGGGCAGCAGTGGCCTGGTCAGTGTAGTAGTAGTAGAAAGAACGGACCGCAGACAGGCTTCGAAGGCCTAACATAAAAAAATTGGGCTGGCTGTAGGCAATTTTAAATTGGTTCCAGGGGAACACGGGCAGCAGTGGCCTGGTCAGTGTAGTAGTAGTAGTAGAAAGAATGGACCGCAGACAGGCTTCGAAGGCCTAACATGAAAAAATTGGGCTGGCTGTAGGCAATTTAAAATTGGTTCCAGGGGAACACGGGCAGCAGTAGTCTGGTCAGTGTAGTAGTAGTAGAAAGAATGGACCGCAGACAGGCTTCGAAGGCCTAACATAAAAAAATTGGGCTGGCTGTAGGCAATTTAAAATTGGTTCCAGGGGAACACGGGCAGCAGTGGTCTGGTCAGTGGAGGCCTAGTGGAAGGAGTGACCGCAGACAGGCATCGAAGGCCTAACATAATAACAGATGGCTGTAGGCAATTTTAAATTGGTTCCAGGGGAACACGGGCAGCAGTGGCCTGGTCAGTGTAGTAGTAGTAGAAAGAACGGACCGCAGACAGGCTTCGAAGGCCTAACATAAAAAAATTGGGCTGGCTGTAGGCAATTTTACATTGGTTCCAGGGGTACACGGGCAGCAGTGGTGTGGTCAATGGAGGCCTAGTGGAAGGAGTGACCGCAGACAGGCATCAAAGGCCTAACATAATAACATATGGCTGTAGGCAATTTTAAATTGGTTCCAGGTGAACACGGCCAGCAGTGGCCTGGTCAGCGGAGGATGATTGTAATGAGTGTCTGCCAGTTAGTAGTCCAAAACAATACATAAATGTGAATGTCTCACATTAAAATCCAGCGAAAACACTAAAGGGTGCAATCTTTAGGTACAGGGGTGGGATCCTCTGCGTTGTTTCTGACCTACTAATTTGGCGCAAAGTTTTTACTTGGGTAAATAGAGGACACTGCCCCTGACTATGTTAAGTACCATTATACATGTCAACACAATGGTATTGTCAGTGGCAGGAATGGAAGGATGTCAGCGCATAGTCTAAACATTGGTGGAAGTGTGAGAGATAATTGTGGAAGTGGCAGAGCAATGTTTGACCTGGGGGTGGGTGAACTCTCTTGTGGACGGCGGTACAGGCCCAGGGCCCCTCATGTTACAACAGTGTGTCTGACGTTGGGTGCGCACCACCACCGCCAGAGACAGTTTATTGTACTATGAGGAACCCAGTGGCAGTGCTGTCGACCAAAAGCGGGCACACCCACCTCTTCAGACAAACAGCACTCTCACGGGTGCTTGCGCCAAGTCGCGATACCACGGCCCCGTGTGGGGAGTTTGGCCATTTAGGGAGGTGTAAACATGTCGTATGCTGGACAATCAGCTGCTGCAAATTAAGACATTTGAAAAGTCATTCACAGTAGTCCACAGGCAAGAGCTTTTCATAGGAAAGCTAGGTGTCGCCCTGGCAAGGTGGGGCAAAAGAATTCGAAATCCAGTTGTGGTTCATTTTAATGAATGTTAGATCATCAACATTTTGTGTAGCCAGACGAGTCCTTTTTTCGGTTAATATTGAACCTGCAGCACTGAATACTCTTTCTGATAGGACACTAGCTGCCGGGCAAGCAAGCTCCTGCAATGCATATTCAGCCAATTCTGGCCAGGTGTCTAATTTTGATGCCCAGTAATCAAATGGGAATGACGGTTGAGGGAGAACATCGATAAGGGATGAAAAATAGTTTGTAAACATGCTGGACAAATGTTGTCTCCTGTCACTTTGAATTGATGCAGCAGTACCTGTCCTGTCTGCGGTCATAGCAAAATCACTCCACAACCTGGTCAGAAAACCCCTCTGTCCAACGCCACTTCTGATGTGTGCACCCCTAACACTCCTGGTCTGCTGCCCCCTGGAGCTCGTGTGAGAACGATCACGGGTGCTGTGTGCTGGGAATGCCTGAAGCAAACGGTCAACAAGAGTTGATTGTTTTGTTGCTAATACTAGTTCCAAGTTCTCATGTGGCATAATATTTTGCAATTTGCCTTTATAGCGAGGATCAAGGAGGCAGGCCAACTAGTAATCGTCATCGTTCATCATTTTAGTAATGCGTGTGTCCCTTTTGAGGATACGCAAGGCATAATCCGCCATGTGGGCCAAAGTTCCAGTTGTCAAATCTGCGGTTGTGCTTGGTTGAGGGGCAGTTGCAGGCAAATCTACGTCACTTGTGTCCCTCAAAAAACCAAAACCCGGCCTTGCCACGCCACCAATTTCCAGTGCCCCCCGGAAAGCTTCCTCATTAAAAATATACTCATCCCCATCATCCTCCTCGTCCTCTACCTCCTCTTCGCCCGCTACCTCGTCCTGTACACTGCCCTGACCAGACAATGGCTGACTGTCATCAAGGCTTTCCTCTTCCTCTGGTGCAGACGCCTGATCCTTTATGTGCGTCAAACTTTGCATCAGCAGACGCATTAGGGGGATGCTCATGCTTATTATGGCGTTGTCTGCACTAACCAGCCGTGTGCATTCCTCAAAACACTGAAGGACTTGACACATGTCTTGTATCTTCGACCACTGCACACCCGACAACTCCATGTCTGCCATCCTACTGCCTGCCCGTGTATGTGTATCCTCCCACAAAAACATAACAGCCCGCCTCTGTTCGCACAGTCTCTGAAGCATGTGCAGTGTTGAGTTCCACCTTGTTGCAACGTCTATGATTAGGCGATGCTGGGGAAGGTTCAAAGACCGCTGATAGGTCTGCATATGGCTGGAGTGTACAGGCGAACGGCGGATATGTGAGCAAAGTCCACACACTTTGAGGAGCAGGTCGCAGAAACCAGGATAAGTTTTCAATAAGCACTGCACCACCAGGTTTAAGGTGTGAGCCAGGCAAGGAATGTGTTTCAGTTGGGAAAGGGAGATGGCAGCCATGAAATTCCTTCCATTATCACTCACTACCTTGCCTGCCTCAAGATCTACTGTGCCCAGCCACGACTGCGTTTCTTCCTGCAAGAACTCGGACAGAACTTCCGCGGTGTGTCTGTTGTCGCCCAAACACTTCATAGCCAATACAGCCTGCTGACGCTTGCCAGTAGCTGCCCCATAATGGGACAACTGGTGTGCAACAGTGACAGCTGACGATGGAGTGGTTTGATGACTGCGGTCAGTGGAAGAGCTGTCGCTTCTGCAGGAGGACGAGGAGGAGGAGGAGGAGGGGGTGCGATCGCCTACAGCCAACTGTTTCCTAGACCGTGGGCTAGGCACAACTGTCCCGAAATTGATGTCCCCTGTGGACCCTGCATCCACCACATTCACCCAGTGTGCCTTGATGGACACGTAACGTCCCTGGTCATGCCTACTGGTCCATGCATCTGTAGTCAGGTGCACCTTTGTACTCACAGATTGCCTGAGTGCATGGATGATGCGCTGTTTAACATGCTGGTGCAGGGCTGGGATGGCTTTTCTGGAAAAAAAGTGTTGACTGGGTAGCTCGTAGCGTGGTTCAGCGTACTCCATCAGGGCTTTGAAAGCTTCGCTTTCAACTAACCGGTAGGGCATCATCTCTAACGAGATTAGTCTAGCTATGTGGGCGTTCAAACCCTGTGTACGCGGATGCGAGGATAAGTACTTCCTTTTTCTACCTAGAGTCTCATGTAGGGTGAGCTGGACTTGAGAGCTGGAGATCGTGGAACTAGCGGGTGTGCCGGTGGACATGGCAGACTGAGAGACGGTTGGAGACGGTATTGTTTCCGCCGGTGCCCTAGATGCAGTATTTCCTCCAACGAAACTGGTGATTCCCTGACCCTGACTGCTTTGGGCTGGCAAACAAACCTGCACAGATACTGCCGGTGGTGAAGAAAATGGTGGCCTTACAGTGACGGAAGGGATGTTGCGTTGCTGAGTAGCTTCATTGGCCGAGTGTGCTACAACCTTAAGGGACGTTTGGTAGTTAGTCCAGGCTTGCAAATGCATGGTGGTTAAATGTCTATGCATGCAACTTGTATTGAGACATTTCAGATTCTGACCTCTGCTTAAGCTAGTTGAACATTTTTGACAGATGACTTTGCGCTGATCAATTGGATGTTGTTTAAAAAAATGCCAGACTGCACTCTTCCTAGCATCGGATCCCTTTTCAGGAATTGCAGACTGAGCTTTAACCGGATGGACACGCTGTCCTCCAACAGTTTTTTGCTTTGCCACGCGTTTTGGGCCAGATATGGGCCCGGCAGATGGAACCTGTTGCGATGTTGATGCCTGCTGCGTCCCCTCCTCCTCCGCTTCAGAACTACTGACGCCTGCACCCTGTTCCCCCAATGGCTGCCAGTCGGGGTCAACAACTGGGTCATCTATAACCTCCTCTTCTAGCTCGTGTGCAACTTCGTCTGTGTCACCGTGTAGGTCGGTGGTATAGCGTTCGTGACGGGGCAACATAGTCTCATCAGGGTCTGATTCTGGATCAGTACCCTGAGAGGGCAATGTTGTGGTCTGAGTCAAAGGACCAGCATAGTAGTCTGGCTGTGGCTGTGCATCAGTGCACTCCATGTCAGAATCTACTTGTAATGGGCATGGACTGTTAACTGTTTCACTTTCTAAGCCAGGGACGGTATGTGTAAAGAGCTCCATGGAGTAACCCGTTGTGTCGCCTGCTGCATCCTTCTCTCTTGTTGTTGTTTTTGCTGAAGAGGACAAGGAAGCGACTTGTCCCTGACCGTGAACATCCACTAACGACGCGCTGCTTTTAGATTTGCCAGTTTCAGAAGAGGAGGCAAAAGAGCTAGAGGCTGAGTCAGCAAGGTAAGCCAAAACTTGCTGTTGCTGCTCCGGCTTTAAAAGCGGTTTTCCCACTCCCAGAAAAGGGAGCGTTCGAGGCCTTGTGTAGCCAGACGACGAACCTGGCTCCACAGCTCCAGACTTAGGTGGAATAATTTTTTTCCCAAGACCACCTGATGCTCCACTACCACTACCATCATTACCAGCTGACAATGAACGCCCACGGCCACGACTTCTTCCACCAGACTTCCTCATTGTTTTAAAAACTTAACCAAAGTAACTTTATTTGTTGCTGTCAAACAACTTACACGGTGAGCTATAACTTATGTATGATTTCGATATCCCTTTACAGGTTGGTGAAACCGCAAGGAAAATCAGGCACAATGTTACACACTCTGTTTTCTGTGGCACTAAATCAGAGAGATGCCACACACGCAGGACTGTCACTCAAGCACAAATGTCAATATTAATCTCCCACTGTTTTGTTTGTTTTTTTTAAAGGAAACTTTAGAAACAAAATTAAATAAAATGATTTATTCAGGAAGAATTTAGAAACAAAATAAAATAAAATGATTTTTTTCAGGGAGAATTTAGAAACCCAAAAAAAAAAGAAAATAGCCTTTCTATGGCCCAGTGCCCACTATTTGAGATAGAGAGATGGCACACCCAGGAGTCAGGAGTGGCACACAAGCAGAAAGGGCAATATTAATCTCCCACTGATTGATTTATTGATTTTTTCAGGTAGAATTTAGAAACCAAATCAACCAAAAAAACAAATTGGCTTTCTATGGCCCACTGAGTGAGAGATGGCATACACAGGAGTCAGGAGTGGCACACAAGCCCAGAGGCCAATATTTATCTCCCACTGATTGATTTATTGATTTTTTCAGGTAGAATTTAGAAACCAAATCAACAAAAAGAAAAAAAATAGCCTTTCTATGGCCCAGTGACTGCCCACTATTTGAGAGAGAGAGATGGCACACCCAGGAGTCAGGAGTGGCACACAAGCAGAAAGGGCAATATTAATCTCCCACTGACTTTTTTTTTTCAGGGAGACTTTAGAAACAAAATTAAATAAAATGATTTATTCAGGAAGAATTTAGAAACAAAATAAAATAAAATGATTTTTTCAGGGTGAATTTAGAAACCAAAAAAAAAAAAGAAAATAGCCTTTCTATGGCCCAGTGCCCACTATTTGAGAGAGAGAGAGATGGCACACCCAGGAGTCAGGAGTGGCACACAAGCAGAAAGGGCAATATTAATCTCCCACTGACTTTTTTTTTTCAGGGAGACTTTAGAAACAAAATTAAATAAAATGATTTATTCAGGAAGAATTTAGAAACAAAATAAAATAAAATGATTTTTTCAGGGAGAATTTAGAAACCAAAAAAAAAAGAAAATAGCCTTTCTATGGCCCAGTGCCCACTATTTGAGAGAGAGAGATGGCACACCCAGGAGTCAGGAGTGGCACACAAGCAGAAACGGCAATATTAATCTCCCATTGACTTTTTTTTTTTCAGGGAGACTTTAGAAACAAAATTAAATAAAATGATTTATTCAGGAAGAATTTAGAAACAAAAAAAAAAATAGGCTTTCTATGGCCCACTGAGTGAGAGATCGCACACACAGGAGTCAGGAGTGGCACACAAGCCCAGAGGCCAATATTTATCTCCCACTGATTGATTGATTTATTGATTTTTTCAGGTAGAATTTAGAAACCAAATCCACCCAAAAAAAAATAGGCTTTCTATGGCCCACTGAGTGAGAGATGGCACACACAGGAGTCAGGAGTGGCACACAAGCCCAGAGGCCAATATTTATCTCCCACTGATTGATTTATTGATTTTTTCAAGTAGAATTTAGAAACCAAATCAACAAAAAGAAAAAAAATAGCCTTTCTATGGCCCAGTGACTGCCCACTAGTTGAGAGAGAGAGATGGCACACCCAGGAGTCAGGAGTGGCACACAAGCAGAAAGGGCAATATTAATCTCCCACTGATTTTTTTTAATTTTTTCTGGGAGTATTTAGAAACCCAATAAAAAAAAATTAATAGGCTTTCTATGGCCCACTATTTGAGAGAGAGATGGCACACTCAGGACTGGCACACAAGCCCAAAGGCCAATATTAATCTCCCACTGTATTTTTTTATCAGGGAGAATTTATAAACCTTAGAAAAAAAATACAGAAAAATGAAAAGGCTTTCTATGGCCCACTATGTGAGAGAGATGGCACACACAGGGATGGCACTCTAGCAGAAATGCCAAATTGCCAATCTTAATCTCCCACCAAAAAAAAAACCAGGGACTGTCCTACAATTACTATCTCCCTGCCTGCAGTAATCTCAGCCAGGTATGGCAGGCAGCTACTATCTCCCTGCCTGCAGTAATCTCAGCCAGGTATGGCAGGCAGCAATAAGGAGTGGACTGATGCACAAATGAAATAAAAAGTGTGGACAAACAAAAAAGATAGCTGTGCAGAAAGGAAGGAACAAGAGGATTTGTGCTTTGAAAAAAGCAGTTGGTTTGCACAGCGGCGTACACACAGCAATGCAGCTATCAGGGAGCCTTCTAGGGCAGCCCAATGAGCTACAGCGCTGAGAAAAAAAAAAAATGTTGCCTCCACTGTCCCTGCAAACCGAAGGTGGTGTTGGACAGTGGAAATCGCTACAGCACAAGCGGTTTTGTGGTTAATGGACCCTGCCTAACGCTATCCCTGCTTCTGACGAAGCGGCAGCAACCTCTCCCTATGCTCAGATCAGCAGCAGTAAGATGGCGGTCGGCGGGAACGCCCCTTTATATCCCCTGTGACGCCGCAGACAGCAAGCCAATCACTGCAATGCCCTTCTCTAAGATGGTGGGGACCAGGACCTATGTCATCACGCTGCCCACACTCTGCGTTCACCTTCATTGGCTGAGAAATGGCGCTTTTTGCGTCATTGAAACGCAACTTTGGCGCGAAAGTCGCGTACCGCATGGCCGACCACGCACAGGGGTCGGATCGGGTTTCATGAAACCCGACTTTGCCAAAAGTCGGCGACTTTTGAAAATGAACGACCCGTTTCGCTCAACCCTAGTTGGATGTATTCCTGTTTTTTCAAAGCGGTAAGCTGGCTTTGCCAAAAACTTTATATATATATATATATATATATATATATATATATATATATATATATACTTGTAGAATGTAGGCAGCTAGCTTGATATCTAAGAAATTTTAGGTTGTACTTTAGGGCTATAAATTCTGTGAAAAGTTGTTAGCTTTCATTGTAGCTAATAGAAAAACAATACCCGTAGATGAAGTTCTCACTGCACAATGCATGATAAAATGGACTATATGGTATGGATAGGCTATTTTATTTTCTACTAATGATCAAGGACCATACAGTAGTCAAATCCCAACAGTTACTTTTGTTAATAGGCAGTGGAGCTCTTTAAATAGCAAATTCATGGAATGCCTAAAGGACAAATCTGATATCTGATCCTTGTGGGAAAATAAAGAGTGCAAACTTTTAATCCCTTAAGTAAGACATTAGCTGTTTCGTTCTCTTCCTACTATGGATAGTCCTTTTGTAGCTTTGGCAGAGTAATAAAATAGCGAGTATATCTGTATGTAGCAAAAGTATAAGAATGCCAAATAGTTATTTTTTTTTAGATAGTCGGTACATATTTAATAAATAGCAGTAACAAGTGGTCAGTCTGGACCACTGCTCATAATGCCACTTCTAGAATATCTTAATTATACAAGTTGGCACCTGTCTTGCAACCTCATCGGCACCAAGCAGCAACTGTGTAATGGCTATTTAGAGGATGGATGTTTGGGAATATTCCATTCTGTCTTCCTATATTAGGAAAATATTTCTACTGTCTGCAAACTATCAGAGACCCTTATATACATCAGATAGAATATATAGAATATATATCTATACATCATATAGAATATATAGAATATATATCATGTCTCTTATCACATTCATTGTTCTGATAAAGCTGTATGTAAGCATTCCTATTCAAAATTATCAGGATAGGCCAACATTAATGTCATGAGCAACTTTACTACTCAAAGCATGAACATAATATATTGTGTTCACATTTATTCGGTGATCTAGACTGAGAACTGCATCTAGATTTCCATCTAAATCCCCCCCCCCCCCCCCAAAAAAAAGGATTTGTTATAATAAATGGCTCAGTTGAGAGGTTCAAGCTGAATTCTATTTTTCAGGGATTCAGATGAAAATCGTGACTCTGCGATCAGCATACAGCACTGTATAAATGTGAAGTGACACAACTACATTTTCTAAGGAGCTATAGTAAAAATGCCATAGAGATATACAGTACAGACCAAAAGTTTGGCCCTTTAATAAGTGGGATTTCTTGCCTTATAAATGGGGTTGGGACCATCAGTTGTGTTGTGCAGAAGTCTGGTGGATACACAGCTGATAGTCCTACTGAATAAACTGTTAGAATCTGTATTATGGCAAGAAAAAGGCAGGTAACAAAAGCGAGTGGCCATCATTACTTTAAAAATGAAGGTCAGTCAGTCAAAAAAATTGGGAAAACTTTGAAAGGGTCCCCAAGTGCAGTGACAAAAACCATCAAGCGCTACAAAGAAACTGGCTCACATTAGGACCGCCCCAGGAAAGAAAGACCAAGAGTCACCTCTGCTTCTGAGGATAAGTTTATCCGAGTCACCAGCCTCAGAAATCACAGGTTAACAGCAGCTCAGATTGGAGACCAGGTCAATTCCACACAGAGTTCTTGCAGCAGACACATCTCTACAATAGCTGTTAAGAGGAGACTTTGTGAAAAAGTGTGAAACAACTGAAAATATGTCTTATATTCTGGGTTGTTCAAAGTAGCCACCTTTTGCTTTGATGACTGCTTTGCACATTCTTGGCATTCTCTTGATGAGCTTCAAGAGGTAGTCACCAGGAATGGTTTTCCAACAATCTTGGAGCTCCCAGAGATGCTTAGCACTTGTTGGCCCTTTTGCCTTCACTCTGCAGTCCAGCTCGCTCCGAGCCATCTCGATTGAGTTCTGGTCGGGTGACTGTGGAGGCCAGGTCATCTGGCGAAACACCCCATCACTCTCCTTCTTGGTCAAATAGCCCTTACACAGCCTGGAGTGTTGTGAATTCTGTTGTCAAGCTCCCTCCTGTGGTCATGAATGGTACTTCGGCTGGTTCTGTCCATGGGCTTCCTCTGGTGGTTGTGAGTGGGGCTGCGGCTTCTGAGTTTCCTTCCACAGGTGACGAGGTTAATTCGTTAGCTGGCTGCTCTATTTAACTCCAGTTAGATCATTGCTCCATGCCACCTGTCAATGTTCCAGTATTGGTCTAGTTCGCTCCTGGATCGTTCTTGTGACCTGTCTTCCCAGCAGAAGCTAAGTTGCTGCTTGTTTTTCTCTTGTTTGCTATTTTTCTGTCCAGCTTGCTATTTTGATTTTTGTCTTGCTTGCTGGAAGCTTTGGGACGCAGAGGGAGCGCCTCCGCACCGTGAGTCGGTGCGGAGGGTCTTTTTGCGCCCTCTGCGTGGTCTTTTTGTAGTTTTTGTGCTGACCGCAAAGTTACCTTTCCTATCCTCTGTCTGTTCAGTAAGTCGGGCCTCTCTTTGCTATATCTATTTCATCTCTGTGTTTGTAATTTTCATCTTAACTCACAGTCATTATATGTGGGGGGCTGCCTTTTCCTTTGGGGAATTTCTCTGAGGCAAGGTAGGCTTTATTTTTCTATCTTTAGGGCTAGCTAGTTTCTTAGGCTGTGACGAGTTGCATAGGGAGAGTTAGGAGCAATCCACGGCTATTTCTAGTGTGTGTGATAGGATTAGGGATTGCGGTCAGCAGAGTTCCCACGTCCCAGAGCTTGTCCTGTATTATTAGTAACTATCAGGTCATTCCGTGTGCTCTTAACCACCAGGTCCATTATTGTCCTAACCACCAGGTCATAACAGTACAGGTGGCCAAAAGTATTAATGCATCTCAATAGAGGGATAAGAGAAGTTCTGAGACCATTTTTTTTTCTTTGCAGTGTGTTTTGTCTCTCTTTTCCCCTTTACCTCTGGGTGGTTCAGGATACAGGTGTAGATATGGACATTCAAGGTCTGTCCTCTTGGATGGATAATCTCACTGCAAGGGTACAAAACATTCAAGATTTTGTGGTTCAGAATCCGATGTCAGAGCCTAGGATTCCAATTCCTGATTTGTTTTTTTGGGGATAGATCTAAGTTTCTGAATTTCAAAAATAATTGTAAATTGTTTCTTGCTTTGAAACCTCGCTCCTCAGGTGACCCTGTTCAACAAGTGAAAATAATTATTTCTTTGTTACGTGGCGACCCTCAAGACTGGGCATTTTCCCTTGCGGCAGGAGATCCGGCATTGCGTGATGTTGATGCGTTTTTTCTGGCGCTTGGATTGCTTTATGATGAACCAAATTCAGTGGATCAGGCAGAGAAAATCTTGCTGGCTCTGTGTCAGGGTCAGGATGAGGTAGAGATATATTGTCAGAAGTTTAGGAAGTGGTCTGTACTCACTCAGTGGAATGAATGTGCCCTGGCAGCAATTTTCAGAAAGGGTCTCTCTGAAGCCCTTAAGGATGTCATGGTGGGATTTCCCATGCCTGCCGGTCTGAATGAGTCTATGTCTTTGGCCATTCAGATCGATCGACGCTTGCGTGAGCGTAAAGCTGTGCACCATTTGGCGGTATTATCTGAGCATAGACCTGAGCCTATGCAATGTGATAGGACTTTGACCAGAGCTGCACGGCAAGAACACAGACGTCGGAATGGGCTATGTTTTTACTGTGGTGATTCCACTCATGTTATCTCCGATTGTCCTAAGCGCACTAAGCGTTTCGCTAGGTCTGCTGTTATGTAGGCAATCCAGTGACACAGTGTGCCAGCAATCAGAGCACATACAGTGATCTGACAATAACCAAAAACAATAGAACGAGCTCTGAGACGTGGAATCTCTGTAGACCGCAATACCTGAACCTATCCTAAACACAACTAAAGGCAGCTGTGGATTGCGCCTGTCACTACCTATGCAACTCGGCACAGCCTGAGGAGCTGACTAGCCTGAAGATAGAAAAACAAGCCTGACTTGCCTCAGAGAAATACCCCAAAGGAAAAGGCAGCCCCCCACATATAATGACTGTTAGCAAGATGAAAAGACAAACGTAGGGATGAAATAGATTCAGCAAAGTGAGGCCCGCTATTCTAGATAGAGCGAGGATAGCAAAGAGAACTTTGCAGTCTACAAAAAACCCTAAAGCAAAAAACCACGCAAAGGGGGCAAAAAGACCCACCGTGCCGAACTAACGGCACGGCGGTACACCCTTTGCGTCTCAGAGCTTCCAGCAAAACGAATAGACAAGCTGGACAGAAAAAGTAGCAACAAAAGCAAAGAAGCACTTATCTAAGCAGAGCAGCAGGCCACAGGAAAGATCCAGAAGCTCAGGTCCAACACTGGAACATTGACAAGGAGCAAGGAAGACAGAATCAGGTGGAGTTAAATAACAAAGCAGCCAACGAGCTCACCAGAACACCTGAGGGAGGAAGCTCAGAAGCTGCAGTACCACTTGTGACCACAGGAGTGAATTCAGCCACAGAATTCAGAACAGTACCCCCCCCTTGAGGAGGGGTCACCGAACCCTCACCAGAGCCCCCAGGCCGACCAGGATGAGCCACATGATAGGCACTAACAAGATCTGGAGCATGGACATCAGAGGCAAAAACCCAGGAATTATCTTCCTGAGCATAACCCTTCCATTTAACCAGATACTGGAGTTTCCGTCTAGAAACACGAGAATCCAAAATTTTCTCCACAATATACTCCAAATCCCCCTCCACCAAAACCGGGGCAGGAGGCTCAACAGATGGAACCATAGGTGTCACGTATCTCCGCAACAACGACCTATGGAATACATTATGTATGGAAAAGGAGTCTGGGAGGGTCAGACGAAAAGACACAGGATTGAGAATCTCAGAAATCCTATACGGACCAATAAAACGAGGTTTAAATTTAGGAGAGGAAACCTTCATAGGAATATGACGAGAAGATAACCAAACCAGATCCCCAACAAAAAGTCGGGGACCCACACGGCGTCTGCGATTAGCGAAAAGTTGAGCCTTATCCTGGGACAAGGTCAAATTGTCCACTTCCTGAGTCCAGATCTGCTGCAACCTGTCCACCACATAATCCACACCAGGACAGTCCGAAGACTCAACCTGTCCTGAAGAGAAACGAGGATGGAACCCAGAATTGCAGAAAAATGGAGAGACCAAGGTAGCCGAGCTGGCCCGATTATTAAGGGCGAACTCAGCTAACGGCAAAAAGGACACCCAATCATCCTGGTCTGCAGAAACAAAACATCTCAGATATGTCTCCAAGGTCTGATTGGTTCGTTCGGTCTGGCCATTAGTCTGAGGATGGAAAGCCGAGGAAAAAGACAGGTCAATGCCCATCCTACCACAAAAGGCTCGCCAAAACCTCGAAACAAACTGGGAACCTCTGTCAGAAACAATATTCTCAGGAATGCCATGCAAACGAACCACATGCTGGAAGAACAAAGGCACCAAATCAGAGGAGGAAGGCAATTTAACCAAGGGCACCAGATGGACCATTTTAGAAAAGCGATCACAGACCACCCAAATGACTGACATCTTTTGAGAAACTGGAAGGTCAGAAATGAAATCCATCGAAATATGTGTCCAAGGCCTCTTTGGGACCGGCAAGGGCAAAAGCAACCCACTGGCACGTGAACAGCAGGGCTTAGCCCTAGCACAAATCCCACAGGACTGCACAAAAGTACGTACATCCCGTGACAGAGATGGCCACCAGAAGGATCTAGCCACTAACTCTCTGGTACCAAAGATTCCAGGATGACCAGCCAACACCGAACAATGAAGTTCAGAGAAAACTTTAGTAGTCCACCTATCAGGGACGAACAGTTTCTCCGCCGGACAACGATCAGGTTTATTCGCCTGAAATTTTTGCAACACTCGCCGCAAATCAGGGGAGATGGCAGACACAATGACTCCTTCCTTGAGGATACTCGCCGGCTCAGATGAACCCGGAGAGTCGGGCACAAAACTCCTAGACAGAGCATCCGCCTTCACATTTTTAGAGCCCGGAAGGTACGAAATCTCAAAATTGAAGCGGGCAAAAAATAACGACCAACGGGCCTGTCTAGGATTCAAGCGCTTGGCAGACTCGAGATAAGTAAGGTTCTTATGATCAGTCAATACCACCACACGATGCTTAGCTCCTTCAAGCCAATGACGCCATTCCTCGAATGCCCACTTCATGGCCAGCAACTCTCGGTTGCCCACATCATAATTACGCTCAGCAGCCGAAAACTTCCTGGAAAAGAAAGCACATGGTTTCAACACTGAGCAACCAGAACCTCTCTGTCACAAAACCGCCCCTGCTCCAATCTCAGAAGCATCAACCTCGACCTGGAACGGAAGAGAAACATCTGGTTGACACAACACAGGGGCAGAACAAAAATGATGCTTCAACTCCTGAAAAGCTTCCACAGCAGCAGAAGACCAATTAACCAAATCAGCACCCTCTTGGTCAAATCGGTCAATGGTTTGGCAATGCTAGAAAAATTACAGATGAAGCGACGATAAAAATTAGCAAAGCCCAGGAATTTTTGCAGACTTTTCACAGATGTCGGCTGAGTCCAATCCTGGATGGCTTGGACCTTAACCGGATCCATCTCGATAGTAGAAGGGGAAAAGATGAACCCCAAAAATGAAACTTTCTGCACACCGAAGAGACACTTTGATCCCTTCACAAAGAATTAGCATGCAGGACCTGGAAAACCATTCTGACCTGCTTCACATGAGAGTCCCAATCATCCGAGAAGATCAAAATGTCATCCAAGTAAACAATCAGGAATTTATCCAGATACTCACAAAAGATGTCATGCATAAAAGACTGAAACACAGATGGAGCATTGGCAAGTCCGAACGGCATCACTAGATACTCAAAATGACCCTCGGGCGTATTAAATGCAGTTTTCCATTCATCTCCTTGCCTGATTCTCACCAGATTATACGCACCACGAAGATCTATCTTAGTGAACCAACTAGCCCCCTTAATCCGAGCAAACAAGTCAGATAACAATGGCAATGGATACTGAAATTTAACAGTGATCTTATTAAGAAGGCGGTAATCAATACATGGTCTCAGCGAACCATCCTTCTTGGCCACAAAAAAGAACCCTGCTCCCAGTGGTGACGACGATGGGCGAATATGTCCCTTCTCCAGGGATTCCTTCACATAACTGCGCATAGCGACGTGTTCAGGCACGGATAAATTAAATAATCGACCTTTAGGGAACTTACTACCAGGAATCAAATTGATAGCACAATCACAATCCCTATGCGGAGGTAGGGCATCGGACTTGGGCTCTTCAAATACATCCTGATAATCAGACAAGAACTCTGGGACCTCAGAAGGAGTGGATGACGAAATAGACAAAAATGGAACATCACCATGTACCCCCTGACAACCCCAGCTGGATACCGACATAGAGTTCCAATCCAATACTGGATTATGGGTTTGCAGCCATGGCAACCCCAACACGACCACATCATGCAGATTATGTAGCACCAGAAAGCGAATAACTTCCTGATGTGCAGGAACCATGCACATTGACCATGTGCATGGTTCCTGCACATCAGGAAGTTATTCGCTGGGTCCAGTACTAAGGTTTATTCTTGGCCAAAGGTGTAGCATCAATTCCTCTCAACGGAATAGGACACCGCAAAGGCTCCAAGAAAAACCCACAACGTTTAGCATAATCCAAATCCATCAGATTCAGGGCAGCGCCTGAATCCACAAACGCCATGACAGAATACGATGACAAAGAGCATATCAAGGTAATGGACAGAAGGAATTTGGATTGTACAGTACCAATGACGGCAGACCTATCGAACCGCTTAGTGCGCTTAGGACAATCAGAAATAGCATGAGTGGAATCACCACAGTAGAAACACAGACCATTCAGACGTCTGTGTTCTTGCCGTTCAACTCTGGTCATAGTCCTATCGCACTGCATAGGCTCAGGTTTAATCTTAGACAATACTGCCAAATGGTGCACAGATTTACGCTCGCGCAAGCGTCGACCGATCTGAATGGCCAAAGACATAGACTCATTCAAACCAGCAGGCATAGGAAAACCCACCATGACATCCTTAAGAGCCTCAGAGAGACCCTTTCTGAACAAAGCTGCCAGCGCAGATTCATTCCACAGAGTGAGTACTGACCACTTCCTAAATTTCTGACAATATACTTCTATATCATCCTGACCCTGGCACAAAGCCAGCAAATTTTTCTCAGCCTGATCCACTGAATCAGGCTCATCGTAAAGCAATCCGAGCGCCAGGAAAAACGCATTGACATTACTCAATGCAGGGTCTCCTGGCGCAAGAGAAAAAAAAATGATGTCAGAACTTCTTTTTTCCCTCTATTGAGAATCATTAGGTAGGCTCCTTGTACTGTTATGTAGGCAATCCAGTGACACAGTGTGCCAGCAATCAGAGCCCATACAGTGATCTGACAATAACCAAAAACAATAGAACGAGCTCTGAGACGTGGAATCTCTGTAGACCGCAATACCTGAACCTATCCTAAACACAACTAAAGGCAGCTGTGGATTGCGCCTGTCACTACCTATGCAACTCGGCACAGCCTGAGGAGCTGACTAGCCTGAAGATAGAAAAACAAGCCTGACTTGCCTCAGAGAAATACCCCAAAGGAAAAGGCAGCCCCCCACATATAATGACTGTTAGCAAGATGAAAAGACAAACGTAGGGATGAAATAGATTCAGCAAAGTGAGGCCCGATATTCTAGATAGAGCGAGGATAGCAAAGAGAACTTTGCAGTCTACAAAAAACCCTAAAGCAAAAAACCACGCAAAGGGGGCAAAAAGACCCACCGTGCCGAACTAACGGCACGGCGGTACACCCTTTGCGTCTCAGAGCTTCCAGCAAAACGAATAGACAAGCTGGACAGAAAAAGTAGCAACAAAAGCAAAGAAGCACTTATCTAAGCAGAGCAGCAGGCCACAGGAAAGATCCAGAAGCTCAGGTCCAACACTGGAACATTGACAAGGAGCAAGGAAGACAGAATCAGGTGGAGTTAAATAACAAAGCAGCCAACGAGCTCACCAGAACACCTGAGGGAGGAAGCTCAGAAGCTGCAGTACCACTTGTGACCACAGGAGTGAATTCAGCCACAGAATTCACAACAGTCTCCCACCATTGGTATGGTACAGTCGAAATTTCTTTTGTCCAATACTCTGATTTGCTCTTTGTCATCCTATTCTGTTATGGCATTTGTGGATTCAGGCGCTGCCCTGAATTTGATGGACTTGGAGTTTGCTAGGCGCTGTGGTTTTTTCTTGGAGCCCTTGCGGTATCCTATTCCATTGAGAGGAATTGATGCTACGCCTTTGGCCAAGAATAAGCCTCAGTACTGGACCCAATTGACCATGTGCATGGCTCCTGCACATCAGGAAGATATTCGCTTTTTGGTGTTGCATAATCTGCATGATGTGGTCGTTTTGGGGTTGCCATGGCTACAGGTCCATATTCCAGTATTGGATTGGAAATCTATGTCTGTGTCCAGCTGGGGTTGTCAGGGGGTACATGGTGATGTTCCATTTTTGTCTATTTCGTCATCCACCCCTTCTGAAGTCCCGGAGTTTTTGTCGGATTACCGGGATGTATTTGATGAGCCCAAATCCAGTGCCCTACCTCCTCATAGGGATTGCGATTGTGCTATTAATTTGATTCCTGCTAGTAAGTTTCCTAAGGGCCGACTGTTCAATTTATCTGTGCCAGAACACGCCGCTATGCGGAGTTATATAAAGGAAACCTTGGAGAAGGGTCATATTCGCCCGTCGTCGTCACCATTGGGAGCAGGGTTCTTTTTTGTGGCCAAGAAGGATGGTTCTTTGAGACCTTGTATTGATTACCGCCTTCTTAATAAGATCACAGTTAAATTTCAGTACCCTTTGCCGCTGCTGTCTGATTTGTTTGCTCGGATTAAGGGGGCTAGTTGGTTCACCAAGATAGATCTTCGTGGTGCGTATAATCTTGTGCGTATTAAACAGGGCGATGAATGGAAAACAGCATTTAATACGCCCGAGGGCCATTTTGAGTACCTGGTTATGCCATTCGGGCTTTCCAATGCTCCATCAGTATTTCAGTCCTTTATGCATGACATCTTCCAAGAGTACCTGGATAAATTCCTGATTGTATATTTGGATGATATTTTGGTCTTCTCGGATGATTGGGAGTCTCACGTGAAGCAGGTCAGAATGGTGGTCCAGGTCCTTCGTGCAAATTCTTTGTTTGTGAAGGGGTCAAAGTGTCTCTTTGGAATTCAGAAGGTTTCATTTTTGGGTTTCATTTTTTCCCCTTCTACTATCGAGATGGACCCTGTTAAAGTCCAGGCCATTTATGATTGGACTCAGCCAACATCTGTGAAGAGTCTGCAAAAGTTCCTGGGCTTTGCTAATTTTTATCGTCGCTTCATTAGTAATTTTTCTAGTGTTGCTAAACCGTTGACTGATTTGACCAAGAAGGGTGCTGATGTGGTCAATTGGTCTTCTGCGACTGTGGAAGCTTTTCAGGAGTTGAAGCGTCGTTTTTCTTCTGCCCCTGTGTTGTGCCAGCCAGATTTTTCGCTCCCGTTTCAGGTCGAGGTTGATGCTTCTGAGATTGGAGCAGGGGCTGTTTTGTCGCAAAGAAGTTCTGATGGCTCGGTGATGAAACCATGTGCCTTCTTTTCTAGAAAGTTTTCGCCTGCTGAGTGCAATTATGATGTTGGCAATCGAGAGTTGTTGGCCATGAAGTGGGCATTCGAGGAGTGGCGTCATTAACTTAAAGGAGCCAAGCATCGCGTGGTGGTCTTGACGGATCACAAGAATTTGACTTATCTCGAGTCTGCCAAACGGTTGAATCCTAGACAGGCTAAATGGTCGCTATTTTTCTCCCATTTTGATTTTGTGGTTTTGTACCTTCCGGGCTCTAAGAATGTGAAGGCTGATGCCCTGTCAAGGAGTTTTGTGCCCGACTCTCCGGGTGTTCTGGAGCCGGCGGGTATTCTCAAAGAGGGGGTAATTTTGTCTGCCATCTCCCCTGATTTCCGGCGGGTGCTGCAAAAATTTCAGGCTGATAGACCTGACCGTTGCCCAGAGGAGAAACTGTTTGTCCCTGATAAATGGACTAGTAAAGTTATCTCTGAGGTTCATTGTTCGGTGTTGGCTGGTCATCCTGGAATCTTTGGTACCAGAGATTTGGTGACTAGATCCTTTTGGTGGCCGTCTTTGTCACGGGATGTGCGTTCTTTTGTGCAGTCCTGTGGGACTTGTGCTCGGGCTAAGCCCTGCTGTTCTCGTGCCAGTGGGTTGCTTTTGCCCTTGCCGGTCCCGAAGAGGCCCTGGACGCATATTTCTATGGATTTTATTTCGGATCTCCCTGTCTTTCAAAAGATGTCGGTCATTTGGGTGGTTTGTGATCGCTTGTCTAAGATGGTCCATTTGGTACCCTTGTCTAAATTGCCTTCCTCCTCTGATTTGGTGCCATTGTTTTTCCAGCATGTGGTTCGTTTACATGGCATTCCGGAGAACATCGTTTCGGACAGAGGTTCCCAGTTTGTTTCGAGGTTTTGGCGATCCTTTTGTGCTAGGATGGGCATTGATTTGTCTTTTTCCTCGGCTTTCCATCCTCAGACAAATGGCCAAACCGAACGAACTAATCAGACTTTGGAAACATATCTGAGATGCTTTGTTTCTGCTGATCAGGATGATTGGGTGTCCTTTTTGCCTTTGGCTGAGTTCGCCCTTAATAATCGGGCCAGCTCGGCTACTTTGGTTTCGCCGTTTTTCTGCAATTCTGGTTTCCATCCTCGTTTCTCTTCAGGGCAGGTTGAGTCTTTGGACTGTCCTGGTGTAGATACTGTGGTGGATAGGTTGCAGCAGATTTGGACTCATGTAGTGGACAATTTGACATTGTCCCAGGAGAAGGCTCAACGTTTCGCTAACCGCCGGCACTGTGTGGGTCCCCGACTTCGTGTTGGGGATTTGGTTTGGTTGCCGTCTCGTTATGTTCCTATGAAGGTTTCCTCTCCTAAGTTTAAGCCTCGTTTCATTGGTCCGTATAAGATTTCTGAGGTACTCAATCCTGTGTCATTTCGTTTGACCCTCCCAGCTTCTTTTGCCATCCATAATGTATTCTGTTGTGAGTTCTGTTTTTGGGCTCCCTTTGGTGGTTACTGATGGTACTGGGTGATTTGTGTTCTGCTGTCTCTGGTGTCCACCTGTTCTATTAGGATTTGGGAGTTTCCTATTTAACCGGGCTTTCTTGTCATTTCCCCACCGGCTATCAAGGTTATCAGAGTGTTTTGTTACCTCAGCTTCTGGCTTCAGTAATCTTCAGGACAAGCTAAGTTTTTGATTTTCTTGTTCCACGTTTTGCTTTTTTTTTGTCTTGTCCAGCTTGCATATAATTGTTTCTTTGCTGCTGGTTGCTCTAGTGGGCTGTAATTGCTCCTCATGTTCCATGAGTTGGAACATGAGTTCAAGTAATTGCAGGATGGTTTTTTGAAGGGTTTTTTGCTGACCGCGCAGTTTACTTTTGTATCCTCTGCTATCTAGTTTTAGCGGGCCTCATTTTGCTGAATCTGTTTTCATACTGTGTATGTGCCTTCCTCTCATTTCACCGTCATTATATGTGGGGGGCTGCTATTTCTGTGGGGTATTTCTCTGGAGGCAAGAGAGGTCTGTGTTTCTTCTAATAGGGGAAGTTAGATCTTCGGCTGGTGCGAGACGTCTAGGATCAACGTAGGCACGTTCCCCGGCTATTGTTATTTGTGTGTTCAGGTTTAGGGTCACGGTCAGCTCAGGTTCCATCACCCTAGAGCTCGCTGGTGCTTGTCCTTTTGTGATTCCCTGCCATTGGAATCATGACAGTATAGCCGGCCAAAATGTTTGGGCTGAAGTAGGAGGAAAAGTAGTCTGAGGAAGTTTTTTTTTTTTTTCTCTACTCTGAGGTTGCTGCCTAGCCTTAATTGCAGCCTGGCTGATTTTTTTTTTTTCCTCCTCCTAATCCTTGAATGGCTCTGACCTTAGCTGTTTATCATGGACGTCCAGAGTTTAGCTTCCAGCTTGAATAATCTTGCTGCTAAGGTTCAAAATATACAAGATTTTGTTGTACATGCTCCTATGTCTGAACCTAGAATTCCTATTCCAGAGTTCTTTGCTGGAGATAGATCTAGTTTTCTGAATTTTAGGAACAATTGCAAGCTGTTCCTTTCTTTGAAATCTCGCTCTTCTGGAGACCCTGCTCAGCAGGTTAAGATTATTATATCTTTCCTGCGGTGGTGACCCTCAAAATTGGGCATTTGCATTGGCACCAGGGGATCCTGCGTTGGTTAATGTGGATGCGTTTTTTCTGGCATTGGGTTTGCTCTATGAGGAACCTAACCAGGAGATTCAGGCCGAAAAAGCTTTATTAGCTCTCTCTCAGGGGCAAGATGAAGCAGAAATATATTGTCAAAAATTTCGGAAATGGTCAGTGCTTACTCAGTGGAATGAGTGCGCCCTGGCTGCAAAGTTCAGAGATGGCCTTTCTGAGGCCATTAAAGATGTTATGGTGGGGTTCCCTGCGCCTACGGGTCTGAATGAGTCTATGACTATGGCTATTCAGATTGATCGGCGTTTACGGGAGCGCAAACCTGTGCACCATTTGGCGGTGTCTTCTGAACAGGCACTTGAGACAATGCAATGTGATAGAGTTCAGTCTAGAAGTGAACGGCAAAACTATAGGCGGAAAAATGGGTTGTGCTTTTATTGTGGTGATTCAGCTCATGTTATATCAGCATGCTCTAAACGCACAAAAAAGGTTGATAAGTCTGTTGCCATTAGTACGTTACAGTCTAAGTTCATTCTGTCTGTGACTCTGATTTGCTCATTATCATCCATTTCCGTCGATGCCTATGTAGATTCAGGCGCTGCCCTGAGTCTTATGGATTGGTCATTTGCCAAGCGTTGTGGGTTTAGTCTTGAGCCTCTGGAAGTCCCTATTCCTTTGAAGGGAATTGACTCTACACCTTTAGCTATGAATACACCTCAGTACTGGACACAAGTGACCATGCGTATGACTCCCGTTCATCAGGAGGTGATTCGCTTCCTGGTATTGTATAATTTACATGATGTTCTAGTACTTGGTCTGCCATGGTTACAAACTCATAATCCAGTCCTTGACTGGAAAACAATGTCTGTGTTAAGCTGGGGATGTCAGGGGGTTCATGATGATGCACCTCCGATTTCTATCGCTTCATCTACTCCTTCTGAGGTTCCTGTATTTTTGTCTGATTATCGGGATGTTTTTGAGGAGCCTAAGCTCAGTTCGCTTCCTCCTCACAGGGATTGCGATTGTGCTATAGATTTAATTCCTGGTAGTAAATTTCCTAAAGGTCGTTTGTTCAGTCAGTGCCAGAGCATACTGCTATGCGGGATTATGTTAAGGAGTCCTTGGAAAAGGGACATATCCGTCCTTCTTCGTCCCCTTTGGGAGCAGGTTTTTTTTTCGTGGCCAAAAAAGATGGGTCCTTGAGGCCTTGTATAGATTATCGTCTTTTGAATAAGATTACCGTAAAATATCAGTATCCTTTGCCTTTGTTGACTGATTTGTTTGCTCGCATTAAGGGGGCTAAATGGTTCACTAAGATTGATCTTCGGGGTGCGTATAATCTTATACGAATAAAGCAAGGTGATGAGTGGAAAACCGCATTTAATACGCCTGAGGGCCATTTTGAGTATTTGGTAATGCCTTTCGGACTTTCTAATGCTCCTTCAGTCTTCCAGTCCTTTATGCACGATATTTTCCGTGAATATCTGGATAAATTTATGATTGTGTATTTGGATGATATTTTGTTTTTTTCTGATGACTGGGAGTCTCATGTTCAGCAGGTCAGGAAGGTGTTTCAGGTCCTGCGGGCTAATTCCTTGTTTGTAAAGGGCTCAAAGTGTCTCTTTGGAGTCCAGAAGATTTCTTTCTTGGGGTATATTTTTTCCCCTTCTACTATTGAGATGGATCCCGTCAAGGTTCGGGCTATTTGTGACTGGACGCAGCCTGCATCTCTTAAGAGTCTGCAGAAGTTCTTGGGCTTTGCTAATTTCTATCGTCGTTTTATAACTAATTTTTCTAGTGTTGTTAAGCCTTTGACGGATTTGACTAAGAAGGGTGCTGATGTTGCTGATTGGTCTCCTGCGGCTGTGGAGGCCTTTCAGGAACTTAAACGCCGGTTTTCTTCTGCTCCTGTGTTGCGTCAGCCTGATGTTTCGCTTCCTTTCCAAGTTGAAGTTGATGCTTCCGAGATTGGAGCGGGGGCGGTTTTGTCACAGAGAAGCTCCGATTGCTCGGTGATGAAGCCATGTGCGTTCTTTTCTAGAAAATTTTCGCCCGCTGAGCGGAATTATGATGTGGGTAATCGGGAACTTTTGGCCATGAAGTGGGCATTTGAGGAGTGGCGTCATTGGCTGGAGGGTGCTAGACATCGTGTGGTAGTCTTGACTGATCACAAAAATCTGATTTACCTTGAGTCTGCCAGGCGTCTGAATCCTAGACAGGCTCGTTGGTCACTGTTTTTCTCTCGTTTCAATTTTGTGGTTTCATACCTGCCAGGTTCAAAGAATGTGAAGGCGGATGCTATTTCTAGGAGTTTTGTGCCTGACTCCCCTGGAAATTCTGAGCCCACTGGTATCCTTAGGGATGGGGTGATTTTGTCGGCCGTCTTCCCAGACTTGCGACGTGCTTTGCAGGAGTTTTAGGCGGGTAAACCTGATCGTTGTCCGCCTGAGAGACTGTTTGTTCCAGATAGATGGACCAGTAGAGTCATCTCCGAGGTCCATTCTTCTGCGTTGGCAGGTCATCCTGGAATATTTGGTACTAGAGACTTGGTGGCCAGGTCTTTTTGGTGGCCTTCCTTGTCGAGGGATGTGCGTCCTTTTGTGCAGTCTTGTGAGGTTTGTGCTCGGGCTAAGCCTTGCTGTTCTCGAGCCAGTGGGTTGTTGTCACCTTTGCCTATCCCGAAGAGGCCTTGGACGCACATTTCCATGGACTTTATTTCGGATCTCCCTGTCTCTCAAAAAATGTCCGTCATCTGGGTTGTGTGTGACCGCTTTTCTAAAATGGTTCATCTTGTACCCTTGCCTAAGTTGCCTTCCTCCTCTGAGTTGGTCCCTCTGTTTTTCCAGAACGTGGTTCGTTTGCATGGCATTCCGGAGAACATCGTTTCTGACAGGGGATCCCAGTTTGTGTCTAGATTTTGGCGGACGTTCTGTGCTAAGATGGGCATTGATTTGTCCTTTTCGTCTGCATTCCATCCTCAGACGAATGGCCAGACGGAGCGAACTAATCAGACCTTGGAAACTTATTTGAGGTGTTTTGTTTCTGCTGATCAGGATGACTTGGTTACCTTTTTGCCGCTGACTGAGTCTGCTACCTTGGTTTCTCCTTTCTTTTGTAATTTGGGGTTTCATCCTCGTTTTTCCTCTGGTCAGGTGGAGCCTTCTGATTGTCCTGGAGTGGACATGGTGGTGGATGGGTTGCATCGGATTTGGAGTCATGTGGTGGACAATTTGAAGTTGTCCCAGGAGAAGGCTCAGCAGTTTGCTAATCGGCGTCGCCGCGTGGGTCCTCGACTTCGTGTTGGGGACTTGGTGTGGTTGTCTTCTCGTTTTGTTCCTATGAAGGTCTCTTCTCCTAAGTTCAAGCCTCGGTTCATCGGTCCTTATAGGATCTTGGAAATTCTTAACCCTGTGTCGTTTCGTTTGGATCTCCCGGCATCGTTTGCTATTCATAATGTGTTCCATCGGTCGTTGTTGCGGAGGTATGAGGTACCTGTTGTTCCTTCGCTTGAGCCTCCTGCTCCGGTGCTGGTGGAGGGAGAATTGGAGTATGTTGTAGAGAAGATCTTGGATTCTCGTGTTTCCAGACGGAAACTACAAAATATTTGGTCAAGTGGAAGGGTTATGGTCAGGAGGATAATTCTTGGGTGGTTGCCTCTGATGTTCATGCTGATGATTTGGTCCGCGCTTTTCATAGGGCTCATCCTGGTCGCCCTGGTGGTTCTCGTGAGGGTTCGGTGACCCCTCCTCAAGGGGGGGGTACTGTTGTGAGTTCTGTTTTTGGGCTCCCTCTGGTGGTTACTGATGGTACTGGGTGATTTGTGTTCTGCTGTCTCTGGTGTCCACCTGTTCTATTAGGATTTGGGAGTTTCCTATTTAACCGGGCTTTCTTGTCATTTCCCCGCCGGCTATCAAGGTTATCAGAGTGTTTTGTTACCTCAGCTTCTGGCTTCAGTAATCTTCAGGACAAGCTAAGTTTTTGATTTTCTTGTTCCACGTTTTGCTTTATTTTTGTCTTGTCCAGCTTGCATATAATTGTTTCTTTGCTGCTGGTTGCTCTAGTGGGCTGTAATTGCTCCTCATGTTCCATGAGTTGGAACATGAGTTCAAGTAATTGCAGGATGGTTTTTTGAAGGGTTTTTTGCTGACCGCGCAGTTTACTTTTGTATCCTCTGCTATCTAGTTTTAGCGGGCCTCATTTTGCTGAATCTGTTTTCATACTGTGTATGTGCCTTCCTCTCATTTCACCGTCATTATATGTGGGGGGCTGCTATTTCTGTGGGGTATTTCTCTGGAGGCAAGAGAGGTCTGTGTTTCTTCTAATAGGGGAAGTTAGATCTTCGGCTGGTGCGAGACGTCTAGGATCAACGTAGGCACGTTCCCCGGCTATTGTTATTTGTGTGTTCAGGTTTAGGGTCGCGGTCAGCTCAGGTTCCATCACCCTAGAGCTCGTTGGTGCTTGTCCTTTTGTGATTCCCTGCCATTGGAATCATGACAGTATTCCATAGGTCGTTGTTGCGGAGATACGTGGCGCCTGTGGTTCCATCCATTGATCCTCCTGCCCCGGTGTTGGTTGAGGGGGAGTTGGAGTATGTGGTGGAGAAGATTTTGGATTCTCGTATTTCAAGACGGAAACTCCAGTACCTGGTCAAGTGGAAGGGTTATGGTCAGGAAGATAATTCCTAGGTCTGTGCCTCTGATGTTCATGCTGCCGATCTGGTTCGTGCCTTTCATTTGGCTCGTCCTGGTCGGCCTGGGGGCTCTGGTGAGGGTTCGGTGACCCCTCCTCAAGGAAGGGGTACTGTTGTGAATTCTGTTGTCAAGCTCCCTCCTGTGGTCATGAATGGTACTTCAGCTGGTTCTGTCCATGGGCTTCCTCTGGTGGTTGTGAGTGGGGCTGCGGCTTCTGAGTTTCCTTCCACAGGTGACGAGGTTAATTCGTTAGCTGGCTGCTCTATTTAACTCCACTTAGATCATTGCTCCATGCCACCTGTCAATGTTCCAGTATTGGTCTAGTTCGCTCCTGGATCGTTCTTGCGACCTGTCTTCCCAGCAGAAGCTAAGCTCCTGCTTGTTTTTCTCTTGTTTGCTATTTTTCTGTCCAGCTTGCTATTTTGATTTTTGTCTTGCTTGCTGGAAGCTCTGGGACGCAGAGGGAGCGTCTCTGCACCGTGAGTCGGTGCGGAGGGTCTTTTTGCGCCCTCTGCGTGGTCTTTTTGTAGTTTTTGTGCTGACCGCAAAGTTACCTTTCCTATCCTCTGTCTGTTCAGTAAGTCGGGCCTCTCTTTGCTATATCTATTTCATCTCTGTGTTTGTAATTTTCATCTTAACTCACAGTCATTATATGTGGGGGGCTGCCTTTTCCTTTGGGGAATTTCTCTGAGGCAAGGTAGGCTTTATTTTTCTATCTTTAGGGCTAGCTAGTTTCTTAGGCTGTGACGAGTTGCATAGGGAGCGTTAGGAGCAATCCACGGCTATTTCTAGTGTGTGTGATAGGATTAGGATTGCGGTCAGCAGAGTTCCCACGTCCCAGAGCTTGTCCTGTATTATTAGTAACTATCAGGTCATTCCGTGTGCTCTTAACCACCAGGTCCATTATTGTCCTAACCACCAGGTCATAACACTGGAGGTCTGTTTGGGGTCATTGTTCTGTTGAAAAATAAATGATGGTTCAGCTAAACGTAAACCGGATGGAATAGCATGCCGCTGCAAGATGCTGTGGTAGCGATGCTGGTTCAATATGCCTTCAATTTTGAATAAATCCCCAACAGTGTCACCAGCAAAGCACCCCACACCATCACATCTCCTCCTCCTCCTCCATGCTTCACGGTGGGAACCAGGTATGTGGAGTCCATCCGTTCACCTTTTCTGCGTCGAACAAAGACACGGTGGTTGGAACCAAAGATCTCAAATTTGGACCAAAGCACAGATTTCCACTGGTCTAATGTCCATTCCTTGTGTTCTTTAGCCCAAATGTTATGGACCTGGTGGTTAGGAGCACCCGGCACGACCTGATAGTTAAACTGACACAGGACAAGCTCTGGGATGTGGGAGCTCTGCTGACCGCAACCCCTAATCCTATCACAACAACTAGAAATAGCCGTGGAGCGTTCCTGACTCTCCCTAGACGCCTCTTCACAGCCTAAGAGCTAGCTAGCCCTAGAGATAGAAAATAAAGCCTACCTTGCCTCAGAGAAATTCCCCAAAGGAAAAGGCAGCCCCCCACATATATTGACTGTGAGTAAAGATGAAAGTCACAAACACAGAAATGAAACAGGTTTCAGCAAAGGGAGGCCAGACTTACTAAACAGACAGAGGATAGGAAAGGTATCTTTGCGGTCAGCACAAAAAACTACAAAAGACCACGCAGAGTGTGCAAAAAGACCTCCGCACCGACTAACGGTGCGGAGATGCCACTCTGCATTCCAGAGCTTCCAGCTAGTAAGGCAAAATCATGATATCAAGCTGGACAAGGCAACAATGAACAAATAATAACTGGCAGGAACTTAGCTTCTGCTGGAGTAGACAGGTCACCAGAAAGATCCAAGAGCGAACTGAACAAATGCAGGAACATTGACAGCTGGCATGGAGTAACGATCTGAGTGGAGTTAAATAGAGCAGCCAACCAAAGGATAAATCACGTCACCTGTGGAAGGAACCTCAGAAGCAGCAGCTCCACTCACAGCCACCAGAGGGAGTCCATGGACAGAACACGCCGAAGTACCATTCACGACCACAGGAGGGAGTTCGACAACAGAATTCACAACAGTACTTCCCCCTTGAGGAGGGGTCACGGAACCCTCACCAGAGCCCCTAGGCCGATCAGGATGAGCCAAATGAAAGGCACGAACTAGATCGGCAGCATGAACATCAGAGGCAAAAACTCAGGAATTATCTTCCTGACCATAACCCTTCCACTTGACCAGGTACTGGAGTTTCCGTCTCAAAACACGAGAATCCAAAATCTTCTCCACCACATACTCCAACTCCCCCTTGACCAACACCGGGGCAGGAGGATCAACGGAGGGAACCATAGGCGCCACGTATCTCCGCAACAACGACCTATGGAATACATTATGGATGGCAAAAGAAGCTGGAAGGTCCAAACGAAATGACACAGGATTAAGAACTTCAGAAATCTTATATGGCCCAATGAAACGAGGCTTAAACTTAGGAGAGGAAACCTTCATAGGAACATGACGAGATGACAACCAAACCAAATCCCCAACACGAAGTCGGGGACCAACACAGCGTCGGTGGTTAGCAAAACGTTGAGCCTTCTCCTGGGACAATGTCAAATTGTCCACCACATGAGTCCAAATCTGCTGCAACCTATCCACCACAGTATCCACACCAGGACAGTCCGAAGGCTCAATCTGCCCTGAAGAGAAACGAAGATGGAAACCAGAATTACAGAAAAAAGGAGAAACCAAAGTAGCCGAGCTGGCCCGATTATTAAGGGCGAACTCAGCCAAAGGCAAGAAGGACACTCAATCATCCTGATCAGCAGAAACAAAGCATCTCAGATATGTTTCCAAAGTCTGATTAGTTCGTTCGGTTTGGCCATTAGTCTGATGATGGAAAGCCGAAGGAAAAGACAAATCAATGCCCATCTTAGCACAAAAGGACCGCCAAAACCTCGAAACAAACTGGGAACCTCTGTCCGAGACGATGTTCTCCGGAATGCCATGCAAGCGAACCACATGCTGGAAAAACAATGGCACCAAATCAGAGGAGGAAGGCAATTTAGACAAGGGTACCAAATGGACCATCTTAGACAAGCGATCACAAACCACCCAAATTACCGACATCCTTTGAGAAACAGGGAGATCAGAAATAAAATCCATGGAAATATGCGTCCAGGGCCTCTTCGGGACCGGCAAGGGCAAAAGCAACCCACTGGCACGAGAACAGCAGGGCTTAGCCCGAGCACAAGTCCCACAGGACTGCACAAAAGAACGCACATCCCGTGACAAAGAAGACCACCAAAAGGATCTAGCCACCAAATCTCTGGTACCAAAGATTCTAGGATGACCAGCCAACACCGAACAATGAACCTCAGAGATAACTCTACTAGTCCATCTATCAGGGACAAACAGTTTCTCCGTTGGACAACGGTCAGGTCTATCAGCCTGAAACTTCTGCAGCACGCGCCGCAAATCAGGGGAGATGGCAGACAAAATTACCCCCCCTTTAAGAATACCTGCCGGCTCTGGAACACCCGGAGAGTCAGGCACAAAACTCCTTGACAGGGCATCAGCCTGCACATTCTTAGATCCCGGAAGGTATGAAACCACAAAATCAAAACGGGAGAAAAATAGCGACCATCGAGCCTGTCTAGGATTCAACCGTTTGGCAGACTCGAGATAAGTCAAATTCTTGTGATCCGTCAAGACCACCACGCGATGTTTAGCTCCTTCAAGCCAATGTCGCCACTCCTCGAATGCCCACTTCATGACCAACAACTCTCGATTGCCAACATCATAATTGCGCTCAGCAGGCGAGAATTTTCTAGAAAAGAAGGCACATGGTTTCATCACCGAGCCATCAGAACTTCTTTGCGACAAAACAGCCCCTGCTCCAATCTCAGAAGCATCAACCTCGACCTGAAACGGGAGCGAAACATCTGGCTGGCACAACACAGGGGCAGAAGAAAAACGACGCTTCAACTCCTGAAAAGCCTCTACAGCCGCAGAGGACCAATTGACCACATCAGCACCTTTCTTGGTCAAATCAGTCAACGGTTTAGCAATACTAGAAAAATTAGCGATGAAGCGACGGTAAAAATTAGCAAAGCCCAGGAACTTCTGCAGGCTCTTCACAGATGTCGGCTGAGTCCAATCATAAATAGCCTGAACTTTAACAGGGTCCATCTCGATAGTAGAAGGGGAAAAAATGAAACCTGAACTCCAAAGAGACACTTTGACCCCTTCACAAACAAGGAATTCGCATGAAGGACCTGGAACACCATTCTGACCTGCTTCACATGAGACTCCCAATCATCCGAAAAGACCAAAATGTCATCCAAATATACAATCATGAATCTATCCAGGTACTCTCGGAAGATGTCATGCATAAAGGACTGAAACACAGATGGAGCATTAGAAAGCCCGAATGGCATAACCAGGTACTCAAAATGGCCCTCGGGCGTATTAAATGCTGTTTTCCATTCATCGCCCTGTTTAATTCGCACAAGATTATACGCCCCTCGAAGATCTATCTTGGTGAACCAACTAGCCCCCTTAATCCGAGCAAACAAATCAGACAGCAGTGGCAAAGGATACTGAAATTTGACTGTGATCTTATTGAGAAGGCGGTAATCAATACAAGGTCTCAAAGAGCCATCCTTCTTGGCCACAAAAAGAACCCTGCTCCCAATGGTGATGACGACGAGCGAATATGACCCTTCTCCAAGGATTCCTTTATATAACTCCGCATAGCGGCGTGTTCTGGCACAGATAAATTAAACAGTCGGCCCTTAGGAAGCTTACTACCAGGAATCAAATTAATAGCACAATCGCAATCCCTATGAGGAGGTAGGGCACCGGATTTGGGCTCTTCAAATACATCCCGGTAATCTGATAAAAACTCAGGGACTTCAGAAGGAGTGGAAGGCGAAATTGACAACAATGGAACATCACCATGTACCCCCTGACAACCCCAGGCGGACACAGACATAGATCTCCAATCCAACACTGGATTATGGTCCTGTAGCCATGGCAACCCCAAAACGACCACATCATGCAGATTATGCAACACCAAAAAGCGAATATCCTCCCGATGTGCAGGAGCCATGCACATGGTCAATTGAGTCCAGTACTGAGGCTCATTCTTGGCCAAAGGCGTAGCATCAATTCCTCTCAATGGAATAGGATACTGCAAGGGCTCCAAGAAAAAAACACAGCGCCTGGCAAACTCCAAGTCCATCAAATTCAGGGCAGCGCCTGAATCCACAAATGCCATAACAGAATAAGACAACAGAGAGCAAATCAGAGTAACGGACAAAAGAAATTTAGACTGTACCGTACCAATGGTGGCAGACCTAGCGAACCGCTTAGTGCGCTTAGGACAATCGGAAATAGCATGAGTGGAATCACCACAGTAGAAACACAGCCCATTCCGACGTCTGTGTTCTTGCCGTTCAGCTCTGGTCAAAGTCCTATCACATTGCATAGGCTCAGGCCTCTGCTCAGAGAATACCGCCAAATGGTGCACAGCTTTGCGCTCACGCAAGCGCCGATCGATCTGAATGGCCAAGGACATAGACCCATTCAGACCCGCAGGCGTGGGAAATCCCACCATGACATCCTTAAGGGCCTCAGAAAGACCCTTTCTGAAAATTGCCGCCAGGGCACACTCATTCCACTGAGTAAGCACAGACCACTTTCTAAACTTCTGACAGTACACCTCCGCTTCATCCTGACCCTGACACAAAGCCAGCAAGATTTTCTCTGCCTGATCCACTGAATTTGGTTCATCATAAAGCAATCCAAGCGCCAGAAAAAACGCATCAACATCACGCAATGCAGGATCTCCTGGCGCAAGGGAAAATGCCCAGTCTTGAGGGTCACCACGCAACAAAGAAATAATGATTTTTACTTGAACGGGGTCACCAGAGGAGAGGGGTTTCAAAGCTAGAAACAGTTTACAATTATTTTTGAAATTCAAGAATCTAGATCTATCCCCAGAAAATAAATCAGGAATAGGAATTCTAGGCTCTAACACCGGAGTCTGAACCACAAAATCTTGAATGTTTTGTACCCTTGCAGTGAGATGATCCACACAAGAGGACAGACCTTGAATGTCCATATCTACACCTGTGTCCTGAACCACCCAAAGGTTTAGGGGAAAAGAAAGACAAAACACAGTGCAAAGAAAAAAAAATGGTCTCAGAACTTCTCTTATCCCTCTATTGAGATGCATTAATACTTTGGGCCAGCTGTACTGTTATGGACCTGGTGGTTAGGAGCACCCGGCACGACCTGATAGTTAAACTGACACAGGACAAGCGCTGGGATGTGGGAGCTCTGCTGACCGCAGGCCCTAATCCTATCACAACAACTAGAAATAGCCGTGGAGCGTTCCTGACTCTCCCTAGACGCCTCTTCACAGCCTAAGAGCTAGCTAGCCCTAGAGATAGAAAATAAAGCCTACCTTGCCTCAGAGAAATTCCCCAAAGGAAAAGGCAGCCCCCCACATATATTGACTGTGAGTAAAGATGAAAGTCACAAACGCAGAAATGAAACAGGTTTCAGCAAAGGGAGGCCAGACTTACTAAACAGACAGAGGATAGGAAAGGTATCTTTGCGGTCAGCACAAAAAACTACAAAAGACCACGCAGAGTGTGCAAAAAGACCTCCGCACCGACTAACGGTGTGGAGATGCCACTCTGCATTCCAGAGCTTCCAGCTAGTAAGGCAAAGTCATGATATCCAGCTGGACAAGGCAGCAATGAACAAATAATAACTGGCAGGAACTTAGCTTCTGCTGGAGTAGACAGGTCACCAGAAAGATCCAAGAGCGAACTGAACAAATGCAGGAACATTGACAGCTGGCATGGAGTAACGATCTGAGTGGAGTTAAATAGAGCAGCCAACCAAAGGATAAATCACGTCACCTGTGGAAGGAACCTCAGAAGCAGCAGCTCCACTCACAGCCACCAGAGGGAGTCCATGGACAGAACTCGCCGAAGTACCATTCACGACCACAGGAAGGAGTTCGACAACAGAATTCACAACACCCAAACAAGTCTCTTCTGCTTGTTGCCTGTCCTTAGCAGTGGTTTCCTAGCAGCTATTTTACCATGAAGGCCTGCTGCACAAAGTCTCCTCTTAACAGTTGTTGTAGAGATGTGTCTGCTGCTAGAACTGTGTGGCATTGACCTGGTCTCTAATCTGAGCTGCTGTTAACCTGCGATTTCTGAGGCTGGTGAATCGGATGAACTTATCCTCAGAAGCAGAGGTGACTCTTGGTCTTCCTTTCCTGGGGAGGTCCTCATGTGAGCCAGGTTCTTTGTAGCGCTTGATGGTTTTTGCAACTGCACTTGGGGACACTTTCAAAGTTTTCCCAATTTTTTGGACTGACTACCTTCATTTCTTAAAGTAATGATGGCCACTCGTTTTTCTTTACTTAGCTGCTTTTTTCTTGCCATAATACATATTCTAAAGGTACCTTCACACTCAGCGACGCTGCAGCGATACCGACAACGATGTCGATCGCTGCAGCGTCGCTGTTTGGTTGCTGGAGAGCTGTCACACAGACAGCTCTCCAGCGACCAACGATCCCGAGGTCCCCGGGTAACCAGGGTAAACATCGGGTTACTAAGCGCAGGGCCGCGCTTAGTAACCCGATGTTTACCCTGGTTACCAGCGTAAAATTAAAAAAAACAAACAGTACATACTTACCTACCGCTGTCTGTCCCCGGCGCTCTGCTTCTCTGCACTCCTCCTGCACTGGCTGTGAGCACAGCGGCCGGAAAGTAGAGCGGTGACGTCACCGCTCTGCTTTCCGGCTGACCAACCCTCACAGCCAGTGCAGGAGGAGTGCAGAGAAGCAGAGCGCCGGGGACAGACAGCGGTAGGTAAGTATGTACTGTTTGTTTTTTTTACTTTTACGCTGGTAACCAGGATAAACACCGGGATACTAAGCGCGGCCCTGCGCTTAGTAACCCGATGTTTACCCTTGTTATCAGTGAAGACATCGCTGGATCGGTGTCACACACGCCGATCCAGCGATGTCTGCAGGGAGTCCAGCGACGAAATAAAGTTCTGGTCTTTCCTCAGCGACCAACGATCTCCCAGCAGGGGCCTGATCGTTGGTCGCTGTCACACAGAACGATTTCCTTAATGATATTGTTGCTACGTCACAAAAAGCACCGATATCGTTAACGATATCGTTATGTGTGAAGGTACCTTAACAGTCAGTCCTTCTGAATAATCAGCTGTGTATCCACCAGACTTCTGCTCAACGCAACTGATGGTCCCAACTCCATTTATAAGGCAAGAAATCCCACTTATTAAACCTGACAGGGCACACCTGTGAAGTGAAAACCATTCCCGATGACTACCTCTTGAAGCTCATCAAGAGAATGCCAAGAGTGTGCAAAGCAGTCATCAAAGCAAAAGGTGGCTACTTTGAAGAACCTAGAATATAAGACATAATTTCAGTTGTTTCACACTTTTTTTGTTAAGTATATAATTCCACATGTGTTATTTCATAGTTTTGATGCCTTCAGTGTGAATTTACAATTTTCATAGTCATGAAAATACAGAAAAATCTTTAAATGAGAAGGTGTGTCCAAACTTTTTGGTCTGTACTGTATATATACACAAGGACAAGATATGTTAGAAAAGCAAGACAGTTCCCTCTTGCAAAATTGCATTACATAATGAAAACATAATTATATTCCTTTGAAGGATTAATGCAGTCGGAACACTGAAGGAAATTCCCAATTTACCCCTTTCTTAGTTGTTATTTTCAATGCACTCATTCAGACCATCAGGTGTTAATGTTAACATTACATAGTAACATAGTAACATAGTTAGTAAGGCCGAAAAAAGACATTTGTCCATCCAGTTCAGCCTATATTCCATCATAATAAATCCCCAGATCTACGTCCTTCTACAGAACCTAATTGTATGATACAATATTGTTCTGCTCCAGGAAGACATCCAGGCCTCTCTTGAACCCCTCGACTGAGTTCGCCATCACCACCTCCTCAGGCAAGCAATTCCAGATTCTCACTGCCCTAACAGTAAAGAATCCTCTTCTATGTTGGTGGAAAAACCTTCTCTCCTCCAGACGCAAAGAATGCCCCCTTGTGCCCGTCACCTTCCTTGGTATAAACAGATCCCCAGCGAGATATTTGTATTGTCCCCTTATATACTTATACATGGTTATTAGATCGCCCCTCAGTCGTCTTTTTTCTAGACTAAATAATCCTAATTTCGCTAATCTATCTGGGTATTGTAGTTCTCCCATCCCCTTTATTAATTTTGTTGCCCTCCTTTGTACTCTCTCTAGTTCCATTATATCCTTCCTGAGCACCGGTGCCCAAAACTGGACACAGTACTCCATGTGCGGTCTAACTAGGGATTTGTACAGAGGCAGTATAATGCTCTCATTATGTGTATCCAGACCTCTTTTAATGCACCCCATGATCCTGTTTGCCTTGGCAGCTGCTGCCTGGCACTGGCTGCTCCAGGTAAGTTTATCATTAACCAGGATCCCCAAGTCCTTCTCCCTGTCAGATTTACCCAGTGGTTTCCCATTCAGTGTGTAATGGTGACATTGATTCCTTCTTCCCATGTGTATAACCTTACATTTATCATTGTTAAACCTCATCTGCCACCTTTCAGCCCAAGTTTCCAACTTATCCAGATCCATCTGTAGCAGAATACTATCTTCTCTTGTATTAACTGCTTTACATAGTTTTGTATCATCTGCAAATATCGATATTTTACTGTGTAAACCTTCTACCAGATCATTAATGAATATGTTGAAGAGAACAGGTCCCAATACCGACCCCTGCGGTACCCCACTGGTCACAGTGACCCAGTTAGAGACTATACCATTTATAACCACCCTCTGCTTTCTATCACTAAGCCAGTTACTAACCCATTTACACACATTTTCCCCCAGACCAAGCAATCTCATTTTGTGTACCAACCTCTTGTGCGGCACGGTATCAAACGCTTTGGAAAAATCGAGATATACCACGTCCAATGACTCACCGTGGTCCAGCCTATAGCTTACCTCTTCATAAAAACTGATTAGATTGGTTTGACAGGAGCGATTTCTCATAAACCCATGCTGATATGGAGTTAAACAGTTATTCTCATTGAGATAATCCAGAATAACATCCCTCAGAAACCCTTCAAATATTTTACCAACAATAGAGGTTAGACTTACTGGCCTATAATTTCCAGGTTCACTTTTGGAGCCCTTTTTGAATATTGGCACCACATTTGCTATGCGCCAATCCTGCGGAACAGACCCTGTCGCTATAGAGTCCCTAAAAATAAGAAATAATGGTTTATCTATTACATTACTTAGTTCTCTTAGTACTCGTGGGTGTATGCCATCCGGACCCGGAGATTTATCTATTTTAATCTTATTTAGCCGGTTTCGCACCTCTTCTTGGGTTAGATTGGTGACCCTTAATATAGGGTTTTCATTGTTTCTTGGGATTTCACCTAGCATTTCATTTTCCACCGTGAATACCGTGGAGAAGAAGGTGTTTAATATGTTAGCTTTTTCCTCGTCATCTACAACCATTCTTTCCTCACTATTTTTTAAGGGACCTACATTTTCAGTTTTTATTCTTTTACTATTGATATAGTTGAAGAACAGTTTGGGATTAGTTTTACTCTCCTTAGCAATGTGCTTCTCTGTTTCCTTTTTGGCAGCTTTAATCAGTTTTTTAGATAAAGTATTTTTCTCCCTATAGTTTTTTAGAGCTTCAATGGTGCCATCCTGCTTTAGTAGTGCAAATGCTTTCTTTTTACTGTTAATTGCCTGTCTTACTTCTTTGTTTAGCCACATTGGGTTTTTCCTATTTCTAGTCCTTTTATTCCCACAAGGTATAAACCGCTTACACTGCCTATTTAGGATGTTCTTAAACATTTCCCATTTATTATCTGTATTCTTATTTCTGAGGATATTGTCCCAGTCTACCAGATTAAGGGCATCTCTAAGCTGGTCAAACTTTGCCTTCCTAAAGTTCAGTGTTTTTGTGACTCCCTGACAAGTCCCCCTAGTGAAAGACAGGTGAAACTGTACAATATTGTGGTCGCTATTTCCTAGATGCCCGACCACCTGCAGATTTGTTATTCTGTCAGGTCTATTAGATAGTATTAGGTCTAAAAGTGCTGCTCCTCTGGTTGGATTCTGCACCAATTGTGAAAGATAATTTTTCTTGGTTATTAGCAGAAACCTGTTGCCTTTATGGGTTTCACAGGTTTCTGTTTCCCAGTTAATATCCGGGTAGTTAAAGTCCCCCATAACCAGGACCTCATTATGGGTTGCAGCTTCATCTATCTGCTTTAGAAGTAGACTTTCCATGGTTTCTGTTATAATTTGGGGGTTTGTAACAGACCCCAATGAGAATTTTGTTACCATTTTTCCCTCCATGAATTTCGACCCATATGGACTCGACATCCTCATTTCCTTCGCTAATATCCTCCCTTAAAGTGGACTTTAGACAAGACTTTACATAGAGACAAACCCCTCCTCCTCTCCGATTTTTACGATCCTTTCTAAACAGACTGTAACCCTGTAAGTTAACTGCCCAGTCATAGCTTTCATCTAACCATGTCTCGGTTATTCCCACTATGTCAAAGTTACCTGTAGATATTTCTGCTTCTAGTTCTTCCATCTTGTTTGTCAGGCTTCTGGCGTTTGCGAGCATGCAGTTTAGAGGATTTTGTTTTGTTCCAATCTCCTCGCTGTGGATTGTTTTAGAAATGTTCTTACCTCCCTTCTGAGTATGTTTTCCTGGATCTTCTTTGTTCAAGTCTAATGTTTTTCTTCCCGTCCCCTCCAAAAGGATTCTCTGTTAATAAGTTTCTGATAATGGTTGGGAATATTGTCTGGTATTTGCTCTTTCAATATTAATTTTAGATTACTCAGATCTTAGTGATGTTCCATTAAATAATGTGTCAATAAACTGTGATTGGTGACCCCAAGACGACTGTTATACTTATTTTAATTCATCCTATTGTGTACTTATTGCTTAGTACTACCTATATGTACTACCTATATATTGAAGATTGCAATTGCATTGTAATATATAAATCACATAATTCGAGTTGCAACTGAAGAAGTGAGTTATGTGGAAACTGTCTCCTGTAACCCAGCACTCAAATTCATCGCACCCCTGTTTCATCATCCAGTTCCAGCACTCATGGGTCCGGAGTCAGCAGTCGCAGCTGTAGCCGGCAGGGAGATTTCATTTTACTCATTCACATGTCTACCAGCATTTTGCCTGCTTGCACAATGCCAACAGGTGAGTACAACAGCTTACCTTTCTCGACTTCATCAATGGTTGATCTGCACTATAAACATTTTTCTCACATTTTTCTTCACATAGAGATTCATAAGGCCCCAACTACACCTCATCATGCCTCCAATTTTAATATAAATCTGATCCCCCCAAAATGTGACCTGCTCCTTTGGACTATCTGTGCATACAGAGTTCAACAGAGCCTGTAAGGCAGAGCATCCTGGTCACATGGTCTGTCCTTTGTAAGGAGGAGAAGCAGGCCGTGGGTACCTGTCCCGTGCTGGGTCCGGAACTGTCGGGGCTGTCTTTTTTGTTGTCCGGGGGAAAGAGTAAGAGACCGGATAGACCTTTGCACTCGGAAGCAGGGGGCTTGGCTAAACGGCATCAGCCACAGTGTGCGTAGAAGCAGTCAGTCTTGGAGGGAACAGGCAGCATGCAGCACAGAGAGAGAAGTGCTCCATCCCTTGAGCACCGGGACTGCGCCGGCCTGCGTCTGTGTACTCCCGCAGAGCCCAGCAGGGGTTGCAGAGAGAGAAGTGCAGTGCACCCGGTAACTGGCAGAGAGCGAGGCGCCGTGCGCTTCGTGACAGTGAGTTCAGTGCACGTGCCGCAACGAGAGAACCGGGTACTGGACAGATGTTTGCAGCCCACCTTACCAGCATACATCTTCCCACCCACGGGGGACCCTGATTGTGCTGCAGCCTTGTTTGCTCCGGCCGCATATGTACATGGACTAGGGGTTCAGTGGAAGATGCCGGAGACCGACCGTTGCCGCTAGAAGATGGACCACCATTACCCACCGAGTCTCCATGGACATGCCCCATGCCAGCTGTTGCCGATGCTACCAACTCCCCAAGTACCCACATTTTGAAGAACTCCTGACACAATAAGTGCACAACAGAACTACTGTCACTTTATTAGCCCTACATATTCTTCACAATAGAACTACTATTCCCCTGTTTTAACACTTCATCTCCCTGCGAGGGGTTAACCCCCGTTAACTTAAAACTGTTAAATTTGTTATCCCTTGCTCTGCCTTCTGTCTGTCACTGCATCCTGCAACCTGCTTTCACCTTCATACACTGCCATACAGGCTCTTTACAGAGCATAAGCTTTTAGATACATACCTGGCCTAATCCTGGGCATACGACCTCAACAAGTGTCTGCTGAGCAACGGGCACCACAGTGCAGATGTTTATACAAATATCTGGTAAGCACAAGCATCTCTATCCACTATAATATGGGTATTGAAAACCTATATGGTACATCCATCCTCTCAGCAGTGTTCCCCAACTCTAATCCTCAAGACCCACCAACAGGTCATGTTTTCATGATTTCCTTAGTATGGCCCAGGTGATAGAATTATTGCCTGTGACGGTACTGACATTATCACCTGGGCCATACTAAAGAATTTCTGAGCAAAGAAATATACATATGACACTGCGCTATATGAATAACACAATATGTGACTCATGAAAAAAGGAGGGGGGATAAATCTGAAAGTTTAGGGTAAACCACCAAGGTCACAACTGTATATCAAAATGTTAATGAAAAGTGACGGGTATAGAAAAAACAGTTGTTTAGTGGACCGATAGTGTCAATCTGGATAAAATCCATGAATAGAGCAAGAAGCCCACCATAGGCTGAGATTGAAAATAGAAATAGACTAAAAGGACCAACCAGGTTGTAAAATGAAATAACAATCTTGTGATACTATAAAAAGTTCTTTCGAACAACCTGTTTAGTGTACACCTAGATTAAACAGCATAAGGTAGCAGGTTGTCAAGCATGTATTTATAAAGATATAAAGGTGCTTCTCATAAAATTAGAATATCATCAAAAAGTTAATTTATTTCAGTTCTTCAACACAAAAAGTAAAACTCATATATTATATAGAGTCATTACAGAGTGATCTATTTCAAGTGTTTATTTCTGTTAATGTTGATGATTATGGCTTACAGTCACCCAAAAGTCATTATCTCAGTAAATTAGAATACTTTATAACACCAGCTTGATGCACCAGTCACAAATAACCATAAAGTAACATCATATACGTATATGTTGGCTAATCCAACAATACATGTATGAATGTACATGAAAGCTGGCGCTTAACAAGTTTTACTGATATAAAGAATAGTAAGAAATCCCCTTCCAATATGCAATATAAGTAGTAATAAACAGTATTTACAGATAGGGGAATGCACAGAATACACACAAAAAGATCAGTCATGCATGAAAAAGATCAGCTCACCAACAAAAGGACCCGACGTGTTTCACCACTGCTTCTTCAGGAGTCTAGCGATACTGCAAGGAAGAGTAGGCAACAGTGATGAGCCTACTCGTGTGGTCTCCGAGTATTCCGGCGTGCTCGAAGATTTAGTTTATGTCGACGCAGCTGCATGATTTGTGGTTGCTAGACAGCTTGAACACATGCGGGGATGCCTAACAAACATTTTTTTGAGCACACTGAAGACACTCGGTTAGCACATGAGCATGCTCGGATAACACTTTATCTGAGCACGTTCGCTCATCACTACTAGCTGTCTACTACCATCACTCAGATGCCCCTACGTTTCTGCATGTCAGCAGGATGCAAAGTATCACCTATGATCTGGCCAGGAGGATTACAAAACAAAGAGAACATTGAGGTTTAGAAATGAGTAAAAGCTTAGACAGAAATAGAAATCTACCTTTCTTTAGAATAAAGTAATATCAAATTACATAGATTTCAAGTTTTATAAAAGGGTTTTATTTATTAGTAAGTGCCCAAACGCAACAAAATGCTGTAATCTTAGGTCAGATGAGGTTAACATTCTCCCAATTATGGCTGCGTAAACTGAGACCTGGGGATTTGAATCTCACTGCCCGAGGTCACAAAAAGAGTGAATGGCAGGAAATCTTGTAATACAGAAACCTGAACTCATCTGGTATAGCCTGTCCAATGGACCAGATCCCCTGATTAGAAAAACAAATTACGCCATTTAATCTAGGCTGAGCATGGGAGAACTGTGTAGAGTCCTTGTGTAAGTGTAGAATACAATACTTATAGAATATAAAAAAGTGTGAGTCATTCACAATGCAATTGCGGAAATCAATGAACCTCAGTTTTCCTAAAGCGCCTATAGCAGTCATTGACGTACATGGCCAGTGGGTGGTGCTGATGAGGTGCTGTTTGGTACTAACATAACACTAACCTACATAGGAACTTCATTACCTAGCGTCACTCTGCATTTTATAATGATACATTTGACAGCAGCATTTCTCCCCGTGCAGTAGCTGCTCTATGAAAATGAGACGACACGTGTCACTTTAGTCAGCTACTGCACCCATGTTGAGTTTTTAAGTTAACATTTTTTGAATGGCAATATTAAATGCTAATATTGTAAAAAATCTTTCAATTATTTTGAGCTAAACTGCTAAAAGGTATGCTGCAGTTTTTTTTTCAAATCAGACATTGCCCTTAAAATAATGTCGGAGTACTGTAGAAAAATTCTAGCCACAAAAGCCTTGTGATATTGTCTCTACCAATCCATACAAATTATATGATAATTGGACAAACCTTACAAATGTGGTGGGACCATCTAATGTGATGTTGAAGAACAGAAGGATCAAGCAGTTTTAATCCAAATGCTTAATCCTTTTGTTCTCCACGGAGATAAGCTGCTGCCTGGCTCCTCTTTAGCTCCTCTCTCCATTATAAACACATGAGCAATTGTATATAGGGAAGTCAGGAGACATGGCATAGCTGATGGTCAAACCCTACTTCAGATGACTGCTATCTAAAGGTACCTTCACAGTGGCCAACTTAACAACGATATCGCTAGCGATCCGTGACCTTGCAGCGTCCTGGCTAGCGATATCGTTGTGTTTGACACGCAGCAGCGATCTGGATCCTGCTGTGACATCGTTGGTCGGAGCAGAAAGTCCAGAACTTTATTTCGTCGCTGGATCTCCCGCAGACATCGTTGAATCGGCGTGTGTGACGCCGATTCAGCGATGTCTTCACTGGTAACCAGGGTAAACATCGGGTTACTAAGCGCAGGGCCGCGCTTAGTAACCCGATGTTTACCCTGGTTACCAGTGTAAATGTAAAAAAAAATAACAAACACTACATACTTACATTCCTGTGTCTGTCGCGTCCTTCGGCGTTCTGCTTCCCTGCACTGTCAGCCCCGGCCAGCCCTAAAGCAGATTACAGCGGTGACATCACCGCTGTGCTTTACGGTCAGCCGGCGCTCAGTCAGTGCAGGAAAGCAGAACGCCGGGGGACAGACACCGGAATGTAAGTATGTAGTGTTTTTTTTTTTTTTATGTTTATGCTGGTAACCAGGGTAAACATCAGGTTACTAAGCGCGGCCCTGCGCTTAGTAACCTGATGTTTACCCTGGTTACCAGGGGACTTCGCATAGTTGGTCGCTGGAGAGCTGTCTGTGTGACAGCTCTCCAGCGACGACACAGCGACGCTGCAGCGATCGGGATCGTTGTCTAGATCGCTGCAGCGTCGCTAAATGTGATGGTACCTTTAAGTGTATGGCACCCAAAGAGATGAGTGAATCTTTTGCAATGCAAATTTGCTGGCTTTGTATGAATTATGTAACACCCAGGAAACTGGTTGTTACAGTGGTATTGCCTTCCTCACGGGGAGGGTAATGCCATGCCTGGAAGCAACAAGGATCCCTTTAAAAGTAACATGTACACACAACACTGTTCTGACTCCAGGCCAGAAGGGGGAGCTCTATGCCCCTCGGAATTCCGAGGTTGTGGGGGTAGCTGTATGCCCCACAGCAGAAACCGACAGGCGGGAGATTCCAAGTCTCCAGGCCACCATTCCACCCGAAGGCACAGCAGCAAATAGAGCCCAGAGTCACCACGAGAAGGGACACCTGTAATAAGGCTTGAGTTGCCTGCCATGCGGGTACTGTCCACCTAAAAGGCCAGAGAGGAAAGAGAGGACCTTGTATGAAGCCTAGGCTAGTACCATGCAGAGGCATCCGCAAACATCCGCATGGCCTGCGCACCCAATGTTAAAGATAGGAACACAGGATGCATGCAGACGTAGGTGGAGCTGAAGAGGTGCGGCAGTGGGCAGGGCTTAACGGAGGAACTGCACAGCCCTCCACAAAGTCCTTGTCCGCAAATGTGAATCCAGCTTCAGACATTTCTGGCAACAGCTTATCATTTGCAGAACAAAAGGAGCTACAGACTGAAATTGAACATACTGGATTCTTATTTCCCCTGACAATCATCAGTCAGAGGAACCCTTACACATTAGACTATCAGCGGAATCTGTTGATATCGGCGGGCTTGGCCTAATTAAATCTAATATGTATGGGGGTCTTAACTAGTATCTAAAGGGTATGGACACTGTCAGGGTATGTGCACATGACTTCTTTTAGACATCTGCGAATCCCTGGAGTTTTTCAAAACGACACATTGTTAGGTCTCGAGTTCCCGCTTCTGCACAGGGGGAATCTCGAGCCATCTCCGCTGCGGTCTCCCATTCTTATCCAGCCGCAGTGTAGTCTGCTCAGCAGGGACGTCGGTCCCAGCGTCTTGCTCAGTCTCACTCTGTACAGAGAGTTACTGCTGCTTCTTCAGCTTCTGCCATTAAAGCCAGTGCTGGTCAGCAGCGAGCGGACTTCTCTGGGACTAAGTCCTTGTCTGCACACACTGAGCATGCCCAGGGCAAGATCTCCCGTTGGAGATCGAGGGTCATGTGCTCAGGCCCTGCAGCACATTCCATTGGTCCTCTTGGCAGGTCTTGGAAGGGCAAAGTTTCTGTGCTGCAACTATATAAACTGCGCATGACCGCACGGCCATGCGCTAGTGTACATTTGCATACGTGTGTTTGTTGTGAGTGCAAGTCGTCCTTGGATACCCCTTCCCTATTGAATGTCTGTTCGCGGAAGGTGTATGGTTGCTATCTAGCGCCCGACTTATCCTACAGCACAAATCACACATTACAGCGTCCAGTTGCTGTGACCGCCAGTACGGCGCCGTGCACTTCCTCTGTGCTTTCCTTACCCAAGCCTGGGTGGTTAGTGGCGTTCGTCAGTGCGGCACCGCATGCACTCTTGTGCCCTAAATATTGCTATTTTCCTTACACACCCAGTTGCGGTGTTGTGCCAGCAAGGGTCTAATCGGACTTCAATCCTAGTTGGGGTTGAGTTCGCTGACTACATGCTCGTGCTCTATGTGCGGTACCGTGATCCTGTGACGCAACAGGATCGCTTCCTTCACGCTGGGTGAAGTCTAACCCACGTGTGTATACTTATGAGTACCGCCATATAGTCCGTCATTACTTGGCAGCAGGTTCCTTCTCTGCACGGTGGACCCCGGGCTGCGAACGCACCATACTCTATCTGTATCATTATTTGGTGCGTTCCGCTAGCCCTAACATTACACTAGCGCCAGGGTCTGGCTAGTAATGACGGACAAACAGCAATCCTTGCGGTATATCCAGCAGCTGGAGGGTAGGTTGGCGGCTCTTGAGAGCGCAACCTCAGCTGTGGATGTTACCGCAGTTGCTGTACAGGCTGCTAGCGTGGCTGCAGCAACCCTGTCCATTGCCACCCCTGCTCCGACATTTTCTCGCCTCCCGCTGCCAGAAAAATTTTCTGGTGATAGCAAATTTTGTAGGGGATTTGTGAGTCAGTGCTCTATTCACCTCGAGCTCCTGGCTGCACGTTTTCCCACAGAGCGGGCTAAGGTGGGATTTATAGTGTCTCTCTTGTCGGACAGGGCGTTGGAATGGGCTACGCCGCTGTGGGAGCGTGGCGATCATGTGGTGCAGAGTGCTCCGCTGTTTCTGAGCACTCTGAAACAGGTCTTTTTAGGACCTCAAGTCACCCATGATACTGCGCTCCAACTGCTGGCATTAACTCAGGGTGAGTCCTTGGTCAGTCATTTTGCCGTCCAATTCCGCACTTTAGCTGCTGAGCTGGATTGGTCGGATAAAGCTCTTATTCCCATATTTTGGAGGGGCCTGGCTGATCACGTTAAGGACGCTCTGGCCACTAGGGAGATTCCTGCCACACTGGAGGAGTTAATAACTGTCTCCACTCGAATTGACCTCCGTTTTAACGAGCGGAGGTTAGAGCGAGCCCAGTGTAGGCAGAGGTTTCGGCTGGCTCCTACCTTCGCCAAACCTCTGGAATCTCCGGTCCTGGTTCCTGAGTCACATGAGGCCAGGGAAGTGTCACAAGCGGGATCTAAGTCCCGGACCGCTTGTGCACTCAAGGTCTGTCATGTTTGCCAGCAGTCAGGACATCTAGCCACCAGATGTTCTCAGCGGTCGAGGAAACGTCAGCGTCTAGTGGTAGTAGGTGGAGGTACACTAGACACGGCGACGTTTGCCTCTAAATTGTCCTTTAAGGGGACAATTACTATAGGCTCATTCTCCCACTCGGCAGAGCTCTGCGTGGATTCTGGGGCGGAGGGCAATTTTATGTCTTCTGCCTTCGCCCAACGTCACGCAATACCCCTGGTTATGCTAGCTCAACCAGTAACGGTACGAGTGGTGAATGGGTCGACACTGCCCTCACAGATAACACACCAGACCATCCCTTTTACTCTGTCCATGTCGCCATCTCATCAGGAGATTATATCTCTGCTCGTCATTAGGGTTGAGCGAAACGGGTCGTTCATTTTCAAAAGTCGCCGACTTTTGGCAAAGTCGGGTTTCATGAAACCCGATCCGACCCCTGTGCGGGGTCGGCCATGCGGTACGCGACTTTCGCGCCAAAGTCACGTTTCAATGACGCGAAAAGCGCCATTTCTCAGCCAATGAAGGTAAACGCGGAGTGTGGGCAGCGTGATGACATAGGTCCTGGTCCCCACCATCTTAGAGAAGGGCATTGCAGTGATTGGCTTGCTGTCCGCGGCGTCACAGGGGCTATAAAGGGGCGTTCCCGCCGACCGCCATGTTACTGCTGCTGATCTGAGCTTAGGGAGAGGTTGCTGCCGCTTCGTCAGAAGCAGGGATAGCGTTAGGCAGGGTCCAATAACCACCAAACCGCTTGTGCTGTAGCGATTTCCACTGCCCAACACCACCTTCGGTGTGCAGGGACAGTGGAAGCTACATTTTTTTTTTTTTCCCCCTCAACGCTGTAGCTCATTGGGCTGCCCTAGAAGGCTCCCTGATAGCTGCATTGCTGTGTGTACGCCGCTGTGCAAACCAACTGCTTTTTTCAAAGCACAAATCCTCTTGTTCCTTCCTTTCTGCACAGCTATCTTTTTGGTTTGTACACACTTTTTATTTCATTTGTGCATCAGTCCACTCCTTATTGCTGCCTGCCATACCTGGCTGAGATTACTGCAGGGAGATAGTAATTGAAGGACACTCCCTGTTTTTTTTTTTTTTTTTGTGGGAGATTAAGATTGACATTTCTGCTAGAGTGCCATCCCTGTCTGTGTCATCTCTCACTCAGTGGGCCATAGAAAGCCTATTTATTTTTTTGCTTGATTTGGGTTATAAAATCTACCTGAAAAAATCACTACATCAATCAGTGGGAGAAAAATATTGGCCTCAGGGCTTGTGTGCCACTCTTGACTCCTGTGTGCATCATCACTCACTCAGTGGGCCATAGAAAGCCTATTTATTTTTTTGCTTGATTTGGGTTCTAAAATCTACCTGAAAAAATCACTACATCAATCAGTGGGAGAAAAATATTGGCCTCAGGGCTTGTGTGCCACTCCTGACTCCTGTGTGCATCATCACTCACTCAGTGGGCCATAGAAAGCCCTTTTTTTTTTTTTTTTTTGCTTTATTTGGGTTCTAAATTCTACCTGAAAAAATCAATAAATCAATCAGTGGGAGATTAATATTGGCCTTTGGGCTTGTGTGCCAGTCCTAAGCGTGCCATCTCTCTCTCTCAGATAGTGGGCCATAGAAAGCCTATTTATTTATTTTTTTTTGGTTTTATAAATTCTCCCTTAAAAAAAAAGGGAGATTAATATTGGCCTTTGGGCTTGTGTGCCAGTCCTAAGCGTGCCATCTCTCTCTGTCTCTCAGACAGTGGGCCATAGAAAGCCTATTTATTATTTTTTTTATTGGGTTTATAAATTTTCCCTGGAACAAAAAAAAAAAAGTGGGAGATAAATATTGGCCTCTGGGCTTGTGTGCCACTCCTGACTCCTGTGTGCGTCATCTCTCACTCAGTGGGCCATAGAAAGCCTTTTTTTGTTTTATTTGTTTTCTAAATTCTCCCTGAAAAAATCATTTTATTTTCTTTGGTTTCTAAATTCTTCCTGAAAAAATCATTTTATTCTATTTTTTTTTTTCCTAAAGTCTCCCTGAAAAAAAAACAAAAAAAAAACAAATCAGTGGGAGATTAATATTGCCCTTTCTGCTTGTGTGCCAGTCTTGACTCCTGGGTGTGCCATCTCTCTCTCTCTCTCCAATTGTGGGCCATAGAAAGCCTATTATTTTTTTTAGCTTGATTTGGGTTCCAAAATCTACCTGAAAAAATCACTACATCAATCAGTGGGAGATAAATATTGGCCTCTGGGCTTGTGTGCCACTCCTGACTCCTGTGTGCATCATCTCTCACTCAGTGGGCCATAGAAAGCCTTTTTTTGTTTTATTTGTTTTCTAAATTCTCCCTGAAAAAATCATTTTATTTTATTTGGTTTCTAAATTCTTCCTGAAAAAATAATTTTATTCTATTATTTTTTTTTCCTAAAGTCTCCCTTAAAAAAAAAAAAAAATCAAATCAGTGGGAGATTAATATTTACATTTGTGCTTCAGTGACAGTCCTGCGTGTGTGGCATCTCTCTCATTTGTTGCCACCAACAACAGAGTGTGTAACATTGTGCCTGATTTTCGTTGTGGTCTCACTCACCTGTAAAGGGGTAGCTAAATCATACTGAAGTTATAGCTCACCGTGTAATTTGTGTGACAGCAACAAATACCGTTAGTTTGTTTACGTTTTTAAAACAATGAGGAAGTATGGTGGAAGAGGTCGTGGCCGGGGGCGTTCATTGTCAGCTGGTAATGAGGGTAGTGGTAGTGGTGGAGCATCAGCTGGTCGTGGGAAAAAAAATATTGCACCTAAGTCTGGAGCTGTGGAGCCAGGTTCGTCGTCTGGCTACACAAGGCCTCGAACGCTCCCTTTTCTGGGAGTAGGAAAACCGCTTTTAAAGCCGGAGCAGCAAGAGCAAGTTTTGGCTTATCTTGCTTACTCAGCCTCTAGCTCTTTTGCCTCCTCTCGTGAAACTGGTAAATGTCAAAGCAGCGCGTCGTTAGTGGATGTTCACGGTCAGGGACAAGTCGCTTCCTTGTCCTCTTCAGCAAAAACAACAACAGAGAAGAATGCAGCAGGCGACACAACGGGTTACTCCATGGAGCTCTTTACACATACCGTCCCTGGCTTAGAAAGTGAAGCAGTTAACAGTCCATGCCCATTACAAGTTGAATCTGTCATGGAGTGCACTGATGCACAGCCACAGCCAGACTACTATGCTGGTCCTTTGACTCAGACCACAACATTGCCCTCGCAGGGTGCTGATCAAGAATCAGACCCTGATGAGACTATGTTGCCCCATCACGAACGCTATACCACCGACCGACACGGTGACACAGACGAAGTTGCACACGAGCTACAAGAAGAGGTAATAGATAACCCAGTTCTTGACCCCGATTGGCAGCCATTGGGGGAACAGGGTGCAGGCGGCAGCAGTTCTGAAGCGGAGGAGGAGGGGCCGCAGCAGGCATCAACATCGCAACAGGTTCCATCTGCCGGGCCCGTATCTTGCCCAAAACGCGTGGCAAAGCCAAAACCTGTTGGAGGACAGCGTGGCCATCCGGTTAAAGCTCAGTCTGCAATGCCTGAAAAGGTATCCGATGCTAGAAAGAGTGCAGTCTGGCATTTTTTTAAATAACATCCAATTGATCAGCGCAAAGTCATCTGTCAAAAATGTTCAACTACCTTAAGCAGAGGACAGAATCTGAAAAGTCTCAATACAAGTTGCATGCATAGACATTTAACCACCATGCATTTGCAAGCCTGGACTAACTACCAAACGTCCCTAAAGGTTGTAGCACCCTCGGCCAATGAAGCTAGTCAGCAACGCAACATCCCTTCCGGCAGTGTAGGGCCACCATTTTCCGCACCACCTGCAGTATCTGTGCAGGTTTCTTTGCCAGGCCAAAGCAGTCAGGGTCAGGGAATCACCAGTTTCGTAGTAGGAAACACTGCATCTAGGGCACCGGTGGCAACAATACCATCTCCCACCGTCTCTCAGTCTGCCATGTCCACCGGCACCCCCGCTAGTTCCACGATCTCCAGCTCTCCAGTCCAGCTCACCCTACATGAGACTATGGTTAGAAAAAGGAAGTACTTAGCCTCGCATCCGCGTACACAGGGTTTGAACGCACACATAGCTAGACTAATCTCGTTAGAGATGATGCCCTACCGGTTAGTTGAAAGCGAAGCTTTCAAAGCCCTGATGGACTACGCTGTACCACGCTACGAGCTACCCAGTCGACACTTTTTTTCCAGAAAAGCCATCCCAGCCCTCCACCAGCATGTTAAAGAGCGCATCGTCCATGCACTCAGGCAATCTGTGAGCACAAAGGTGCACCTGACAACAGATGCATGGACCAGTAGGCATGGCCAGGGACGTTACGTGTCCATCACGGCACACTGGGTAAATGTGGTGGATGCAGGGTCCACAGGGGACAGCAAGTTTGGGACAGTTCTGCCTAGCCCACGGTCTAGGAAACAATTGGCTGTAGCCGTTCGCACCCCCTCCTTCTCCTCTTCGTCCTCCTGCAGAAGCGAGAGCTCGTCCACAGACCGCAGTCGCACAACCACTCCATCCGCAGCTGCCACTGTTGCACACCAGGTCTCCCATTATGGGGCAGCTACTGGCAAACGTCAGCAGGCTGTATTGGCTATGAAGTGCTTGGGCGACAACAGACACACCGCGGAAGTTCTGTCCGAGTTCTTGCAGAAAGAAACGCAGTCGTGGCTGGGCACTGTAGATCTTGAGGCAGGCAAGGTAGTGAGTGATAACGGAAGGAATTTCATGGCTGCCATCTCCCTTTCCCAACTGAAACACATTCCTTGCCTGGCTCACACCTTAAACCTGGTGGTGCAGTGCTTCCTGAAAAGTTATCCGGGGTTATCCGACCTGCTCCTCAAAGTGCGTGGACTTTGCTCACATATCCGCCGTTCGCCCGTACACTCCAGCCGTATGCAGACCTATCAGCGTTCTTTGAACCTTCCCCAGCATCGCCTAATCATAGACGTTGCAACAAGGTGGAACTCAACACTGCACATGCTTCAGAGACTGTGTGAACAGAGGCGGGCTGTTATGTTTTTGTGGGAGGATACACATACACGGGCAGGCAGTAGGATGGCAGACATGGAGTTGTCAGGTGTGCAGTGGTCGAAGATTCAAGACATGTGTCAAGTCCTTCAGTGTTTTGAGGAATGCACACGGCTGGTTAGTGCAGACAACGCCATAATAAGCATGAGCATCCCCCTAATGCGTCTGCTGATGCAAAGTTTGACGCACATAAAGGATCAGGCGTCTGCAGCTGAGGAAGAGGAAAGCCTTGATGACAGTCAGCCATTGTCTGGCCAGGGCAGTGTACAGGACGAGGTAGCGGGCGAAGAGGAGGAGGAGGACGAGGAGGATGATGGGGATGATTATATTTTTAATGAGGAAGCTTTTCCGGGGCCACTGGAAATTGGTGGCGCGGCAAGGCCGGGTTCTGGTTTTTTGAGGGACACAAGTGACGTGGATTTGCCTGAAACTGCCCCTCAACCAAGCACAACCGCAGATTTGAGAACTGGAACTTTGGCCCACATGGCGGATTATGCCTTACGTATCCTCAAAAGGGACATACGCATAACTAAAATGATGAATGATGACGATTACTGGTTGGCCTGCCTCCTTGATCCTCGCTATAAAGGCAAATTGCAAAATATAATGCCACATGAGAACTTGGAACTAATATTAGCAACCAAACAATCAACTCTTGTTGACCGTTTGCTTCTGGCATTCCCTGCACACAGCGCCCGTGATCGTTCTCACACGAGCTGCAGGGGCCAGCAGACCAGAGGAGTTAGAGGGGCAGAAATCAGAAGTGGCGTTGGCCAGAGGGGTTTTCTGACCAGGTTGTGGAGTGATTTTGCTATGACCGCAGACAGGACAGGTACTGCAGCATCAATTCAAAGTGACAGGAGACAACATTTGTCCAGTATGGTTACAAACTATTTTTCATCCCTTATCGATGTTCTCCCTCAACCGTCATTCCCATTTGATTACTGGGCATCAAAATTAGACACCTGGCCAGAATTGGCAGAATATGCATTGCAGGAGCTTGCTTGCCCGGCAGCTAGTGTCCTATCAGAAAGAGTATTCAGTGCTGCAGGTTCAATACTAACAGAAAAAAGGACTCGTCTGGCTACCCAAAATGTAGATGATCTAACCTTCATTAAAATGAACCACAACTGGATTTCGAAATCTTTTGCCCCACCTTGCCCGGCTGACACCTAGCTTTCCTATGAAAAGGTCTTGCCTGTGGACTATTCTGAATGCCTTTTCCAATCTCGTAATTTTCTGCACCTGATTGTCCAGCATACGACATGTTTACACCTCACTAAATGGCCAAACTCCCCACACGGGGCCGTGGTATCGACACTTGGCGACAGCACCCGTGAGAGTGCAGTTTGTCTGAAGAGGTGGGTGAGCCCGCTTTTGGTCGACGGCACTGCCACTGGGTCCCTCCTAGTACAATAAAGTGTCTCTGGCGGTGGTGGTGCGCACCCAACGTCAGACACACCGTTGTAATATGAGGGGCCCTGGGCCTGTACCGCCGGCCACAAGACAGTTTCCCCCCACCCCAGCTCAAACAGTGCTCTACCACTTGCAAAATTATCTCACAGCTCCACCAATGTTTAGTCTATGCGCTGACATCCTTCAATGCCTGCCACTGACAATACCATTGTATTGACATTTTTGTTATGTTAGGCCTTCGATGCCTGTCTGCGGTGACTCCTTCCACTAGGCCTCCACTGACCACACCACTGCTGCCCGTGTATCCCTGTAACCAATTTAAAATTGCCTACAGCCATGTGTTATTATTTTAGGCCTTCGATGCCTGTCTGCGGTGACTCCTTCCACTAGGCCTCCACTGACCACACCACAGCTGCCCGTGTACCCCTGGAACCAATTTAAAATTGCCTACAGCCATGTGTTATTATTTTAGGCCTTCGATGCCTGTCTGCGGTCACTCCTTCCACTAGGCCTCCACTGACCACACCACTGCTGCCCGTGTACCCCTGTAACCAATTTAAAATTGCCTACAGCCATGTGTTATTATTTTAGGCCTTCGATGCCTGTCTGCGGTGACTCCTTCCACTAGGCCTCCAATGACCACACCACTGCTGCCCGTGTACCCCTGGAACCAATTTAAAATTGCCTACAGCCATGTGTTATTATTTTAGGCCTTCGATGCCTGTCTGCGGTGACTCCTTCCACTAGGCCTCCACTGACCACACCACTGCTGCCCGTGTACCCCTGGAACCAATTTAAAATTGCCTACAGCCATGTGTTATTATTTTAGGCCTTCGATGCCTGTCTGCGGTCACTCCTTCCACTAGGCCTCCACTGACCACACCACTGCTGCCCGTGTACCCCTGTAACCAATTTAAAATTGCCTACAGCCATGTGTTATTATTTTAGGCCTTCGATGCCTGTCTGTGGTCACTCCTTCCACTAGGCCTCCACTGACCACACCACTGCTGCCTGTGTACCCCTGGAACCAATTTAAAATTGCCTACAGCCATGTGTTATTATTTTAGGCCTTCGATGCCTGTCTGCGGTGACTCCTTCCACTAGGCCTCCACTGACCACACCACTGCTGCCCGTGTACCACTGTAACCAATTTAAAATTGCCTACAGCCATGTGTTATTATTTTAGGCCTTCGATGCCTGTCTGCGGTGACTCCTTCCACTAGACCTCCACTGACCACACCACAGCTGCCCGTGTACCCCTGGAACCAATTTAAAATTGCCTACAGCCATGTGTTATTATTTTAGGCCTTCGATGCCTGTCTGCGGTGACTCCTTCCACTAGGCCTCCACTGACCACACCACTGCTGCCCGTGTACCCCTGGAACCAATTTAAAATTGCCTACAGCCATGTGTTATTATTTTAGGCCTTCGATGCCTGTCTGCTGTCACTCCTTCCACTAGGCCTCCACTGACCACACCACTGCTGCCCGTGTACCCCTGTAACCAATTTAAAATTGCCTACAGCCATGTGTTATTATTTTAGGCCTTCGATGCCTGTCTGCGGTCACTCCTTCCACTAGGCCTCCAATGACCACACCACTGCTGCCCGTGTACCCCTGGAACCAATTTAAAATTGCCTACAGCCATGTCTTATTATTTTAGACCTTCGATGCCTGTCTGCGGTCACTCCTTCCACTAGGCCTCCACTGACCACACCACTGCTGCCCGTGTACCCCTGTAACCAATTTAAAATTGCCTACAGCCATGTGTTATTATTTTAGGCCTTCGATGCCTGTCTGCGGTCACTCCTTCCACTAGGCCTCCACTGACCACACCACTGCTGCCCGTGTACCCCTGGAACCAATTTAAAATTGCCTACAGCCATGTGTTATTATTTTAGGCCTTCGATGCCTGTCTGCGGTCACTCCTTCCACTAGGCCTCCACTGACCACACCACTGCTGCCCGTGTACCCCTGGAACCAATTTAAAATTGCCTACAGCCATGTGTTATTATTTTAGGCCTTCGATGCCTGTCTGCGGTCACTCCTTCCACTAGGCCTCCACTGACCACACCACTGCTGCCCGTGTACCCCTGGAACCAATTTAAAATTGCCTACAGCCATGTGTTATTATTTTAGGCCTTCGATGCCTGTCTGCGGTGACTCCTTCCACTAGGCCTCCACTGACCACACCACTGCTGCCCGTGTACCCCTGGAACCAATTTAAAATTGCCTACAGCCATGTGTTATTATTTTAGGCCTTCGATGCCTGTCTGCGGTCACTCCTTCCACTAGGCCTCCACTGACCACACCACTGCTGCCCGTGTACCCCTGTAACCAATTTAAAATTGCCTACAGACATGTGTTATTATTTTAGGCCTTCGATGCCTGTCTGCGGTGACTCCTTCCACTAGGCCTCCACTGACCACACCACTGCTGCCCGTGTACCCCTGGAACCAATTTAAAATTGCCTACAGCCATGTGTTATTATTTTAGGCCTTCGATGCCTGTCTGCGGTGACTCCTTCCACTAGGCCTCCACTGACCACACCACTGCTGCCCGTGTACCCCTGGAACCAATTTAAAATTGCCTACAGCCATGTGTTATTATTTTAGGCCTTCGATGCCTGTCTGCGGTCACTCCTTCCACTAGGCCTCCACTGACCACACCACTGCTGCCCGTGTACCCCTGTAACCAATTTAAAATTGCCTACAGCCATGTGTTATTATTTTAGGCCTTCGATGCCTGTCTGCGGTCACTCCTTCCACTAGGCCTCCACTGACCACACCACTGCTGCCCGTGTACCCCTGGAACCAACATCAGAAAATATAAAAATAAGTATTTTGCTTATAAAAAAGAAAATACTGGAGAGATATCAAATGCAGACATTTTAACATTAAAAACAAACACATACAACAAAAATCTGGTACAGTACTAAAAATGGCCACCAGCTACAATAACTTTCTCCTGCAAGTAGTTAACTGAAAGATTTTTTCAATTTTAAACACAGATATGGCATCCACCGAGTGTTGTCCTGTCGCGTCTTCTTTATATTATTGCCAAGAAGATGCAAAACAATGAAAATAATAAAATCATTATTTACCAAAAAAATAGAGTAAGTCAAAACCACATTGCAAATAAACATTCATTACAAATAAAGAAGCAGGGCGCGTCCGAGGGTGAGTATATACCTAACAAGAATATAATCACCCTCGGACGCGCCCTGCTTCTTTCCGACAGCCTTCCTTCCTAAGAATCAGCCCTTCCGTGGTGTAGAGAGAGGGTTTGTTACACTCCAAGGTGTTCCCCAGGTTGCCTTTCCTGAGCTTCGATCTTCCGGCTCTCGTTTAGTAGTTGTTGGAAACTACGCTGCATTGGGCCTACAAATTGGGTATGGGGTGTAGAGAGATGGTGTTTTCCACTCCAAGGTGTTCCCCAGGTTGCCTTTCCTGAGCTTCGATCTTCCGGCTCTCGTTTAGTAGTTGTTGGAAACTACGCTGCATTAGGCCTACAAATTGGGTATGGGGTGTAGAGAGATGGTGTGTTCCACTGTAGAGAGATGGTGTGTTCCACTCCAAGGTGTTCCCCAGGTTTCCTCTCCATTGCTTCGATCTTCCGGCTCTCGTTTAGTAGTTGCTGGAAACTACGCTGCATTAGGCCTACAAATTGGGTATGGGGTGTAGAGAGATGGTGTGTTACACTCCAAGGTGTTCCCCAGGTTTCCTCTCCATTGCTTCGATCTTCCGGCTCTCGTTTAGTAGTTGTTGGAAACTACGCTGCATTAGGCCTACAAATTGGGTATGGGGTGTAGAGAGATGGTGTGTTACACTCCAAGGTGTTCCCCAGGTTTCCTCTCCATTGCTTCGATCTTCCGGCTCTCGTTTAGTAGTTGTTGGAAACTACGCTGCATTGGGCCTACAAATTGGGTATGGGGTGTAGAGAGATGGTGTGTTCCACTGTAGAGAGATGGTGTGTTCCACTCCAAGGTGTTCCCCAGGTTTCCTCGCCAATGCTTCGATCATCATGCTCTCGTTTAGTAGTTGTTGGAAACTACGCTGCATTAGGCCTACAAATTGGGTATGGGGTGTAGAGAGATGGTGTGTTACACTCCAAGGTGTTCCCCAGGTTTCCTCTCCATTGCTTCGATCTTCCGGCTCTCGTTTAGTAGTTGTTGGAAACTACGCTGCATTAGGCCTACAAATTGGGTATGGGGTGTAGAGAGATGGTGTGTTCCACTGTAGAGAGATGGTGTGTTCCACTCCAAGGTGTTCCCCAGGTTTCCTCGCCAATGCTTCGATCATCATGCTCTCGTTTAGTAGTTGTTGGAAACTACGCTGCATTAGGCCTACAAATTGGGTATGGGGTGTAGAGAGATGGTGTGTTCCACTCCAAGGTGTTCTCCAGGTTGCCTTTCCTGAACTTCTATCTTCAGGCTCTCATTAAATTGTGGTTAAACGGAACAACTGCATTTGGCGTACTAGTTGGTTTGGGGCCTACTATCGGTGTCTGCCGCTCCTTGCTGTTCTCCTGGTTTCCTGTCCTGAAATTCCGTTTTCAGGCGCTCGTTAAGTAGTTGTTAATGTTAGACTGCATTTGGCCTACTAGTTGGGTTGGGGCCTACTATCGGTGTCTGCCACTCAATGCTGTTCTCCTCCACTGAACAAAGCTGTGCCGCCTGTTTACTACTGTTGCCAATTTTGAACTGCATTTCGACTACTTACTGATTTGGGCCTACTCTCTGTGTCAGCCTCTCATTCCAGTTGTCCTCCACTGCAATGCCCCCTGATTAGTCCTGTGTTACCAATTTTGAACTGCATTTAGCCCACTTTATTCTTTGGGCCTATATCTGTGTTTCCTCCTCATCCTGCCCATTGCCCAGCCAGTGATAGATGAGTCTGCTGGTACATTGACCCATAACGCAACATTTCCCGTGCACGCTACACTGCAAGATTGTGACCCTGCTGAAAGTCAGGTCCCCCTTCCCGCATACCATACCACCTTACACGGGGACAAACAGGAAGGTGCAGATGAAAGTGCAGGTTCCTTCATCAGGTGGGGGGAGGAATACTAGTTGGCGACGTCACTGGCACAGGGCCTCTCATGGTACGCAAAAGTGTTGCTGCCGGTGGGAGGCGCCCCCGCCGTGCAAACACACCGCTGTACTTTGAGGGGCCCTGTGCCAGTGCCAATGCCAACGAGTGGGCCCCCCCTGCTTGCTCAGGTTCACAGCACTTGCAAAGTTGAAATACTTACCTCTCCCTGCTCCACTGCCGTGACATGGTCCAGATTTCCTGGGCCCACTAATTACTTGAACCAGCCCTACCCACCACAACTTTAGCCAAATGACCCCCAATTTCAAATGCCTTCCAATTATTATAAGGTAAATTACGCTTGACAAGCTTCATTAAGAAGAATGGATGGTTTTGAAATTAAAATGGGCACTCTAGGTGTTTTCCTGGCCCCCACTCACTGCCTACTATGCTGCCCCATTGACTTGCATTGGGTTTCGTGTTTCGGTCGATCCCGACTTTACGTCATAATCGGCCGATTTCACTCGACCCGACTTTTGAGATAGTCGGGTTTTGCGAAACCCGGCTCGACTCTAAAAAGGTCAAGGTCGCTCAACTCTACTCGTCATTCCTGAGGGAATTGATGAGGTCCTGTTGGGAATACCTTGGCTGCGGTACCACTCTCCTCATATCGAGTGGTCCTCAGGCAGAATTCTGGGATGGGGCGAATCTTGTGGGGGTAGGTGTCAGAGGGAGTGCGTTCAGGTTGCTACTACAGAGGTACCCGCAGATCTTTCCTCTCTCCCCAAGCAGTATTGGTCTTATGCAGACGTGTTCTCCAAAAAGGCGGCGGAGATCCTTCCGCCCCATCGCCCCTATGACTGTCCTATTGATCTCTTGCCTGGTGCTGAGCCTCCCCGGGGTCGAGTCTATCCGCTATCTCTCCCGGAGACGGAGGCAATGTCACAGTACATCCAGGAAAATCTGGCAAGAGGTTTCATTAGGAAGTCAGTGTCACCTGCTGGGGCAGGGTTCTTCTTCGTGCAGAAGAAGAATGGGGAATTGCGTCCATGCATAGACTACAGTGGTCTTAACGCCATCACCATTAAAAATAAGTATCCTTTGCCCTTGATATCTGAGCTCTTCGATAGGCTTCGGGGAGCAAGGGTATTTAGTAAACTAGATCTGCGGGGTGCTTACAACCTGATTCGCATCCGTGAGGGGGACGAATGGAAGACGGCTTTTAACACCAGGGATGGGCACTATGAATATCTGGTGATGCCCTTCGGGCTCTGTAATGCCCCAGCCGTTTTCCAAGACTTTGTGAACGATATCTTCCGGGATATGCTTTCCACCTCGGTCGTAGTCTACCTGGATGATATTCTCATCTACTGTCCAGATATTGACTCCCACCAGAGAGATGTTTGCAAAGTCTTCGACCTCCTACGGGCAAACTCCCTCTATGCCAAGTTGGAGAAGTGTATGTTTGAGCAGGAGTCCTTACCTTTCCTAGGCTACATCATCTCTGCCCAGGGATTGGCTATGGATCCTGCCAAACTACAGGCTGTGATGGACTGGCAGGAACCCCATTCTCTTAAAGCGGTGCAGCGCTTTATGGGGTTCATTAATTATTATCGCCAGTTCATTCCGCCCTTCTCAACTTTGGTAGCTCCCTTGGTTGCCCTCACCAAGAAGGGGGCGAATCCCAAATTGTGGTCTGAGGAGGTCTCCAAGGCCTTTAACTCTATAAAGTCACACTTCGCTAGCGCTCCCATCCTACATCCTAAAAGTGAACCTGGAAATTATAGGCCAGTAAGTCTAACCTCTATTGTTGGTAAAATATTTGAAGGGTTTCTGAGGGATGTTATTCTGGATTATCTCAATGAGAATAACTGTTTAACTCCATATCAGCATGGGTTTATGAGAAATCGCTCCTGTCAAACCAATCTAATCAGTTTTTATGAAGAGGTAAGCTATAGGCTGGACCACGGTGAGTCATTGGACGTGGTATATCTCGATTTTTCCAAAGCGTTTGATACCGTGCCGCACAAGAGGTTGGTACACAAAATGAGAATGCTTGGTCTGGGGGAAAATGTGTGTAAATGGGTTAGTAACTGGCTTAGTGATAGAAAGCAGAGGGTGGTTATAAATGGTATAGTCTCTAACTGGGTCGCTGTGACCAGTGGGGTACCGCAGGGGTCAGTATTGGGACCTGTTCTCTTCAACATATTCATTAATGATTTGGTAGAAGGTTTACACAGTAAAATATCGATATTTGCAGATGATACAAAACTATGTAAAGCAGTTAATACAAGAGAAGATAGTATTCTGCTACAGATGGATCTGGATAAGTTGGAAACTTGGGCTGAAAGGTGGCAGATGAGGTTTAACAATGATAAATGTAAGGTTATACACATGGGAAGAAGGAATCAATATCACCATTACACACTGAATGGGAAACCACTGGGTAAATCTGACAGGGAGAAGGACTTGGGGATCCTAGTTAATGATAAACTTACCTGGAGCAGCCAGTGCCAGGCAGCAGCTGCCAAGGCAAACAGGATCATGGGGTGCATTAAAAGAGGTCTGGATACACATGATGAGAGCATTATACTACCTCTGGACAAATCCCTAGTTAGACCACACATGGAGTACTGTGTCCAGTTTTGGGCACCGGTGCTCAGGAAGGATATAATGGAACTAGAGAGAGTACAAAGGAGGGCAACAAAATTAATAAAGGGGATGGGAGAACTACAATACCCAGAAAGATTAGCGAAATTAGGATTATTTAGTCTAGAAAAAAGACGACTGAGGGGCGATGTAATAACCATGTATAAGTATATAAGGGGACAATACAAATATCTCGCTGAGGATCTGTTTATACCAAGGAAGGTGACGGGCACAAGGGGGCATTCTTTGCGTCTGGAGGAGAGAAGGTTTTTCCACCAACATAGAAGAGGATTCTTTACTGTTAGGGCAGTGAGAATCTGGAATTGCTTGCCTGAGGAGGTGGTGATGGCGAACTCAGTCGAGGGGTTCAAGAGAGGCCTGGATGTCTTCCTGGAGCAGAACAATATTGTATCATACAATTATTAGGTTCTGTAGAAGGACGTAGATCTGGGGATTTATTATGATGGAATATAGGCTGAACTGGATGGACAAATGTCTTTTTTCGGCCTTACTAACTATGTTACTATGTTACTATGTTACATCGCCCCGATGTTGATAAGCCATTTATCATGGAGGTGGATGCCTCTTCTGTTGGTGCTGGAGCAGTCCTCTTCCAAAAGGATGCTCAAGGTCGGAAGTATCCTTGCTTCTTTTTCTCCAAGACCTTCTCACCAGCAGAGAGGAATTATTCCATCGGGGACAGGGAGTTGCTAGCCATGAAGTTGGCTTTCTCGGAGTGGAGACATCTCTTGGAGGGAGCACGTTTTCCCTTCCAAGTCTTCACAGACCATAAAAATTTGGTGTACCTGCAGACAGCCCAGCGGTTGAATTCTCGCCAGGCCAGATGGTCCTTATTCTTCTCCCGGTTTCATTTCACCCTCCATTTTCTTTCTGGAGAGAAGAACATTCGGGCCGACGCTCTCTCTCGCTCCGTTGTGTCATCTGCGGAGGAGGAGGAGGAGCCTCGGCTTATTGTCCCCACCGAGAGCTTGAGAACTGTGGCCCCGGTTTCGCTAGAGTCTGTGCCTCCGGGCAAGACTTTTGTACCATCCAGTTTGCGACCGGAGGTTCTCTCTTGGGCACACTCGTCCAGGGTGGGTGGACATTTTGGTACCAAAAGGACATCTGAGTTACTGGCGAGGACATACTGGTGGCCGCATATGGCTCGTGATGTCGCAGAGTATGTTCGGGCGTGTGTCTCTTGCGCCAAGAACAAGACTCCTCGGCAAAGGCCAGCTGGTTTGCTTTATCCTCTGCCGGTGGCGGACAGGCCCTGGGAGATGGTCAGGATGGACTTTGTGGTGGGCTTACCCAAGTCTCGTAACTGCACCATTATCTGGGTGATCACCGACCATTTTTCCAAAATGGTGCACTTGGTGCCTCTTCCACGGCTACCTTCTGCATGGGCGTTGGCTGTCTTGTTCGTCAAGCATATCTTTCGCCTACACGGTATGCCAGACAAAATTGTTAGTGACCGGGGTCCCCAGTTTGCGTCTCGATTCTGGAGAGAGCTTTGTCGTCTACTCAGTATTGAGTTGAATCTCTCTTCGGCATATCATCCCGAGACGAATGGGTTGGTAGAGAGGGCCAACCAGACCTTGGTTACATATTTACGACATTTTGTTTCTGCCAGGCAGGATGACTGGGCATCCTTGCTACCGTGGGCAGAGTTTGCACTTAACAATGCACTTAACTCCACCGGTCAGACTCCATTCCTCCTAAATTACGGCCAGCATCCGCGTGTTCCTGTGCCCATGCCTGTGTCTTCTGCTGACTCCAGGGTGGCAGACTGGGCTGTGGAGGCACGGGACATTTGGGACCGCACGCAGGATGCCATTCGGGCCTCCAAGGAGAATATGAGGTCCTCCGCCGATGTTCATCGGCGCCCCGCTCCGACCTTTGCTCCTGGCGACTTGGTGTGGCTCTCCGCCCGTAACATCAGGCTGCGAGTTGAGTCCACTAAGTTTGCTCCTCGCTACTTGGGTCCCTTCAAGGTTCTCAAACAGGTTAATCCTGTGGTCTACCGTTTGGCTCTTCCTCCACGCTTGGGTATCACCGACACCTTTCATGTGTCCCTCTTGAAACCCGTATACATGTCCCGGTTTTCCGAGTCATCTGCCGGGACATCGGGTTCGTCTACGGACGATTACGAGGTGAACGCTATTTTGGGGTGCAAGGTGGTACGCGGCAAAAAGTTCTATCTGGTGGATTGGAAGGGTTATGGCCCAGAGGACAGGTCATGGGAGCCTGCTGAAAACATTCGGGCCCCACAGCTCATTGCTGCCTTCGAGCGTAGCGAGGCCCAAGGAGGGGGGGCCCTAGGAGCGAGGGTAATGTTAGGTATCGAGTTCCCGCTTCTGCACAGGGGGAATCTCGGGCCATCTCCGCTGCGGTCTCCCATTCTTATCCAGCCGCAGTGGAGTCTGCTCAGCAGGGACGTCGGTCCCAGCGTCTTGCTCAGTCTCACTCTGTACAGAGAGTTACTGCTGCTTCTTCAGCTTCTGCCATTAAAGCCAGTGCTGGTCAGCAGCGAGCAGACTTCTCTGGGACTAAGTCCTTGTCTGCACACACTGAGCATGCCCAGGGCAAGATCTCCCGTTGGAGATCGAGGGTCATGTGCTCAGGCCTTGCAGCACATTCCATTGGTCCTCTTGGCAGGTCTTGGAAGGGCAAAGTTTCTGTGGCCACTTCCTGTGCTGCAACTATATAAACTGCGCATGACCGCACGGCCATGCGCTAGTGTACATTTGCATACGTGTGTTTGTTGTGAGTGCAAGTCGTCCTTGGATACCCCTTCCCTATTGAATGTCTGTTCGCGGAAGGTGTATGGTTGCTATCTAGCGCCCGACTTAGCCTACCGCACAAATCACACATTACAGCGTCCAGTTGCTGTGACCGCCAGTATGGCGCCGTGCACTTCCTCTGTGCTTTCCTTACCCAAGCCTGGGTGGTTAGTGGCGTTCGTCAGTGCGGTACCGCATGCACTCTTGTGCCCTAAATATTGTTATTTTCCTTACACACCCAGTTGCGGTGTTGTGCCAGCAAGGGTCTAATCGGACTTCAATCCTAGTTGGGGTTGAGTTCGCTGACTACTTGCTCGCGCTCTATGTGCGGTACCGCGATCCTGTGACGCAACAGGATCGTTTCCTTCACGCTGGGTGAAGTCTAACCCACGTGTGTATACTTATGAGTACCGCCATATAGTCCGTCATTACTTGGCAGCAGGTTCCATCTCTGCACGGTGGACCCCGGGCTGCGAACGCACCATACTCTATCTGTATCATTATTTGGTGCGTTCCGCTAGCCCTAACACACATACTCGTCATTTTTTCCTGAAGCAAATTTTTTTTTGCTTCTTTTTGGTCATCTTTTCCAACATCTTTCAGCCATCAGATTTTAGCCTCTTCATGTTTTAGAAAACCTGAAGCAGTTAAAAAACCTGAAAAGACTGAACATATGAACAGCAAGTTGTCTTTATATTGAATGTATGAACTCAGTATTTTTAGCAAATATTTAGCACTTTTTCAGGCAGGTTCAAGGCTGGCATTAGCAGCAGGCAGACCAGTCAGCTGCCTAGGGCCCCCACTCCACCAGGGGCCCCCAGCCAGTGGCGTGCCACTAATAGTGGCACATCACACAGCTGCTATGGGGCCCATGAGTCAGGGGAGCCTGCCTGTCACCAGCGCCGACCCCCTCCACCGCCGCAGCTGCCGCATTCAACTATGTTGGAGTCATCAATTCAAAGCAATGATGGAGGAGAGAGCGTCAGATGACGCTCCCACTCCCATCATTCCCCTCTGCCTCTGACACTACAGGTGCGCGATGACGTCACTTCATCGCGCACCCACTGTGTGCCGCCGCTGAGACAGGAGCCGAGCCTGGAGCAGCACAGGCAGAAGGAGAGATGAGGATTGTGTGTGTGTTTTTTTTAAATATATCAATGAGTGAGTACTGGACTGTGGGGCCATTCTTGGGGGGTATATTCTATGGAGGGCTAGATTATATTCTATGAGGGCTGTATTATATTCTATGGGGGATTACAGTATATTCTATAGGGGCTGTATTATATTCTATGAGGGTGGATTGCATTATACTCTTTGATGGGGCTATATTATATTCTATGGGGAGGTGGGCTGTATTATATTCTATGGAGGGCTACATTAAATTCTGTGGGGGCTGTATTATATTCTATGATGGAGGATTGCATCATACTTTATTAGGGGGCTTCATTATACTATATGAAGGGGCTACATTGTATTCTATGGGGGCTGCATAATACTGTATCGAAGACAATGGAGAATACATTATACTGTATGAAGAACTATTGGGTGCATTATACTATGAGAAGTGAATTGTACTACATGGATTACTATGGCAGTGCATTATACTATATGGAGCACTATGAGGAGTGTATTATACTATATTGAGGACTGAGGAGTGTATTTTAATATATGGAGTACTATAAGGAGTGTATTATACTATATGGAGGACTATAGGGAGTGTGTTATACTATATGGAGGAGTATGGGGAGTGTATTATACTATATGGAGGACTATAGGGCATATTATATTATATGGAGGACTATGGGGGTGTGCATTTTACAATATGGAGGACTGTGGTGCACATTATAATATATGGAGGACTATGGGGTGTATGCACTAAACAAGCAAAATGCTGCATATTCATAGAGTGATTGGATTGTTTATGCCGGAGCAGAAATCATTGCTCTCAGCAGCACATCGCCGGTGTAAACTAAAGATGTGCTGCTGATAACATGATACTGTATGGGGACAGATTGATCTAGTAGTGATTGTTCTGTTCCCATCATTCTTTCTCAGTTGGTGTAAAGAGGCCGGGAAACAAGCGAATTACTTCAAAATTGTTGATCACACTTGTTCAGCGGCCTGAACTCAGCGCATGTAAATGCAGTGCCCCAGGGTCCTGGTCGTTGCAGTAATGTCGTTCTCCTCTAGGGGGGATGTTACGTTTGGAGGCAATAAAAGAGATCTCTTTACCAGGTAACACAAACATACAACACAGTTCATACTCCAGTCCACCAGGGGGAGCTATGCTCCTATTTATTAGGGCACTCTTCACATTTAGGTAAAACTGGTGGCCTGGATAGGAAGTTAGGCAGATGCTGGCTGAGCTTTGCTCAGGCAGTTGCTGGCTGAGCATTGCTCAGGTAGTTGGTCCCTGACAGGGGTGGGAGCCCATCAGAGGCCTCGACCGAGGGACACGGGGCTGCACCTGCCCCACGTGCGGCAGTTCCTAAGAAAGAACACTAACAGAGAACTGTATTGTAGAGAGTGAGAAAAAGTCATAGCAAAAGGAGAGGATACCAGAAGGAGTTCTGCCCTGCACAGGCTGCCTCCTTCTGAGGCGCAGGATCCCGGTAGCCAGAACACCGAGGGAACAACAGTCCTTTATGCCTTGCTCCAGAGACCGGCAGGACAGCTAATTGCAAGATACTGATCCACCCCATACCCAGGAGGCAAGGTGGCACCCACGAGAGGCTGGGGCATGATAGATTCCCTGTAAAAACCCTCACACCACCGGTCATATGGGTTTGTCCTAGCCATCGGGGGGACAGAGAGAGACATAACATCTAGAACATCTACAACAGTTGTGAGGACCTTATGAGAGGCTCAGCAATAAGGTACTACAACACCCAGGTGCTAGAGGAAGTCTACTGATTTCCACCTGGATAAGGGGGCTCTGGATTTGCCTCCAAACCGGCCGGACTCTGCCTGCCCTGTGATCTGGTGCTCTGGACTGTGGATGAAGTCTTCAGTAAAAAGGTAAAGAGACTGCAACCTTGTGTCCTCGTTCTTCACTGCGTCTTACGCCATTCACCATCCACCATATTACACACTGTGAAGCCCTGGGGACATACTTCACCTGTGGGAAGGTATACCATCTAGCTGCCATAACATCACCCCAGCGGACCCCTTAAAGCAGCGTCGGTCACCCTGACCGAATACCACAGGTGGCGTCACAAACATAAACTTTATCCCTTTAAAGACCCTTCCCTTTTATACGGATTTCCCAGGGCCACGGACTGGGTCAGCCACCGTGACATCCCCCGGAGAACTGAAGGGGGAGATCCATAAATACAACAGAAATGCTTCTGAGTGATGTGCAATATGTTAGCATTTGGGGCCCCATTTTAAACTTTTGCCTAGGGCCCCACTTTGCCTAAAACTGGCCCTGCTCATCAAGACTTGTTTTGCATGCGTGTTGTGAATTCTTTTGTCGGGCTCCCTCCTGTGGTCATGAATGGTACTTCGGCTGGTTCTGTCCATGGACTTCCTCTGGTGGGTGTTTCTGAGTTTCACAGGTGACGAGGTTAATTCGTTAGCTGCTGCTCTATTTAACTCCACTTAGATCTTTGCTCCATGCCACCTGTCAATGTTCCAGTATTGGTCTGTTCACTCCTGGATCGTTCTTGTGACCTGTCTTCCCATCAGAAGCTAAGTTCCAGCTTTTATTTCTTTGGTTTGCTATTTTTCTGTCCAGCTTGCTATTTAATTTGTTGTCTTGCTTGCTGGAAGCTCTGGGGCGCAGAGGGAGCGCCTCCGCACCGTGAGTCGGTGCGGAGGGTCTTTTTGCGCCCTCTGCGTGGTCTTTTTGTAGGTTTTTGTGCTGACCGCAAAGTAACCTTTCCTATCCTCGGTCTGTTCAGTAAGTCGGGCCTCACTTTGCTAAATCTATTTCATCTCTGTGTTTGCATTTTCATCTTTACTCACAGTCATTATATGTGAGGGGCTGCCTTTTCCTTTGGGGAATTTCTCTGAGGCAAGGTAGGCTTTATTTTTCTATCTTCAGGGCTAGCTAGTTTCTTAGGCTGTGCCGAGTTGCATAGGGAGCGTTAGGCACAATCCACGGCTATTTCTAGTGTGTTTGATAGGTTTAGGGATTGCGGTCAGCAGAGTTCCCACATCCCAGAGCTCGTCCTTATTATCAGTAACTATCAGGTCATTCCGTGTGCTCTTAACCACCAGGTCCATTATTGTCCTGACCACCAGGTCATAACAGTACAGGTGGACCAAAATACTAATGCATCTCAATAGAGGGATAAGAGAAGTTCTGAGACCATTTTGTTTTTCTTTGCAGTGTGTTTTGTCTCTATTTTCCCCTTTACCTCTGGGTGGTTCAGGACACTGGTGTAAACATGGACATTCAAGGTCTGTCCTCTTGGATGGATAATCTCACTACAAGGATACAAAACATTCAAGATTTTGTGGTTCAGAATCCGATGTCAGAGCTTAGGATTCCAATTCCTGATTTGTTTTTTGGTGATAGATCTAAGTTCTTGCGAAAGACAAAAGAAAAAGCACAGGCCATATAGAATGGGGGATCACCAGTCGGCAATATAAATTTCAAAACACAGCTTTATTAAAGTACAACACAGGAAAAAAGAGAACATTAAAAACATCTAAAACACATAAGAACTACTGCCTAGAAAATGGCATATGCCTGTATACACATTAGAGGGGAGACATGATAATAATGATGACTGACGTGTGTGCAAATACTCCTCACACTACTATATGGACAGCATATTTTACACCAAACATAGTGTCAAAAAAACACATAACGCAAATACGTCATATAGAGCACATAGACAAATGCAATGGTGAAGGTGAATATATGCAGTATAGTACAAGGGCTCAAGATGAACTCAAAGTAAAGCTCAATGCCATAAGTAATGTGTATGCAATAATCATACTCAAGTCAATGCAGCCAGAGGAAGCATAAAACACAACATTAGCCACAGACTCCTATTTCCCAAATAGTGCGAAGTAGGACAGGCACAATAGCCCTGAATGACCCAGAACTAATACAGGAGCATAGCACTCAGAGTGAGCACTAAATACCGTGCACAACCAACAGAGCATGCACAGCAGTCATCTCCCCAGAAAAGTTTAGCGGGTATAATAACCCATTGGGTATTCGCTCTCTCTATGCCTGTTGGGACATATGGGTTATTATACCCGCTAAACTTTTCTGGGGAGATGACTGCTGTGCATGCTCTGTTGGTTGTGCACGGTATTTAGTGCTCACTCTGAGTGCTATGCTCCTGTATTAGTTCTGGGTCATTCAGGGCTATTGTGCCTGTCCTACTTCGCACTATTTGGGAAATAGGAGTCTGTGGCTAATGTTGTGTTTTATGCTTCCTCTGGCTGCATTGACTTGAGTATGATTATTGCATACACATTACTTATGGCTTTGAGCTTTACTTTGAGTTCATCTTGAGCCCTTGTACTATACTGCATATATTCACCTTCACCATTGCATTTGTCTATGTGCTCTATATGACGTATTTGCGTTATGTGTTTTTTTGACACTATGTTTGGTGTAAAATATGCTGTCCATATAGTAGTGTGAGGAGTATTTGCACACACATGTCAGTCATCATTATTATCATGTCTCCCCTCTAATGTGTATACAGGCATATGCCATTTTCTAGGCAGTAGTTCTTATGTGTTTTAGATGTTTTTAATGTTCTCTTTTTTCCTGTGTTGTACTTTAATAAAGCTGTGTTTTGAAATTTATATTGCCGACTGGTGATCCCCCATTCTATATGGCCTGTGCTTTTTCTTTTGTCTTTCGTATGTTCATATTCTCAGGTCGGGGTTGGATCCCTATACTGTATACTCTGTGGTGCCCCCATTTCTTAGTATTATAGATCTAAGTTCTTGAATTTCAAAAATAATTGTAAATTGTTTCTTGCCTTGAAACCTCGCTCCTCAGGTGACCCTGTTCAACAAGTAAAGATCATTATTTCTTTGTTACGTGGTGACCCTCAAGACTGGGCATTTTCCCTTGCGCCAGGAGATCCGGCATTGCGTGATGTTGATGCGTTTTTCCTGGCGCTTGGATTGCTTTATGACGAACCTAATTCAGTGGATCAGGCAGAGAAAATCTTGCTGGCTCTGTGTCAGGGTCAGGATGAAGCGGAGATATATTGTCAGAAGTTTAGAAAGTGGTCTGTGCTCACTCAGTGGAATGAATGTGCCCTGGCAGCAATCTTCAGAAAGGGTCTCTCTGAAGCCCTTAAGGATGTCATGGTGGGGTTTCCCATGCCTGCTGGTCTGAATGAGTCTATGTCCTTGGCCATTCAGATCAATCGACGCTTGCGTGAGCGTAAAGCTGTGTACCATTTGGCGGTACTATCTGAGCATGGGCCTGAGCCTATGCAATGTGATAGGACTTTGACCAGAGCTGAAAGGCAAGAACACAGACGTCGGAATGGGCTATGTTTTTACTGTGGTGATTCCACTTATGCTATCTCCGATTGTCCTAAGCGCACTAAGCGGTTCGCTAGGTCTGCCACCATTGGTACGGTACAGTCTAAATTTCTATTGTCTGTTACTCTGATTTGCTCTTTGTCATCCTATTCTGTTATGGCATTTGTGGATTCAGGCGCTGCCCTGAATTTGATGGACTTGGAGTATGCTAGGCGCTGTGGTTTTTTTCTTGGAGCCCTTGCAGTATCCTATTCCATTGAGAGAAATTGATGCTACGCCTTTGGCCAAGAATAAGCCTCAGTATTGGACCCAATTGACCATGTGCATGGCTTCTGCACATCAGGAGGATATCCGCTTTCTGGTGTTGCATAATCTGCATGATGTGGTCGTTTTGGGGTTGCCATGGCTACAGGTTCATAATCCAGTATTGGACTGGAAATCTATGTCTGTGTCCAGCTGGGGTTGCCAGGGGGTACATGGTGATTTTCCATTTTTGTCTATTTCGTCTTCCACTCCTACTGAAGTTCCAGAGTTTTTGTCGGATTATCGGGATGTATTTGATGAGCCCAAAGCCAGTGCCCTACCTCCTCATAGGGATTGCGATTGTGCTATTAATTTGATTCCTGGTAGTAAGTTTCCTAAGGGCCGATTGTTCAATTTATCTGTGCCAGAACACGCCGATATGCGGAGTTATATAAAGGAATCCTTGGAGAAAGGCCATATTCGCCCGTCGTCATCACCGTTAGGAGCAGGGTTCTTTTTTGTGGCCAAGAAGGATGGTTCTTTGAGACCTTGTATTGATTACCGCCTTCTTAATAAAATTACAGTCAAATTTCAGTATCCTTTGCCGTTGCTGTCTGATTTGTTTGCTCGTATTAAAGGGGCTAGTTGGTTCACCAAGATAGATCTTCGAGGGGCGTATAATCTTGTGCGTATTAAACAAGGCGATGAATGGAAAACAGCATTTAATACGCCCGAGGGCCATTTTGAGTACCTGGTTATGCCATTCGGGCTTTCCAATGCTCCATCAGTATTTCAGTCCTTTATGCATGACATCTTCCGAGAGTACCTGGATAAATTCCTGATTGTGTATTTGGATGATATTTTGGTCTTTTCGGATGATTGGGAGTCTCATGTGAAGCAGGTCAGAATGGTGTTCCAGGTCCTTCGTGCGAATTCCTTGTTTGTGAAGGGGTCAAAGTGTCTCTTTGGAGTTCAGAAGGTTTCATTTTTGGGATTCATTTTTTCCCCTTCTACTATCGAGATGGACCCTGTTAAAGTCCAGGCCATTTACGATTGGACTCAGCCGACATCTGTGAAGAGCCTGCAAAAGTTCCTGGGCTTTGCTAATTTTTATCGGCGCTTCATCGCTAATTTTTCTACTGTTGCTAAACCGTTGACTGATTTGACCAAGAAGGGTGCTGATGTGGTCAATTGGTCTTCTGCGGCTGTAGAGGCTTTTCAGGAGTTGAAGCGTCGTTTTTCTTCTGCCCCTGTGTTGTGCCAGCCAGATGTTTCGCTTCCGTTTCAGGTTGAGGTTGATGCTTCTGAGATTGGAGCAGGGGCTGTTTTGTCGCAAAGAAGTTCTGAGGGCTCGGTGATGAAGCCATGTGCTTTCTTTTCTAGAAAGTTTTCGCCTGCTGAGCGTAACTATGATGTTAGTAATCGTGAATTGTTGGCCATGAAGTGGGCATTCGAGGAGTGGCGTCATTGGCTGGAAGGAGCCAAGCATCGCGTGGTGGTCTTGACAGATCACAAGAATTTGACTTATCTTGAGTCTGCCAAACGGTTGAATCCGAGACAGGCTCGATGGTCATTATTTTTCTCCCGTTTTGATTTTGTACTTTCGTACCTTCCGGGCTCTAAGAATGTGAAGGCTGATGCCCTGTCAAGGAGTTTTGTGCCTGACTCTCCGGGTGTTCCTGAGCCGGCAGGTATTCTCAAAGAGGGGGTAATTTTGTCTGCCATCTCCCCTGATTTGCGGCGGGTGCTTCAAAAATTTCAGGCTGATAGACCTGACCGTTGCCCAGCGGAGAGGCTGTTTGTCCTTGATAGATGGACTAGTAGAGTTATCTCTGAGATTCATTGTTCAGTGTTGGCTGGGCATCCTGGAATCTTTGGTACCAGAGATTTGGTGGCTAGATCCTTCTGGTGGCCGTCTTTGTCACGGGATGTGCGTTCTTTTGTGCAGTCCTGTGGGACTTGTGCTCGGGCTAAGCCCTGCTGTTCTCGTGCCAGTGGGTTGCTTTTGCCCTTGCCGGTCCCAAAGAGGCCCTGGATGCATATTTCTATGGATTTTATTTCGGATCTCCCCGTCTCTCAAAAGATGTCGGTCATTTGGGTGGATTGTGATCGCTTTTCTAAGATGGTCCATTTGGTACCTTTGTCTAAATTGCCTTCCTCCTCTGATTTGGTGCCATTATTTTTCCAGCATGTGGTTCGTTTACATGGTATCCCGGAGAACATCGTTTCTGACAGAGGTTCCCAGTTTGTTTCAAGGTTTTGGCGATCCTTTTGTGCTAGGATGGGCATTGATTTGTCTTTTTCCTCGGCTTTCCATCCTCAGACAAATGGCAGTAGTGTATAATCGGGTCCTTTCGTCAAACTCAATCTGACAGGTGCCCCGCCTCTATCAAAGTGTATCAAAGTGTGTAACCCCTCCCCTCCTCCTGGCAGCCAGCTGTCCCTGAGGCTGGCTGATTTCCCCTTTTGATATCGTTTGATATACTTTAATTTGTTGCAGTTTGATATTATTCACGTATTTGTTTTTATACGTAGCTCGAGTTTGATTCTGTAAGCTGTATTTTATTCACAGTGTATCCATATAGTTCAGAACTTAAAGCTGTTTATTTGTGTCTCTACACGTATCTGTTTTATATTTTTATACGTAGCTCGAGTTTGATTCTGTTAGCTGTGTTTTATTCATGTATCCATATAGTTCAGAACTTATAACACACCAAGCTGTTTATTTGTGGCTCTACTGAACACTAGTACTAAATGGTGAACATTAACTAAATGTTTATTTTCACAAACAGAAAATCTGCTGTGGGTCAGAGGTTTATAACACCTAGGCCAATTGTTGTTGTATTTGCTTTCCCAATAAATGCTTATTTACACAAACCGAAAAGACAGATTTTCTGTTTGTACCTGTATTGTACCTGAAGGTTATGTAGGGGTATCTGCGGGTCATGTGCCCAGGCATTGTGTATTATTTATGTTTTTATAACGCAGAATGTTTGATATTTGCTTTCTCTTTTTTGTGTCTGTAGATGTCATCTGAGAAGTTATTTGTGTTTCTACTGAGCATTAACTAAATTGGGGTCAGCTGTGTTATCTGAGGGTCAGATATTTTTGTACAAATTCATGCTGTTTGGTGATCTTTGTGAAGCAGAACTTTGTTTTATAACACATTTGTGCCTGTAGATGTTATCTGAGGGTCATCGGTGTTATCTGCGGGGCAGCTGCCTGGAGGTGTTATGGTATATAATTATATCCTAGGATCTGTACGACTACATACAGCGTGTTATGTTCATTAAAACGTTTTATTGTCAGAACTAATTGGAAATAAAGAACACATTTTAAGCTAACCGCACTCACTTTACTCAAACAGAAAAAAGGAAACACACTTTAAGTTAGCTAACAGCAGAATGCTGACAAATGCATCTTTGCGGAATGTGATAACGACACGATGAACAAATCGGCCTCGTTTCTCAATTAATTTCTCAGCTGACTGCGCTATCTATAATTATGCTTATACCTTAGGCGTGTATTTACATGGCACTGTAATTCGCACTTTTACAGACTATATGTGGATTACAGCCGGTATACAGTAACAGCCGGCATGACTGAGTGTAATATTGTACTCAATACTGTGCAAAGGGTCTCAATACTTATGTCCGTGTGATATTTCAGTTTTTCTTTTTAATAAATTCACAAAAAATCTACATTTCTGTTTTGTTCAGGCATGATGGCGTGCAGGGTGTACATTAATATATATATATATATATATATATATATACAGTGGGGCAAAAAAGTATTTAGTCAGTCAGCAATAGTGCAAGTTCCACCACTTAAAAAGATGAGAGGCGTCTGTAATTTACATCATAGGTAGACCTCAACTATGGGAGACAAACTGAGAAAAAAAAAATCCAGAAAATCACATTGTCTGTTTTTTTAACATTTTATTTGCATATTATGGTGGAAAATAAGTATTTGGTCAGAAACAAAATTTCATCTCAATACTTTGTAATATATCCTTTGTTGGCAATGACAGAGGTCAAACGTTTTCTGTAAGTCTTCACAAGGTTGCCACACACTGTTGTTGGTATGTTGGCCCATTCCTCCATGCAGATCTCCTCTAGAGCAGTGATGTTTTTGGCTTTTCGCTTGGCAACACGGACTTTCAACTCCCTCCAAAGGTTTTCTATAGGGTTGAGATCTGGAGACTGGCTAGGCCACTCCAGGACCTTGAAATGCTTCTTACGAAGCCACTCCTTCGTTGCCCTGGCGGTGTGCTTTGGATCATTGTCATGTTGAAAGATCCAGCCACGTTTCATCTTCAATGCCCTTGCTGATGGAAGGAGGTTTGCACTCAAAATCTCACGATACATGGCCCCATTCATTCTTTCATGTACCCGGATCAGTCGTCCTGGCCCCTTTGCAGAGAAACAGCCCCAAAGCATGATGTTTCCACCACCATGCTTTACAGTAGGTATGGTGTTTAATGGATGCAACTCAGTATTCTTTTTCCTCCAAACACGACAAGTTGTGTTTCTACCAAACAGTTCCAGTTTGGTTTCATCAGACCATAGGACATTCTCCCAAAACTCCTCTGGATCATCCAAATGCTCTCTAGCAAACTTCAGACGGGCCCGGACATGTACTGGCTTAAGCAGTGGGACACGTCTGGCACTGCAGGATCTGAGTCCATGGTGGCGTAGTGTGTTACTTATGGTAGGCCTTGTTACATTGGTCCCAGCTCTCTGCAGTTCATTCACTAGGTCCCCCCGCGTGGTTCTGGGATTTTTGCTCACCGTTCTTGTGATCATTCTGACCCCACGGGGTGGGATTTTGCGTGGAGCCCCAGATCGAGGGAGATTATCAGTGGCCTTGTATTTCTTCCATTTTCTAATTATTGCTCCCACTGTTGATTTCTTCACTCCAAGCTGGTTGGCTATTGCAGATTCAGTCTTCCCAGCCTGGTGCAGGGCTACAATTTTGTTTCTGGTGTCCTTTGACAGCTCTTTGGTCTTCACCATAGTGGAGTTTGGAGTCAGACTGTTTGAGGGTGTGCACAGGTGTCTTTTTATACTGATAACAAGTTTAAACAGGTGCCATTACTACAGGTAATGAGTGGAGGAAAGAGGAGACTCTTAAAGAAGAAGTTACAGGTCTGTGAGAGCCAGAAATCTTGATTGTTTGTTTCTGACCAAATACTTATTTTCCACCATAATATGCAAATAAAATGTTAAAAAAACAGACAATGTGATTTTCTGGATTTTTTTTTCTCAGTTTGTCTCCCATAGTTGAGGTCTACCTATGATGTAAATTACAGACGCCTCTCATCTTTTTAAGTGGTGGAACTTGCACTATTGCTGACTGACTAAATACTTTTTTGCCCCACTGTATATATATATATATATATCTCAGAATGCAGCTGAATAGTATTGCTAATTATGCCATATAAATAGAAAATTATGTAGAAACCCAAAGTTTTGATAAGTGTATGAAAATACACCAATATTAACTATTTGTGCTATTTTAGGCGTAAATTTGGCCTATATGTATAGCAGACAGGAGTTGGGGCGATGAAATATGTGTTACAAGCGTAGTGAATTGCAGATATATTCTACAGTGTATGGCATTTTGAGAAATGTGTGGCATAATATCATATTAATTATACATTGGGGTATACTTTTGGAAACTTACAAATTCATTGGAAATTTTTAAACCATTATTGCTTAGGCAAATACAGAATATAAAAAGTAAAAACATTAAATAGTACAAAAATGTTTTATTGTCAGAACTAATTGGAAATAAAGAACACATTTTAAGCTAACCGCACTCACTTTACACAATCAGAAAAAAGGAAACACACTTTAAGTTAGCTAACAGCATGATGCCGACAAATGCATCTTTGCGGAATCTGAACACAACACATACAACACACACGACAAGCATACACACACAACATACAGAGCACATACAACACATGCGACACACACAACAAACACACATAACATACAAAACACACACATCACATACAACACACACGACAAGCATACACACACACAACATACAGAACACATACAAAACATGCGACACACACACAACACACACAACAAATACACATGATTTTTGCACTTTATTAATATGCTGTCCACATATAGTATTTTTGATATCTCTTATTTCCCTGGTGTTACTTTTGTACATGTATTACTGTTTTTCTTGTTTTTGTGTAAAATCTCGGTCAGACAGGCACGAACACACACACACACACACACACACACACACACAACACAGAACCCACACACAACAAGCACACATAACATACAAAACACACACACACAACACATACAACACACACGCCAAGCATACACACACACAACATACAGAACACATACAACACATGCGACACACACAACACACACAACAAATACACATGATTTTTGCACTTTATTAATATGCTGGCCACATATAGTATTTTTTGATATCTCTTATTTCCCTGGTGTTACTTTTGTACATGTATTACTGTTTTTCTTGTTTTTGTGTAAAATCTCGGTCAGGCAGGCACGAACACACACACACACACACACACAACACAGAACCCACACACAACAAACACACATAACATACAAAACACACACACAACACATACAACACACACGACAAGCATACACACACAACATACAGAACACATACAACACATGCGACACACACAACACACACACAACAAATACACATGATTTTTGCACTTTATTAATATGCTGTCCACATATAGTTTTTTTGATATCTCAAAAGGGTGTGACACATTCCCATATATTATTCCAGTTTTCTTTAATTCTACATTATTTTAGAACAAATTAATTTTACAGGTGCCTGTGTTGTCTATAATTTGACTCCTTATTATTCAAAGACATCTAACATATACAGACTTTTAAAGCTTTTTTTTACATTTCTATTGGCGTCAATGAACATACATCATTACACTTCTTACAAAATAATTAATATAGCGTTAATTTACATTTCTATTGGTGTTACATTTCTATTGGCGGTACTTTTGCACATGTATTACTGGCGTCTTTAAAAATATGAATATTATCTAGTTTACTTATGTTGCAGATTATGTTACAGTATTTTATTTCCCTGGTGTTACTTTTGTACATGTATTACTGTTTTTCTTGTTTTTTTTTTGTTTTTTTGTGTAAAATCTCGTTGATGGCTTACAAAGACATTTCAATACTATAAAAATTCTTACAGAATATAAAAATGGTTTACTGACAGTACTATACTGCGACTGGCTTATTTTTGTACAAATTCAGGCTGTTTGCTGATCCCCTTTCTGTATTTGCAAACCGTGCAATATATCTTTATAGAAATAACACTTCTGCACCCACGGGCGCTTCTCAGCCAACCAGGCATCCGGTACTCATCAGGCACTGTGAAATAATGCAAAAATACATCTGTGTGCGGCTGGCTGCATCAACATTTTGCTATTATAAGTTTATGGTTTGTAAAGAACACGCATCACATACAGAACTCACACACACACACACACACACACCACACAACACGCACATATGAAAAATGACAATCATTGTATGTGATTTAAAAGACTTTAGTTAGATTTATCAGGTGTGATTTAGTTTGAAAGTCCGCAGTTCCACGGTAATGTCAGGTGTTGGACATGCATTTAACAGTCTTTCATATGTATCGCAGAAAGATTTTAGTTCCATCTGTGCGAGTTTGCTTTGAGCGTACTGCGCAGACATGTCAGTAAACATTTTGACATGGGCAGCATCCCACGAAGGACGACCTGTGTAAGGTGTATGTACAGCAACTTTCTGCTTTCTACCTACACAGCGCCGGGATACGGCGCGTTTCTTTAGAGGTAATACAGGGGCAAAAACGCTAGAAGAGCCTGCAAGAGCAGTATCTGCAGATTGCACAGTCTGGCACACAGGTATATTGAGGGGCTCTATGGGTGACCACATACCCTCGGAGAGCTGTTCAATTTCTCTGTTTTCAGGAGTAACTTGTGGTATGGCGTCTGGGCTATTGGAGGGCCGTGTTATGCGGGGCCTAGCGTTCTGCGCTGCCCGTTTCTCTCTTGAAACGCTCATATATTTCTGATGTGAAATCTTGGGGCTTGGATTCCCGGGTTGTTTTGGTGCCGCGTAGCATTCATCACGATCCACAACACAGATGGGCGAAAGAGATGTTGCGCGCACCGCCGTATTAGCTCTTTGTGGTTGATTCTCTGCAGCGCCGTAATTACGCCGTTGCAAAACTCGTTGCTGAAGAGGCGACGTATCTAAAAGAAAAGATACAAGTGGCGGTTAGCCGCGAAACGGAGCAAAATTGGAAAAGCTAAACGGCGACGCATAGCTATGATTCTGCGTAATATTTGAAAAGTTAACGGGGGCAGCTACCCATGAAATCATTGTAACAATATTTACATAAACCTGTATAGAGCAGTCCAGATATATACTTACAAGTATGAAGCGGGAATTGTTCCACAACAGCTCCTGATTTAACGGGCGGCGCAATGCTCAAACTCGCAGAGGCGGGAATATTCTCTTTTTCAAGCTGTATTTTCTGGGCAACTAGATTAGCGGGTGTAAGTAAAAATATAACGATTAGCGAACACAGAATTGATTTTCTACACAAAACTGCAGCATTGAGACGGTTATATATATATATATATATATATATATATATATATATTTATATATATATTTTTTTTTTTTCAAAAATGAATTTTCTGACAGTTAGCTAGCAGCTGTAAGTAAATAAGAGCATTACACAAAAGTGAGAATCGCCTGTATTCCAGGTGAACAGATACCTTTTCTATTCTTGAAACACCTGCGTAACGAGCTGCCGCGTCTTTTAGGCGCATCGGGTGGCGATGAAATTGCAGGGTTCTTGACATCTATGATCTCCACGTCGGAACCCAGCGTATCGCATGGTTCGGGAACACACCAGTTTTCAGGCATATCGTGCGATGTCTCCGTGGCAGTATCTGTATGAGAAATTGTGCGTAGTTCGTGTTTACATACAAAGGATTAAAGCAACTGACATAGTATAATATAGTTTTACGGCATAAACATATTTGCGGTGTAAATTAATATAGCAAGACTTATGCCGCTATATATTAATAATTCAGTATTATATTGGTGGCTACCGCTATTATTTGTTATATTAATTTAAGCATATATTTATTATGACATAATTTGTGTAATACAATAGATAATAGCGGCTATAGTTTTACGTCATAAACAGTATATATTAACATAGATAATATATATATATCATGTACAGCACCATGGAATCAGTGGTGCTATATAAATAAATAATAATAATATATATATATATATATATATATATATATTTAGCTTTCTTACATGTGATACATGAAAGATAAATATCTTTGTACCGTGTTACAATGAAATTTTTTCCTATCTAAAAGCAAAAAGGCGCGCCTAGTTACCCATGATGAGGTGAAGAGCAGGGGCATTATCGGTTAGCGGCTCCACGGCTTCAATGCGCTCATAATTCTGCGTTATGAAATTATTGCGCCAATCGGGCGACATACACGGCTCTTAAATAAGAAAGAATGCATGAATATATAATTAATATAAATTACTTATAATATAATGACTCAATCAGAATGAGTCAATACTCTGTACATTATACGCGTATAATACTGAGTTAATACATGCATTAATTGCATGTATGACTGTGTTCTGGGTGTTAACAGAAGGCGTGTGATGTGGCGTAACTGGGTGTGTTTCTGGGTGTTAACAGCTGAGTTGCTTTCTGACACTCAGGATAAATACACCTGACTGTACCACTACAGTACAACAGACATCCACCAGAAACCAGACTAGGCTAAAAGAAGGACTATTCTAAATGTAAAGGTACCGTCACACTTAGCGACGCTGCAGCGATACCGACAACGATCCGGATCGCTGCAGCGTCGCTGTTTGGTCGCTGGAGAGCTGTCACACAGACAGCTCTCCAGCGACCAACGATCCCGAGGTCCCCGGTAACCAGGGTAAACATCGGGTAACTAAGCGCAGGGCCGCGCTTAGTAACCCGATGTTTACCCTGGTTACCAGCGTAAAAAAACAAACAGTACATACTTACATTCAGCTGTCTGTCCCTTGCTGTCTGGTTCCTGCACTGACTGCTGGCCGCAAAGTGAAAGTGAAAGCACAGCACAGCGGTGAGTCACACAGAGGTGACTCACCGCTGTGGCTGTGCTCTGCTTTCACTTTACGGCCAGCAGTCAGTGCAGGAACCAGACGGCAAGGGACAGACAGCTGAATGTAAGTATGTACTGTTTGTTTTTTTACGCTGGTAACCAGGGTAAACATCGGGTTACTAAGCGCGGCCCTGCGCTTAGTTACCCGATGTTTACCCTGGTTACCAGTGAAGACATCGCTGAATCGGTGTCACACACACCGATTCAGCGATGTCTACGGGGAGTCCAGCGATGAAATAAAGTTCTGGACTTTCTTCCCCGACCAGCGATCTCCCAGCAGGGGCCTGATCGCTGCTGCCTGTCACACTGGACGATATCGCTAGCGAGGACGCTGCAACGTCACGGATCGCTAGCGATATCGTCTAGTGTGACAGTACCTTAAGTATATAAGGTACACTTGTCTTATTATTCGCAAATGCTTAATTATATTTAACTATGCATCTCTAAACCATAATTAAGGATGTTATTTGTTTAATAAGTTAGTGTTATACTGGAAGCTAACTGCATATTTAGTAGCACTGTATAATATAGTTTTTACTGTATAAACCATATTTGTGGGACATAATTAATATAGAAAGGCTTATGGCTGGGGCATAACCACCATTGTTATCTGACATGTGCTAGCAATTAGTCACGGGTGCCGTATAATGCGGTTTTCCTGTAGGTGTGGTCACGGTGGGTAGTAATTTCTCTTTAAATACATGGATAGTTCCTCCAAGCTTGAGAAGCAGAATCTTAAACACCATTTTCTGGGCCTCTGAACAGCGGCGCTACTCTCTGAAAAAGTAAGTGTTTAATGTAGGGCCTCTGAACAGCTGCGCTACTCTCTGAAAAAGTAAGTGTTTAATGTAGGGCCTCTGAACAGCTGCGCTACTCTCTGAAAAAGTAAGTGTTTACTGTTTTATTTGCGGCCTAATATTATCATTGCCTGTAACGCATATTTTTGTAACGTAGTTTTAAACTGTATTTATTGGCGGAACAGTTATAGATAAAACTTTTCCCCTATTTATTTAAGATGGAATCCCAATACCCTCGCGATCAATGCAGTCCCCTTCTTGCAAGCACACAATTAGGTATTATACGCGTATAATGTACAGAGTATTGACTCATTCTGATTGAGTCATTATATTATAAGTAATTTATATTAATTATATATTCATGCATTCTTTCTTATTTAAGAGCCGTGTATGTCGCCCGATTGGCGCAATAATTTCATAACGCAGAATTATGAGCGCATTGAAGCCGTGGAGCCGCTAACTGATAATGCCCCTGCTCTTCACCTCATCATGGGTAACTAGGCGCGCCTTTTTGCTTTTAGATAGGGAAAAATTTCATTGTAACACGGTACAAAGATATTTATCTTTCATGTATCACATGTAAGAAAGCTAAATATATATATATATATATATTATTATTATTTATTTATATAGCACCACTGATTCCATGGTGCTGTACATGAGAAGGGGTTACATACACGTTACAAATAGCACATACAGTAAACAAATTAACAATGACGGACTGATACAGAGGACCCAGGCCTTGCGGGCTTACATTCTACATTCTAATATATATATATATATATATATATATATATATATATATATATATATAATCTATGTTAATATATACTGTTTATGACGTAAAACTATAGCCGCTATTATCTATTGTATTACACAAATTATGTCATAATAAATATATGCTTAAATTAATAAAACAAATAATAGCGGTAACCACCAATATAATACTGAATTATTAATATATAGCGGCATAAGTCTTGCTATATTAATTTGCACCGCAAATATGTTTATGCCGTAAAACTATATTATACTATGTCAGTTGCTTTAATCCTTTGTATGTAAACACGAACTACGCGCAATTTCTCATACAGATACTGACACGGAGACATCGCACGATATGCCTGAAAACTGGTGTGTTCCCGAACCATGCGATACGCTGGGTTCCGACGTGGAGATCATAGATGTCAAGAACCCTGCAATTTCATCGCCACCCGATGCGCCTAAAAGACGCGGGAGCTCGTTACGCAGGTGTTTCAAGAATAGAAAAGGTATCTGTTCACCTGGAATACAGGCGATTCTCACTTTTGTGTAATGCTCTTATTTACTTACAGCTGCTAGCTAACTGTCAGAAAATTCATTTTTGAAAATATATATATATATATAAATATATATATATATGTATATAACCGTCTCAATGCTGCAGTTTTGTGTAGAAAATCAATTCTGTGTTCGCTAATCGTTATATTTTTACTTACACCCGCTAATCTACTTGCCTGGAAAATACAGCTTGAAAAAGAGAATATTCCCGCCTCTGCGAGTTTGAGCATTGCGCCGCCCGTTAAATCAGGAGCTGTTGTGGAACAATTCCCGCTTCATACTTGTAAGTATATATCCGGACTGCTCTATACAGGTTTATGTAAATATTGTTACAATGATTTCATGGGTAGCTGCCCCCGTTAACTTTTCAAATATTACGCAGGATCATAGCTATGCGTCGCCGTTTAGCTTTTCCAATTTTGCTCCGTTTCGCGGCTAACCGCCACTTGTATCTTTTCTTTTAGATACGTCGCCTCTTCAGCAACGAGTTTTGCAACGGCGTAATTATGGCGCTGCAGAGAATCAACCACAAAGAGCTAATACGGCGGTGCGCGCAACATCTCTTTCGCCCATCTGTGTTGTGGATCGTGATGAATGCTACGCGGCACCAAAACAACCCGGGAATCCAAGCCCCAAGATTTCACATCAGAAATATACGAGCGTTTCAAGAGAGAAACGGGCAGCGCAGAACGCTAGGCCCCGCATAACACAGCCCTCGAATAGCCCAGACGCCATACCACAAGTTAATCCTGAAAACAGAGAAATTGAACAGCTCTCCGAGGGTATGTGGTCACCCATAGAGCCCCTCAATATACCTGTGTGCCAGACTGTGCAATCTGCAGATACTGCTCTTGCAGGCTCTTCTAGCGTTTTTGCCCCTGTATTACCTCTAAAGAAACGCGCCGTATCCCGGCGCCGTGTAGGTAGAAAGCAGAAAGTTGCTGTACATACACCTTACACAGGTCGTCCTTCGTGGGATGCTGCCCATGTCAAAATGTTTACTGACATGTCTGCGCAGTACGCTCAAAGCAAACTCGCACAGATGGAACTAAAATCTTTCTGCGATACATATGAAAGACTGTTAAATGCATGTCCAACACCTGACATTACCGCGGAACTGCGGACTTTCAAACTAAATCACACCTGATAAATCTAACTAAAGTCTTTTAAATCACATACTCAGAAGGGAGGTAAGAACATTTCTAAAACAATCCACAGCGAGGAGATTGGAACAAAACAAAATCCTCTAAACTGCATGCTCGCAAACGCCAGAAGCCTGACAAACAAGATGGAAGAACTAGAAGCAGAAATATCTACAGGTAACTTTGACATAGTGGGAATAACCGAGACATGGTTAGATGAAAGCTATGACTGGGCAGTTAACTTACAGGGTTACAGTCTGTTTAGAAAGGATCGTAAAAATCGGAGAGGAGGAGAGGTTTGTCTCTATGTAAAGTCTTGTCTAAAGTCCACTTTAAGGGAGGATATTAGTGAAGGAAATGAGGATGTCGAGTCCATATGGGTCGAAATTCATGGAGGGAAAAATGGTAACAAAATTCTCATTGGGGTCTGTTACAAACCCCCAAATATAACAGAAACCATGGAAAGTCTACTTCTAAAGCAGATAGATGAAGCTGCAACCCATAATGAGGTCCTGGTTATGGGGGACTTTAACTACCCGGATATTAACTGGGAAACAGAAACCTGTGAAACCCATAAAGGCAACAGGTTTCTGCTAATAACCAAGAAAAATTATCTTTCACAATTGGTGCAGAATCCAACCAGAGGAGCAGCACTTTTAGACCTAATACTATCTAATAGACCTGACAGAATAACAAATCTGCAGGTGGTCGGGCATCTAGGAAATAGCAACCACAATATTGTACAGTTTCACCTGTCTTTCACTAGGGGGACTTGTCAGGGAGTCACAAAAACACTGAACTTTAGGAAGGCAAAGTTTGACCAGCTTAGAGATGCCCTTAATCTGGTAGACTGGGACAATATCCTCAGAAATAAGAATACAGATAATAAATGGGAAATGTTTAAGAACATCCTAAATAGGCAGTGTAAGCGGTTTATACCTTGTGGGAATAAAAGGACTAGAAATAGGAAAAACCCAATTTGGCTAAACAAAGAAGTAAGACAGGCAATTAACAGTAAAAAGAAAGCATTTGCACTACTAAAGCAGGATGGCACCATTGAAGCTCTAAAAAACTATAGGGAGAAAAATACTTTATCTAAAAAACTAATTAAAGCTGCCAAAAAGGAAACAGAGAAGCACATTGCTAAGGAGAGTAAAACTAATCCCAAACTGTTCTTCAACTATATCAATAGTAAAAGAATAAAAACTGAAAATGTAGGCCCCTTAAAAAATAGTGAGGAAAGAATGGTTGTAGATGACGAGGAAAAAGCTAACATATTAAACACCTTCTTCTCCACGGTATTCACGGTGGAAAATGAAATGCTAGGTGAAATCCCAAGAAACAATGAAAACCCTATATTAAGGGTCACCAATCTAACCCAAGAAGAGGTGCGAAACCGGCTAAATGAGATTAAAATAGATAAATCTCCGGGTCCGGATGGCATACACCCACGAGTACTAAGAGAACTAAGTAATGTAATAGATAAACCATTATTTCTTATTTTTAGGGACTCTATAGCGACAGGGTCTGTTCCGCAGGATTGGCGCATAGCAAATGTGGTGCCAATATTCAAAAAGGGCTCTAAAAGTGAACCTGGAAATTATAGGCCAGTAAGTCTAACCTCTATTGTTGGTAAAATATTTGAAGGGTTTCTGAGGGATGTTATTCTGGATTATCTCAATGAGAATAACTGTTTAACTCCATATCAGCATGGGTTTATGAGAAATCGCTCCTGTCAAACCAATCTAATCAGTTTTTATGAAGAGGTAAGCTATAGGCTGGACCACGGTGAGTCATTGGACGTGGTATAGCTCGATTTTTCTAAAGCGTTTGATACCGTGCCGCACAAGAGGTTGGTACACAAAATGAGAATGCTTGGTCTGGGGGAAATTGTGTGTAAATGGGTTAGTAACTGGCTTAGTGATAGAAAGCAGAGGGTGGTTATAAATGGTATAGTCTCTAACTGGGTCGCTGTGACCAGTGGGGTACCGTAGGGGTCAGTATTGGGACCTGTTCTCTTCAACATATTCATTAATGATCTGGTAGAAGGTTTACACAGTAAAATATCGATATTTGCAGATGATACAAAACTATGTAAAGCAGTTAATACAAGAGAAGATAGTATTCTGCTACAGATGGATCTGGATAAGTTGGAAACTTGGGCTGAAAGGTGGCAGATGAGGTTTAACAATGATAAATGTAAGGTTATACACATGGGAAGAAGGAATCAATGTCACCATTACACACTGAATGGGAAACCACTGGGTAAATCTGACAGGGAGAAGGACTTGGGGATCCTAGTTAATGATAAACTTACCTGGAGCAGCCAGTGCCAGGCAGCAGCTGCCAAGGCAAACAGGATCATGGGGTGCATTAAAAGAGGTCTGGATACACATGATGAGAGCATTATACTGCCTCTGTACAAATCCCTAGTTAGACCGCACATGGAGTACTGTGTCCAGTTTTGGGCACCGGTGCTCAGGAAGGATATAATGGAACTAGAGAGAGTACAAAGGAGGGCAACAAAATTAATAAAGGGGATGGGAGAACTACAATACCCAGATAGATTAGCGAAATTAGGATTATTTAGTCTAGAAAAAAGACGACTGAGGGGCGATCTAATAACCATGTATAAGTATATAAGGGGACAATACAAATATCTCGCTGAGGATCTGTTTATACCAAGGAAGGTGACGGGCACAAGGGGGCATTCTTTGCGTCTGGAGGAGAGAAGGTTTTTCCACCAACATAGAGGCCTGGATGTCTTCCTGGAGCAGAACAATATTGTATCATACAATTAGGTTCTGTAGAAGGACGTAGATCTGGGGATTTATTATGATGGAATATAGGCTGAACTGGATGGACAAATGTCTTTTTTCGGCCTTACTAACTATGTTACTATGTTACTATGTTACATACAATGATTGTCATTTTTCATATGTGCGTGTTGTGTGGTGTGTGTGTGTGTGTGTGTGTGTGTGAGTTCTATATGTGGCCAGCATATTAATAAAGTGCAAAAATCATGTGTATTTGTTGTGTGCGTTGTGTGTGTCGCATGTGTTGTATGTGTTCTGTATGTTGTGTGTGTGTGTATGCTTGGCGTATGTGTTGTGTGTGTGTGTTTTGTATGTTATGTGTGCTTGTTGTGTGTGGGTTCTGTGTTGTGTGTGTGTGTGTGTGTTCGTACCTGTCTGACCGAGATTTTACACAAAAACAAGAAAAACAGTAATACATGTACAAAAGTAACACCAGGGAAATAAGAGATATCAAAAATACTATATGTGGACAGCATATTAATAAAGTGCAAAAATCATGTGTATTTGTTGTGTGTGTTGTGTGTGTGTCGCATGTGTTGTATGTGTTCTGTATATTGTGTGTGTGTATGCTTGTCGTGTGTGTTGTATGTGATGTGTGTGTTTTGTATGTTATGTGTGTTTGTTGTGTGTGTCGCATGTGTTGTATGTGCTCTGTATGTTGTGTGTGTATGCTTGTCGTGTGTGTTGTATGTGTTGTGTTCAGATTCCGCAAAGATGCATTTGTCGGCATCATGCTGTTAGCTAACTTAAAGTGTGTTTCCTTTTTTCTGATTGTGTAAAGTGAGTGCGGTTAGCTTAAAATGTGTTCTTTATTTCCAATTAGTTCTGACAATAAAACATTTTTGTACTATTTAATGTTTTTACTTTTTATATTCTGTATTTGCCTAAGCAATAATGGTTTAAAAATTTCCAATGAATTTGTAAGTTTCCAAAAGTATACCCCAATGTATAATTAATATGATATTATGCCACACATTTCTCAAAATGCCATACACTGTAGAATATATCTGCAATTCACTACGCTTGTAACACATATTTCATCGCCCCAACTCCTGTCTGCTATACATATAGGCCAAATTTACGCCTACAATAGCACAAATAGTTAATATTGGTGTATTTTCATACACTTATCAAAACTTTGGGTTTCTACATAATTTTCTATTTATATGGCATAATTAGCAATATTATTCAGCTGCATTCTGAGATATATATATATATATATTAATGTCCCCCCTGCACGCCATCATGCCTGAACAAAACAGAAATGTAGATTTTTTGCGAATTTATTAAAAAGAAAAACTGAAATATCACACGGACATAAGTATTGAGACCCTTTGCACAGTATTGAGTACAATATTACACTCAGTCATGCCGGCTGTTACTGTATACCGGCTGTAATCCACATATAGTCTGTAAAAGTGCGAATTACAGTGCCATGTAAATACACGCCTAAGGTATAAGCATAATTATAGATAGCGCAGTCAGCTGAGAAATTAATTGAGAAACGAGGCCGATTTGTTCATCGTGTCGTTATCAGATTCCGCAAAGATGCATTTGTCAGCATTCTGCTGTTAGCTAACTTAAAGTGTGTTTCCTTTTTTCTGTTTGTGTAAAGTGAGTGCGGTTAGCTTAAAATGTGTTCTTTATTTCCAATTAGTTCTGACAATAAAACATTTTAATGAACATAACACGCTGTATGTAGTCGTACAGATCCTAGGATATAATTATATACCATAACACCTCCAGGCAGCTGCCCCGCAGATAACACCGATGACCCACAGATAACATCTACAGGCACAAATGTGTTATAAAACAAAGTTCTGCTTCACAAAGATCACCAAACAGCATGAATTTGTACAAAAATATCTGACCCTCAGATAACACAGCTGACCCCAATTTAGTTAATGCTCAGTAGAAACACAAATAACTTCTCAGATGACATCTACAGACACAAAAAAGAGAAAGCAAATATCAAACATTCTGCGTTATAAAAACATAAATAATACACAATGCCTGGGCACATGACCCGCAGATACCCCTACATAACCTTCAGGTACAATACAGGTACAAACAGAAGATCTGTCTTTTCGGTTTGTGTAAATAAGCATTTATTGGGAAAGCAAATACAACAACAATTGGCCTAGGTGTTATAAACCTCTGACCCACAGCAGATTTTCTGTTTGTGAAAATAAACATTTAGTTAATGTTCACCATTTAGTACTAGTGTTCAGTAGAGCCACAAATAAACAGCTTGGTGTGTTATAAGTTCTGAACTATATGGATACATGAATAAAACACAGCTAACAGAATCAAACTCGAGCTACGTATAAAAATATAAAACAGATACGTGTAGAGACACAAATAAACAGCTTTAAGTTCTGAACTATATGGATACACTGTGAATAAAATACAGCTTACAGAATAAAACTCGAGCTACGTATAAAAACAAATACGTGAATAATATCAAACTGCAACAAATTAAAGTATATCAAACGATATCAAAAGGGGAAATCAGCCAGCCTCAGGGACAGCTGGCTGCCAGGAGGAGGGGAGGGGTTACACACTTTGATACACTTTGATAGGGGCAGGGCACCTGTCAGATTGAGTTTGACGAAAGGACCCGATTATACACTACTAATGGCCAAACCGAACGAACTAATCAAACTTTGGAAACATATCTGAGATGCTTTGTTTCTGCTGATCAGGATGATTGGGTGTCCTTTTTGCCGTTGGCTGAGTTCGCCCTTAATAATCGGGCCAGCTCGGCTACTTTGGTTTCGCCGTTTTTCTGCAATTCTGGTTTCCATCCTCGTTTCTCTTCAGGGCAGGTTGAGTCTTCAGACTGTCCTGGTGTAGATACTGTGGTGGATAGGTTGCAGCAGATTTGGACTCATGTGGTGGACAATTTGACATTGTCCCAGGAGAAGGCTCAACGTTTCGCTAACCGCCGGCGCTGTGTGGGTTCCCGACTTCGTGTTTGGGATTTGGTTTGGTTGTCGTCTCGTTATGTTCCTATGAAGGTTTCCTCTCTTAAGTTTAAGCCTCGTTTTATTGGTCCGTATAAGATTTCTGAGGTTATCAATCCTGTGTCATTTCGTTTGGCCCTTCCTGCTTCTTTTGCCATCCATAATGTGTTCCATAGGTCGTTATTGCAGAGATACGTGGCGCCTGTGGTTCCATCCGTTGATCCTCCTGCCCCGGTGTTAGTTGAGGGGGAGTTGGAGTATGTGGTGGAGAAGATTTTGGATTCTCGTGTTTCGAGACGGAAACTCCAGTACCTGGTCAAGTGGAAGGGTTATGGTCAGGAAGATAATTCCTGAGTTTTTGCCTCTGATGTTCATGCTGCCGATCTTGTTCGTGCCTTTCATTTGGCTCATCCTGGTCGGCCTGGGGGCTCTGGTGAGGGTTCGGTGACCCCTCCTCAAGGGGGGGTTACTGTTGTGAATTCTTTTGTCGGGCTCCCTCCTGTGGTCATGAATGGTACTTTGGCTGGTTCTGTCCATGGACTTCCTCTGGTGGGTGTTTCTGAGTTTCACAGGTGACGAGGTTAATTCGTTAGCTGCTGCTCTATTTAACTCCACTTAGATCTTTGCTCCATGCCACCTGTCAATGTTCCAGTATTGGTCTGTTCACTCCTGGATCGTTCCTGTGACCTGTCTTCCCATCAGAAGCTGTTCCAGCTTGTATTTCTTTGGTTTGCTATTTTTCTGTCCAGCTTGCTATTTAATTTGTTGTCTTGCTTGCTGGAAGCTCTGGGACGCAGAGGGAGCGCCTCAGCACCGTGAGTCGGTGCGGAGGGTCTTTTTGCGCCCTCTGCGTGGTCTTTTTGTAGGTTTTTGTGCTGACCGCAAAGTAACCTTTCCTATCGTCGGTCTGTTCAGTAAGTCGGGCCTCACTTTGCTAAATCTATTTCATCTCTTTGTTTGTATTTTCATTTTTACTCACAGTCATTATATGTGGGGGGCTGCCTTTTCCTTTGGGGAATTTCTCTGAGGCAAGGTAGGCTTTATTTTTCTATCTTCCGGGCTAGCTAGTTTCTTAGGCTGTGCCGAGTTGCATAGGGAGCGTTAGGCGCAATCCACGGCTGTTTCTAGTGTGTTTGATAGGTTTAGGGATTGCGGTCAGCAGAGTTCCCACGTCCCAGAGCTCATCCTTATTATCAGTAACTATCAGGTCATTCCGTGTGCTCTTAACCACCAGGTCCATTATTGTCCTGACCACCAGGTCATAACACACGCGTCTTGATAATGAGTGCACTGGAGTAAGATGTGCCAGGTTTATTGAGAGGCGTGCTTTCCTTAATGAATTTGGTGCATCTTTTAGTTGGCATAAAATGTACCTCAGTACGGGACTGGAGTACATTTGTCACATTTTGCACCACTATTGTGGTGCAAAGCATGTTGATTTTGTTTGGTGTGCATGACCATGACCCCTCCTCTCTGAGTTTCACTCACTTTTCAAAATCTTGCTGAAGATGGCAAGGACTGACCCAAAAACGCCAAAATTTCCACCATTTTTGAGCTAATATTTTGAGGCATTTTATGCAGTTTCATGTCATAAAACTACTTTATGAATTGAATCTTTTATACAGAGAACTTGTACACCAAATTACAATGGGATAGAATGTAACTTGCGAACTTTCACCATCTTCAGGGTCAGGGTATAAAGATGAATTAATTTATTAAACTGGAATTGAATTCTTTCTCCTTGAATTTAAAAAAGATGCAAATTAGCGGACAGCTGCTGTGACCATTTTGCTGAACCGCAAGGGGCCAGGCAAATGGTTAACAAAATAAAATTAATACCTCACGGCTCACCTGTATCGCCACCCCTGCACCCTGCCATACAGTTTTCTGTGTCTGTACTTTTCCTTTCTCCTACCGTACCTTTATCTTTGGAATTTGCACTCCAGGCATGTTCTTCCAGCTGGACAAGGCCTTAAATGTCACCGTGCACCATCCCGTTACAATGAGCATTGTGACATCACAACGTTGCAAAGTATATCAACTGAGTGATGGCAGGGTCCAAAATGACATCAGTCAGAGGTGTTGTCAAGCCGTACACCAAGGCCTGGTATGAAGTGGGCCGAAGAGAATGTGCACAATAGGGAGGGAGAAAGGAAGAGGCGCTGAGGCGGCAGGCTGTTGGGCACGTGTGAGGGAAGTGAGTATTCTTTATTTTTTCAACTTATGTTTATTAGGCTCTGGGGTCCAAAGTGACCCCAGACTAAATATGGAACATTCAATTAGCAGAAGATAATTTCACTGTAAATCGAATGGCAGCAGATCTCATCGCTATCAGGGACTAATAAACTATCAAACCCTTTTACATTAGTGAATTTGACAGCAGGTGCTCTTGCACTCTGAGATACAATATGTGCCTTTCATTTTTGTTACAGTAAGTATGGACATTCTGCAGATGTCTGTTATATGAAGCTTACCAATCTGCTTAGGACAGCCACTAGAAGGACCAGCAATAAATACAAAAATCTTGTCTGGATTTTGATATTTGCTTTTTTCAGAATTTAATATGTCAAATCTGAACTAGAACTTGTTCCATGTTTAAGTTATAGTTATTACATAAATACTGTATATCTGAATAATAAATTATTAAGAGTAATGCAGTCTATGTATGTCATCACTAACTCAGAAAACACACGTGCCTTTGTAGTTTCCATTCAGAAAAGGGACAATAAATCTACAGAAATCTTTTAGCTAGAAGCTAAAGAGACGTGGTTTGTACAGTGCCATGTACCTTTTTTCTTTTTCAGATTAGCAGGGGTACCAAACTCACTACCATCATGTGCCAATGAAAGTAGAGATACCGTATATTGTTAATTTTAACATTTATCTCTACAAAGCGCTCTACAGTCTGTATTAATACAATTATAAAAAACTAAATGTCTAACTAATTTAGCCAATCTAATATATATGACAGCCTTGCCTCTCCCTAACAACTGATTTAAGGAAACTAGGAATGAGGATGTTGATTGTCAACATGTCCAACCCTTTGTTATGTCTGAAGGTTAACCTGCTCCAAAAGTGTCTGGTAGTTTGTGTCCATCTATCCAGATTTATAACGCGTTTGAGGTAAAAAGCTGGTGGCCGGATAAGTAACAGTTATCTTATGTGTATGGCAAGCTTTATTCAGAATATACTAAAGTTGCCTTTGGTAACAATGGCACATAGAGTTGCAAGCTGAGTGCCAATATATAATTATTATTTTATTATGCCATTATACATTGATAGATGTCATAATCCTGAAGATATAAAGAAGAGAGCACTGTTATGCACCTTTGTTCGAACCATTGAGCCTGTGTTGTATGGTCGGCTTCTCTGTACGATACACCTTTTATCCTGGTGTTTCATTTCTGTTATCCTTGCGTCAGTCTTTTGAGGGTAACAGGTGTTTTCATTTACTCATTTATCTGCCCTATCACCTTTTGGGTGCGGTTTTATATACTTTCTCCCTGCTGGTATTTCCTGCTGGTGGTAGTGCCATTTGATGTCCAGCCATACTGCTGTTGTTTAAGCCAGACAGTGAAAGATCAGCTAGGGTTTTTTTCTTTGCTGTTTATGTTCTTTTGTATTTTGAGGTTTGTTTTAATCACTCTGGGATCTCTTTCTATTTCAGCACACTTTCCCTTCTGCAGGTAATTTGCACTTTGCTCTGCTTTCCAGTTCTTTATGAGGAAAGTGACACGCTCTACGGCCTTTCAGGCAGCATGGGTCCGAGTTGCCATGATCTAGTCTGTGGTTAGGGCTATCTCAGCTCATGCAGGAACTACTAGGGACTGTGAGGTCAAGATCTCTAGTCTGTACAGGAAACGGCAAGATCAGTTGCAGTTTTTACTGTGTTACCTAATTTCCAGAGTGAGTTGCTACACTACCATAACAAGCCCATAGGGTGAAACCATATACTGCAAGAAAAATCAAGGTGATAGTGAGTGGCGTGTTCACCTGAGGTTTTGAATGTCTCAACGCCAAAATATTCCAGTAGTAATTTCAGCTGCCCTAGTCACGTCCGGGAATACAAAAAAATCTTCATCTGCATGTGTATTAAGAAGTAGCAGGGTTCTCTCTACAAAGACTTAAATGTGTTCTTTAGGGGTTTTAAGAAGCAGAGTGAGATGAACGTTTCTGGTTGACCACGCTGTTGTGAATACAGTAGTTCCACTCTGTGGTTGTGCTTCATGTAGGTTTATTTAACATGTCTAAAGTTCATGCATACACATGTAGTTCTTTTTTTACAAAAGGTTTGGTGTGAACTTGAAACACGTTAAATAAACCTACATCAGGCACAACCACAGTGTGGAACTATGGTTTATTCACAGCAGCGGGGTCAACCAGAAACATCTATCTCCCTCTACTTCTTAAAACCCTTGAAAAACACATTTAAGTCTTTTGACATGTAAAAATCTCTCATTTCTATTATGCGTTCTATTGCGGTATGTGTCACATGGATGACACATATGTAGACACGGATGTTACACAGAAGGTACACACAGATGGCCAAAAGAAAATCGCACAGATAATAAAAATGACCATCTCACATATACATTTTTTTTTTAAAGAAGATGCGTTTAGGTGGTCTAAATGTGTATTCCAATCCCACAATTTACTGTTATGAAACATTGCTAAGAAATGGCATAAAATTAAGATTGGTGGGAACATCACTGGTATTAATCCAATGATGAAAAGATTTTTTGTAGCACTTAAACATGTCCAGCATATCAGTTTTATATTCGGGATGTGGTTGTGATCTGCACCGTCTTTCATGTTACTGCACCTGGGGTTTTCTATACGACATTCACAACAGGTCACTTGACAGTTGTAAAATTGCACTAATCACAGATAATTCAAGAGAAATTTACAAATTACTAATAAATGGTAGAATAATCAATATCAATTACACAATTACTACAATAATACGTCAGAAACTGACAAAATAAAATGGCAGTCATTACGTTAAGTATTTGCTATTATCATGCTTTGATGTGGCACCTTATATATGGTTATATAGGTTACAAATTTCAACCTTTCTCAAGGTGACATCTTATGAGGGTGCATAGCTTGTGTAAAATTTACTGACTGTAGCTAGTTCATTGGTGAAGTTAACAAGTACCTAAATATAGTTTCTATACTGTAAGTCCCTGTTATGTTAATGCAAAACACACTCCACGGCACTCATGTACCTTTAAATTTAATGATGACTACTGTTTATTTCTGCCCAGCAGGGCCGGAGTCAGCACCCGGCGCACCCGGGCAAGTGCCGGGGCCCTGACAAGACAGGGGGGCCCACTCACGCAGTCATACATCCATCTGGCCGCTTTAACCCTTTCTACCCTTTCAATTTGCCCTGCCTGGCACAAGCATCTTCTCAGTCAGTGCAGGGCCAGGCACATAGGGGTTAAGGACACAGCCAGCATGACATTGTGGGCGGAGAGTTCTCCTGCTCTGCTCTCCTGGCTGTGTGCAGTGCTGAACTAATCAGGCACAGGCAGATTCCGGACTGGAGGAGCTGCTACCGGCACCTGAGTGAGTGCCATGCTATATCGCTGTATATTCTGACAGTCTGGGTGACCTGGGGGGGCGGCCATGGGCTGGGCGGCTGCAGCTGACATATATATATATATATACATATATATATATATACTACAGCAGCCGCCCAGCCCAGGCCCCCAGCACAGCCTGTATAGATACAGTGTATATAATATATATACAGGACAGGTGCTGGGGGCCTGGGCTGGGCGGCTGTTGAAGTATATACACCGCACAGTACCTCTCCCCTGTATATATACACCGCACAGTACCTCTCCCCTGTATATATATACTGCACAGTACCTCTCCCCTGTATATATACACCGCACAGTACCTCTCCCCTGTATATATACACCGCACAGTACCTCTCCCCTGTATATATACACTGCACAGTACCTCTCCCCTGTATATATACACCGCACAGTACCTCTCCCCTGTATATATATACTGCACAGTACCTCTCCCCTGTATATATACACCGCACAGTACCTCTCCCCTGTATATATACACTGCACAGTACCTCTCCCCTGTATATATACACCGCACAGTACCTCTCCCCTGTATATATACACTGCACAGTACCTCTCCTCCTGTCCTGTATATATACACTGCACAGTACCTCTCCCCTGTATATATACACTGCACAGTACCTCTCCCCTGTATATATACACCGCGCAGTACCTCTCCCCTGTATATACAGTGGGGCAAAAAAGTATTTAGTCAGTCAGCAATAGTGCAAGTTCCACCCCTTAAAAAGATGAGAGGCGTCTGTAATTTACATCATAGGTAGACCTCAACTATGGGAGACAAACTGAGAAAAAAAAATCCAGAAAATCACATTGTCTGTTTTTTTAACATTTTAATTGCATATTATGGTGGAAAATAAGTATTTGGTCAGAAACAAACAATCAAGATTTCTGGCTCTCACAGACCTGTAACTTCTTCTTTAAGAGTCTCCTCTTTCCTCCACTCATTACCTGTAGTAATGGCACCTGTTTAAACTTGTTATCAGTATAAAAAGACACCTGTGCACACCCTCAAACAGTCTGACTCCAAACTCCACTATGGTGAAGACCAAAGAGCTGTCAAAGGACACCAGAAACAAAATTGTAGCCCTGCACCAGGCTGGGAAGACTGAATCTGCAATAGCCAACCAGCTTGGAGTGAAGAAATCAACAGTGGGAGCAATAATTAGAAAATGGAAGACATACAAGACCACTGATAATCTCCCTTGATCTGGGGCTCCACGCAAAATCCCACCCCGTGGGGTCAGAATGATCACAAGAACGGTGAGCAAAAATCCCAGAACCACACGGGGGACCTAGTGAATGAACTGCAGAGAGCTGGGACCAATGTAACAAGGCCTACCATAAGTAACACACTACGCCACCATGGACTCAGATCCTGCAGTGCCAGACGTGTCCCACTGCTTAAGCCAGTACATGTCCGGGCCCGTCTGAAGTTTGCTAGAGAGCATTTGGATGATCCAGAGGAGTTTTGGGAGAATGTCCTATGGTCTGATGAAACCAAACTAGAACTGTTTGGTAGAAACACAACTTGTCGTGTTTGGAGGAAAAAGAATACTGAGTTGCATCCATCAAACACCATACCTACTGTAAAGCATGGTGGTGGAAACATCATGCTTTGGGGCTGTTTCTCTGCAAAGGGGCCAGGACGACTGATCCGGGTACATGAAAGAATGAATGGGGCCATGTATCGTGAGATTTTGAGTGCAAACCTCCTTCCATCAGCAAGGGCATTGAAGATGAAACGTGGCTGGGTCTTTCAACATGACAATGATCCAAAGCACACCGCCAGGGCAACGAAGGAGTGGCTTCGTAAGAAGCATTTCAAGGTCCTGGAGTAGCCTAGCCAGTCTCCAGATCTCAACCCTATAGAAAACCTTTGGAGGGAGTTGAAAGTCCGTGTTGCCAAGCGAAAAGCCAAAAACATCACTGCTCTAGAGGAGATCTGCATGGAGGAATGGGCCAACATACCAACAACAGTGTGTGGCAACCTTGTGAAGACTTACAGAAAACGTTTGACCTCTGTCATTGCCAACAAAGGATATATTACAAAGTATTGAGATGAAATTTTGTTTCTGACCAAATACTTATTTTCCACCATAATATGCAAATAAAATGTTAAAAAAACAGACAATGTGATTTTCTGGATTTTTTTTTCTCAGTTTGTCTCCCATAGTTGACGTCTACCTATGATGTAAATTACAGACGCCTCTCATCTTTTTAAGTGGTGGAACTTGCACTATTGCTGACTGACTAAATACTTTTTTGCCCCACTGTATATACTGCACAGTACCTCTCCCCTGTATATATACACCGCACAGTACCTCTCCCCTGTATATATACACTGCACAGTACCACTCCCCTCTATATATACTCCGCACAGTACCTCTCCCCTGTATATATACACCGCACAGTACCGCTCCTCCTGTCCTGTATATATACACTGCAGAATTTACAATAGCTATCACTCATGTAAGAAGTGAATTATGGCATTGGACTATACCTATATTTCTCTGCTGTATCTGGGCATCATGAATCGTGGTATGTGTTAAAGGGGGGGGGGGCCCACTGAGACTCTTTCGCCCGGGGCCCTCAAAAACCTGGAGCCGGCCCTGCTGCCCAGCAAAGACAGGTGAGATCTTTGATCAAGACCTGAAATGTGAAGCCGTAGTGGTGTAGTCAACCCGGCTGTAGAGTGCATTTTGGACTGCCTGGGTGAAGTTGGCAAGTCCTGTGTGAGAGCGGTGTATCGCTGTTATATAACTAGAAGTAATTTCCATTGAAATTGTTCCTAATTGTGAATGGAATCCAAATTCTGTTTACACAAGCTTGAGCAGAAGGGGAGAGCAGGTCAGTACTTCTAGCTTGTCTTCCTAGTGTGTGAGATACCAAGTTGTGTTAGTTATTGTTATCACCAAGCTGTGTGACAAAGATGACGTACCCCAAAGTTATGTAACAAAAATTTTATCAAGCTGTGTGCCAAAAACACTAACCACCAAGTTTTTTCCAATGCTTGTAACTGTCAAGTTCTGATGACTGTAACAATTAGCCTTAACCTACTTACTGGAGTAAAGTTCAAGCAAACTTCATCCATGTGAAGTAGGATCCAATACCTAAACTTCCATCCATGTTACAGACCACCATGTGTGTACAATTATTAAGCAATTTGTATTTTTGATGATTAGTTTTATTATAGAACAATAATAATAATGTCGGTCAAACCAAAAAGTAATAATCCTGGACATTTAACCCCTTCACAACATGCACCATCCATGTACGGCACAGCGGGAGGTGCCGAGCCCTGCCACGATCAAATGCGAGTGTCAGTTCTATATGAGAGCTGACACCCTGCAGCAAAGCCCATGATCAGTGCTAAAACCGATTGAGGGTATTTAACCCCTTTGATGCCGCTGTCAATAGTGACAGCAATATCGATCGGCATAGCAGAAGAAGAGAGCTCCCTCTCTGCTACGATTGGCACAACAGGATTGCGATCTAATTCTGCCTATGCTGTCCATGGTGAACCCAGGTCAAAAGATGGCCACAGGGTCACCCAGAGACTGTGGCCTGCAAACGTGCTCAGAGGACGAGCTGATACACCTCTTCCAGGCAGGAGCTGACACATTGGTTCCTTGTCTGTGAGACACTGGTCTGATGTCATGCAATGCAAAAGCATTGCACAATATTAGATGAGCTGTCAGGGCAGGGAAAGTTGATGGCTCATACTGGGAAAAACAAGTTTTAAGAAAAAATTTTAAAAACTGGAAAAATATTTTTAAAACATCACAAAATAAAGGGCAAAAAAAAAATCCAATATATTTATGTAAAATGAAAAATAAAGTACACATATTTGGAATGACCTGACCAATAACACTGTCTCACTAGTTAACCCCTTCAGTGAACACTAAAAAAAATGGCAAAAAAATGTGCCTTTTATCATGCCGCTGAACAAAAAGTGGGATAAAGCTCGATAAAAAGAAGTAATGTAAATAAAAATGGTGTAGCTGAAAACGATACCTTGTCCCACAAAAAATTAACCTGCCGTAAGTTCCATCAGCACAATAATAAAAAAGTTATAGCTCAGAATAAAGTGATGCAAAAACAATTTTTTTTCTATAAAATAGTTTTTATTGTGTTAAAGCGTTAAAACATTAAAAATTATATAAATGAGGTATCACTGTAATTGTAGTGATCCAAAGAATAAAGTTGTTTTATCATTTTTACCACTCAGTGAAAAGCATTAAAAAAAATTCCTGAATTGCTGTTGTTTGTTCATTCTGCCTCCCAAAAATCATAATAGAAAGCAATCAAAAAACATTATGTGACTGAAAATGGTACTTATAAAAACGTCAACTTGTCCAGCAAAAAACAAGATCTCACATGAAGCTGTCATCAGAAATATATAGAAAAATTATAGCAATATGGCAATAAAAAAAACTTTGTTTTTTTAAAAAAAAAGTATTTTAGTGTGTGACAGTAGCCAAACATAAAAAACTATATAACTATATTATTGCTGTAATTGCACTGACCCGAAGAACAAAGCCATCTAATTACTTATACCATACGAGGAACGGCAAGAAAATAAATAAAACCAATTCTTCACCTGCTGTTTTGCTCATTCTGCGTCCCAAAGATCACGGTAAGGTTTTGCTCACATTTATCCTGCGCTTACACCAGGGCTCTTAAATACGTTGTTCAGACGGAACCCCTGGTGGAAGATCCCATATAATGAGGCAGATGGAGGAACTGTCTGGCCTATGATTCGGCGATGTCTGTCTTTTAAGCGTTCATAAAAGTAAGGTCGGACAAATTTGGGGTTCAAAAAGTCAAGTCTGTTCCAAGCCCTGCTGTGTGCCCAAATAGTAGTTTTTCACCACATGTGGGGTATCTGTGTACTCAGGAGAAATTGCACAATACATTTTATAGTAATTTTTTTTCCTGTTATGCAGCGCCCCAGAGTCCTGGTCGTTGCAGTAATGTCGCTCTGCCGCTAAGGGGAGTGATGTTATGTCTGATTGCACTAAAGGAGTTCACCTGACCAGGTATCACAAGCACACATTACACTTCACACTCCGGCCACTAGGGGAGCAAAAGGCACTATGTATTAGGCCACTCCTCACACTGGTAAAACTAGGGGTCGGATAGGAAGTTAGGACAGAACGCAGCCTGGGAGAGTCAAGGGAGGACCTGTCAGGGGTGGGTTCCTGACGGGAGCCTAGCAGAAAGAGTAGAAAGTGACAGAACCGCGCCTGCACTACCTTGCGGCGGTATCCTAAGGAAGGACACAAAGAGAAGGATATTGCGGAAAAGTGAGAAACGAGATCAAAGCACAAAGGAGAGCCAGTAGGAGTCGTGCCCCGAGAACGGCAACATCCTACTGAGGCACGTAGCCGGTGACCGGAACACCGAGGAAGTAACTGACTCCAAGCACTACTTCAAATACCGCAGGACAGTTGATTATAGGTTGGCTGTCTACCATAAATCACCTAAGAAGACATAGGGGGCAAGCGTGGAGAGGGGCGTCTCTAGGGTCCCAGAATAGCTCCGAGCCTTCCCGTCAAACGGGTGCGTCCTATCCAGATAAACTTGGGGGACGGAGAGAGAGAGAGAACGAACATGAGAGTTGTGAGGACTATCCCGAATGCTCAGTAGGGAAGAACTACAACACACAGGCGCTAATGGTAGGCACTGATTTCCACCTGCAAAGGGAACTCTAGATGTGCCTTCGGACCAGCCGGTCTCAGACAGCCCAGTTAACAGTGCTCTGGATTGAGGATCCCGAAGTCTTCAGTAAAAGGTAAAGAGACTGCAACCCTGTGTCCTCGTTATTAACTGCGCCTCACACCATTACCACCTATACTACTGGGAAGCCCTGGGGATATACTTCACCTGTGGGAAGGTATACCATCTAGCTGCCATCACATCACCCCAGTGGACCCCAAGCAGCGTCGGTCACCCTGACCGAATACCACAGGTGGCGTCATGAAACCTTAGCCGACTTTCATTACCCCTTTTATTGGACGCCCCTTAGCAGGGTCACGAACCGGGTCCAGCCACCGTGACAATCCTAGAACTGAGACAGAGAGGACCGGTACCGAGTAACCCGCGGCCCTGCGTCTGGGGGCGCTCCAACTTGGCGTCATGAACAGGATCCTACTTAAGCCTGAAGAATTGGGTCATGTGTGCCTTGGAACTGTGGTTGAATTGTGTTTGAACTGTGATTTATTGCAAAGACTGTGCATTGCTAATTGCCGCAAAGATTCCCGCCAAAACCGCCGCCATTCCCATGCCACGAGGAGCGCAGGAGAAGAAAAAGGGCATGGAGTTGTGGGCGTGAAAGAACTGAGAAGCGCGAAAAGCAATGGCCGCCCAGTCTAAATATTTCTGTGTCTTGAGGACATGTCCGTCAGCAGCTGAGGTCCGCCTCCTAATTCTCTATGGTGGGCGGAGACCGAAGAAACGAAACCATAACTCAGACGGAGTGGAACAGGAGAGCCGGGAAGGCTTACGCAAAAGGATGGCCCTGTCTAGGTCCTCATCACCGGTGGATTATACCGACATGCCGCTGTTGGAGCAGATCGAGCCCTGGGGGCTGGCCGTGGAGCTTCCGCTGCCTGCACCAGGTCTGATGGCCACCCCGGAGGAGTGGCATGGCGCCGGCGGAGCCCCCACCTGTGAGAGAGCTCGGTACCCTGACCGGTCGGGAGTCGGTGTTCCGCCGACCCTGGACCCGACCCTCAACGCGACTGGCAGGGCCCCGGAGTCCCCATCATCCGGCCTGGGATCGCGTGAGTGGGATATTGGTTCCTTTCCCTGGGGGGACTATCGGAAGCATTTGATAGCGGAATATGCCAGAGATGTGGAGCGGGAGGCCCGTGGTGAGCTGCTGGATGGATCCCTACCGAAATGGGGAGTGGTAATTGTTTACCAGCCCCCTGACAAAGCTGCTGAGCCAGCGAAATGCGCGTCGAGGTGTTAGTGTGACCGCTATCCTTATGCTGATATGGCCGCAGGTAATATATTTACTTCATCATGAGCATGTTCTTTTGGATGGTACTACCCTTGCATATATGGGCTAGATTCATTTAGGTGCTATATAATCATGCTGAGTCAGCCAGTACTTACCCTTATATATATGGGCTAGATCTATTTAGGTGCTATATAATCATGCTCCATCAGGTTGATTTATATGTAGCAACTATACAAATCCACAACCCACGGGCTATTGTATTATAATATTTTTACTTCATTATATGTGAATTAGCAGTATCTGGATAAGTCACTTTCTATATTTTGTCTCTATTGCCAATTTATTCAAGTCCACGTGCAGTAGTGGTTTCACCACTGCTGCTTATTATATATGTGGTTATTTGTAGTGACATATATTTATACTCTATTTTTGATGTATATGGAATATCCCTGTTTGATATATTAATAAAGATATGTATTCATTTTATATAATCTTGATCATGTTGTGACTTCACTGCTGTCATGCCGTTGCTGCCGCCGCCTCTCCCCACTGCAGCTCGCCGGGTGCGCGCGCGCGTCGCATTCAGCTCTGCGCGTGCGCACATCTGATTCCTCTGTTGGCGCTCTTTCCTGTCCTCTCCGTCATCCTGGAGGACTGTAACCCGGAAGTAGCTCCCATGCTGCTATGTAAACTGCTTCCTGCTGCTTCTCTGTGCCTGATGTTCATTTGTGTTTACAAGTGCTTCTGGCCACCTGTGGTCTCTGTGCGTTCCTAGCTCTCTGACTTTGGGTCTCCTCCGCCCTCTGCAGTGCCTGCCTGTTTCCTGTGTTCCTGCCTTGTTCCTTCAGTTCCTTTTCCTCTGCGGTACCTGCCCGGCTCCTATATCTTTTCCTTGCTCCCGTCAGCCTCGGTGTCTCCATATTGTCCTGCCAGCCTCCGTGCCTCCGTAGCGTTCCCATCTTCTCCCTTGTCTCAGTAGTTCCTTTCTGTTCCCTCTTTCCCTTTGTGCCTGCTGTGTTCCCTTCTGTGTTTAGTCGACCCTCCAGCTTCCGTTGCGATAGTCCCTCACGGGCCTGCCCCTAACTCTCCCTGTATAGGGGGCGGTCCACCTGGTCAGCTCGTCCGAGAGGGGTTCGTCATCACGGTCCAGTGGGTCCACTCTCCGTTTTTCACTGTTTGAATCTACATGCTCTAATAGGACTGCACTCGGGTGACATCCGAGTACAGCCAGATTCTTACAGCGTCATAGTAACATCAGGCCATGGACCCCGCTGGAGTCTCCGCCACTCAAAAGGAGTTACTCTTTTTGCGTGAAAACCAGACTAGGATCATGTCATTTTTAAAGAATATGGAGTCTCGCCTAGCGGCTTTACAGCCTTCTGATCCTGGTATTGCTCCGCAGTTGGTTGCCCTTCAGCAGGAGCTAGGTCAACAACGGGACACTCGGTCCCATATTTTGAATTTTATGGCCTCCATTAATGATCGGCTTCTCTCCCTCCAGAATGTGGCCTTTGTTTCCACTCCTGTCTCTGTGCCACAACCCTCGCCCCGACTTGCTAGACCTCCTCGGTATGGTGGGGATTCTAAAGCGTGCCGCGGCTTTCTTAATCAATGCCAGTTGCATTTTGAATTGTCTCCGCTACTTTATCCTACCGACCGAGCTAAGGTTGCTTTTATAGTATCCCATTTGGAGGGTGAGGCTTTGGCATGGGTTAATCCTCTCTGGGAGCGTGATGATCCTTTGGTCTCCCAACTCAATCCGTTCCTGGATACCTTCCGTAAGGTTTTTGATGAACCTGGTCGTCTGGTCTCTACCACTGAGTCCCTCTTTAACCTTTACCATGGTACTCTCTCAGTAGCCCAGTACGCCATCCGTTTCCGGACTCTGTCCTCAGACCTTGGGTGGAATAATGAGGCTTTGGTTGGAGCGTTTGGGCGTGGTTTGTCTTCACGGATTAAGGATGAGTTGGCGGGACAGGACACTCCCACCTCTTTGGATGATCTTATCTCCTTGGCCATACGCATTGATCTGCGCTTTCAGGAGCGCACTCATGAGCTTGCCAGAGAGAGGAGATCTCTTCGCCAGACCACTGTTGCTCGAGGGACTTCTTTTTCTCAAGCAGCCCCGGTGGCTTCTTCATCTTCTCCTGAACCCATGCAGGTCGATCGCCTTAAGTCTTCTGAGCAACGCCGCAAGGAGAGACTCGCACAAGGTCTTTGTTTTTACTGCGGCAATGCCTCTCATCTCTTACGCGCTTGTCCTCAGAAGCCCGGAAACGCATCCGCCTAGGACAGGTAAGAGAGACCTTCCTAGGTGGTTATGATTCCTCTCCGCCTCTGGTTTTGTCTGTTATTCTACATTTAGGTTCCCGTCACTTTTCTCTGGAGGCTTATGTTGATTCAGGAGCGGCTGGGAACTTTGTTCAGCTCGATGTTGTTAACAGGCTTGGGATACCTGTTAGACCCTTGGAGACTCCTAGACAAATAGCTTCCGTCGATGGTCAGACTGTTGTGAATTCTGTGGCTGAATTCACTCCTGTGGTCACAAGTGGTACTGCAGCTTCTGAGCTTCCTCCCTCAGGTGTTCTGGTGAGCTCGTTAACTGCTTCATTACTTAACTCCGCCTGATGCTGCTATCCTTGCTCCTTGTCAATGTTTCAGTGTTGGATCTGAGCTTCTCCTGATTGTTCCTGTGACCTGCTGCTCTGTATAGCTAAGTGCTTTTTGATTTTTTGTTGCTTTTTTTCTGTCCAGCTTGTCTTTTGTTTTGCTGGAAGCTCTGAGACACAAAGGGTGTACCGCCGTGCCGTTAGTTCGGCACGGTGGGTTTTTTTTTGCCCCCTTTGCGTGGTTTTGCTTTAGGGTTTTTTGTAGACTGCAAAGTTCGCTTTACTGTCCTCGCTCTGTCCTAGAATATCGGGCCCCACTTTGCTGAATCTATTTCATCCCTACGTTTGTCTTTTCATCTTACTCACAGTCATTATATGTGGGGGGCTGCCTTTTCCTTTGGGGAATTTCTCTGGGGCAAGTCAGGCCTATTTTTTCTATCTTCAGGCTAGCTAGTTTCTTAGGCTGTGCCGAGTTGCCTAGGTAGTTGTTAGGCGCAATCCACAGCCGCTTTTAGTTGTGTTTAGGATAGGATCAGGTGTGCAGTCTACAGAGTTTCCACGTCTCAGAGCTCGTTCTTGTATTTTTGGGTATTTGTCAGATCACTGTGTGCGCTCTGATCGCTAAGCACACTGTGTTTCTGGATTGCCTTCATAACACCTGTCATTAGCAAACATAACAGTACAAGGAGCCAACTAATGATTCTCAATAGAGGGAAAGAAAAAGTTCTGACATCATTTTTTTTTTTTTTTTTCTGCTCTGTGTTCACTTTTTTTTTTTTCCCCTAGACATTTGGGTGATTCTGGACACAGGTGTGGACATGGATATTCAGGGTCTGTGCTCTTCAATGGATAATCTCGTTATAAATGTACAAAAAATTCAAGATACTATTGATCAGAAATCTATGTTAGAACCAAGAATTCCTATTCCTGATTTGTTTTTTGGAGATAGAACTAAGTTTCTAAGTTTCAAAAATAATTGTAAGCTATTTCTGGCCTTGAAACCTCATTCTTCTGGTAATCCTATTCAACAGGTTTTGATTATTATTTCTTTTTTGCGCGGCGACCCTCAAGACTGGGCATTTTCTCTTGCGCCAGGAGACCCTGCATTGAGTAGTGTCGATGCGTTTTTCCTGGCGCTCGGATTGCTGTACGATGAGCCTAATTCAGTGGATCAGGCTGAGAAAAATTTGCTGGCTTTGTGCCAGGGTCAGGATGATATAGAAGTATATTGTCAGAAATTTAGGAAATGGTCAGTACTCACTCAGTGGAATGAATCTGCGCTGGCAGCTTTGTTCAGAAAGGGTCTCTCTGAGGCTCTTAAGGATGTCATGGTGGGATTTCCTATGCCTGCTGGTTTGAATGAGTCTTTGTCTTTGGCCATTCAGATCGGTCGACGCTTGCGCGAGCGTAAATCTGTGCACCATTTGGCGGTACTGCCTGAGGTTAAACCTGAGCCTATGCAGTGCGATAGGACTATGACTAGAGTTGAACGGCAGGAATACAGACGTCTGAATGGTCTGTGTTTCTACTGTGGTGATTCCACTCATGCTATTTCTGATTGTCCTAAGCGCACTAAGCGGTCCGCTAGGTCTGCCGTCATTGGTACTGTACAGTCCAAATTCCTTCTGTCCATTACCTTGATATGCTCTTTGTCGTCGTTTTCTGTCATGGCGTTTGTGGATTCGGGCGCTGCCCTGAATCTGATGGATTTGGATTATGCTAAACGTTGTGGGTTTTTCTTGGAGCCTTTGCGGTGTCCTATTCCATTGAGAGGAATTGATGCTACACCTTTGGCCAAGAATAAACCTCAATACTGGGCCTAGCTGACCATGTGCATGGCTCCTGCACATCAGGAAGTTATTCGCTTTCTGGTGTTGCATAATCTGCATGATGTGGTCGTGTTGGGGTTGCCATGGCTACAAACCCATAATCCAGTATTGGATTGGAATTCCATGTCGGTATCCAGCTGGGGTTGTCAGGGGATACATGGTGATGTTCCATTTTTGTCGATTTCGTCATCCACCCCTTCTGAGGTCCCAGAGTTCTTGTCTGATTATCAGGATGTATTTGAAGAGCCCAAGTCCGATGCTCTACCTCCGCATAGGGATTGTGATTGTGCTATCAATTTGATTCCTGGTAGTAAATTCCCTAAAGGTCGATTATTTAATTTATCCGTGCCCGAACACGCCGCTATGCGCAGTTATGTGAAGGAATCCCTGGAGAAGGGACATATTCGCCCATCGTCATCACCACTGGGAGCAGGGTTCTTCTTTGTAGCCAAGAAGGATGGTTCGCTGAGACCGTGTATTGATTACCGCCTTCTTAATAAGATCACTGTTAAATTTCAGTATCCCTTGCCATTGTTATCTGACTTGTTTGCTCGGATTAAGGTGGCTAGTTGGTTCACTAAGATAGATCTTCGTGGTGCGTATAATCTGGTGAGAATCAGGCAAGGAGATGAATGGAAAACTGCATTCAATACGCCCGAGGGTCATTTTGAGTATCTAGTGATGCCGTTCGGACTTGCCAATGCTCCATCTGTGTTTCAGTCTTTTATGCATGACATCTTCCGTGAGTATCTGGATAAATTCCTGATTGTTTACTTGGATGACATTTTGATCTTCTCAGATGATTGGGAGTCTCATGTGAAGCAGGTCAGAATGGTTTTTCAGGTCCTGCGTGCTAACTCTTTGTTTGTGAAGGGATCAAAGTGTCTCTTCGGTGTGCAGAAAGTTTCATTTTTGGGGTTCATCTTTACCCCTTCTACTATCGAGATGGATCCAGTTAAGGTCCAAGCCATCCAGGATTGGATTCAGCCGACATCTCTGAAAAGTCTGCAAAAGTTCCTGGGCTTTGCTAATTTTTATCGTCGCTTCATCTGTAATTTTTCTAGCATTGCCAAACCATTGACCGATTTGACCAAGAAGGGTGCTGATTTGGTTAATTGGTCTTCTGCTGCTGTGGAAGCTTTTCAGGAGTTGAAGCGTCGTTTTTGTTCTGCCCCTGTGTTGTGTCAGCCAGATGTTTCTCTTCCGTTCCAGGTCGAGGTTGATGCTTCTGAGATTGGAGCAGGGGCGGTTTTGTCACAGAGAGGTTCTGATTGCTCAGTGATGAAACCATGTGCTTTCTTTTCCAGAAAGTTTTCGCCCGCTGAGCGTAATTATGATGTGGGCAATCGAGAGTTGCTGGCCATGAAGTGGGCATTCGAGGAGTGGCGTCATTGGCTTGAAGGAGCTAAGCATCGCGTGGTGGTATTGACTGATCATAAGAACTTGACTTATCTCGAGTCTGCCAAGCGCTTGGATCCTAGACAGGCCCGTTGGTCGTTATTTTTTGCCCGCTTCGACTTTGTGATTTCGTACCTTCCGGGCTCTAAAAATGTGAAGGCGGATGCTCTGTCTAGGAGTTTTGTGCCCGACTCTCCGGGTTTATCTGGGCCAGCGGGTATCCTCAAGGAAGGAGTCATTGTGTCTGCCATCTCCCCTGATTTGCGGCGGGTGTTGCAAAAATTTCAGGCGAATAAACCTGATCGTTGTCCAGCAGAGAAACTGTTCGTCCCTGATAGGTGGACTAATAAACTTATCTCTGAACTTCATTGTTCGGTGTTGGCTGGTCATCCTGGAATCTTTGGTACCAGAGAGTTAGTGGCTAGATCCTTCTGGTGGCCATCTCTGTCACGGGATGTACGTACTTTTGTGCAGTCCTGTGGGATTTGTGCTAGGGCTAAGCCCTGCTGTTCTCGTGCCAGTGGGTTGCTTTTGCCCTTGCCGGTCCCAAAGAGGCCTTGGACACATATTTCGATGGATTTCATTTCTGACCTTCCCGTTTCTCAAAAGATGTCAGTCATTTGGGTGGTCTGTGATCGCTTTTCTAAAATGGTCCATCTGGTGCCCTTGGCTAAATTGCCTTCCTCCTCTGATTTGGTACCTTTGTTCTTTCAGCATGTGGTTCGGTTGCATGGCATTCCTGAGAATATTGTTTCTGACAGAGGTTCCCAGTTTGTTTCAAGGTTTTGGCGAGCCTTTTGTGGTAGGATGGGCATTGACCTATCCTTTTCCTCGGCTTTCCATCCTCAGACTAATGGCCAGACCGAACGAACCAATCAGACCTTGGAAACATATCTGAGATGTTTTGTTTCTGCAGACCAGGATGATTGGGTGTCCTTTTTGCCGTTGGCTGAGTTCGCCCTTAATAATCGGGCCAGCTCGGCTACCTTGGTTTCTCCATTTTTTTGCAATTCTGGGTTCCATCCTCGTTTCTCTTCAGGACAGGTTGAGTCTTCGGACTGTCCTGGTGTGGATTCTGTGGTGGATAGGTTGCAGCAGATCTGGACTCAGGTAGTGGACAATTTGATCTTGTCCCAGGAGAAAGCTCAACTTTTCGCTAATCGCAGACGCCGTGTGGGTCCCCGACTTCGTGTTGGGGATCTGGTTTGGTTATCTTCTCGTCATATTCCTATGAAGGTTTCCTCTCCTAAATTTAAACCTCGTTTTATTGGTCCGTATAGGATTTCTGAGGTTCTCAATCCTGTGTCTTTTCGTTTGACCCTCCCAGACTCCTTTTCCATACATAATGTATTCCATAGGTCGTTGTTGCGGAGATACGTGGCACCTATGGTTCCATCTGTTGAGCCTCCTGCCCCGGTTTTGGTGGAGGGGGAATTGGAGTATATTGTGGAGAAGATTTTGGATTCTCGTGTTTCTAGACGGAAACTCCAGTATCTGGTTAAATGGAAGGGTTATGCTCAGGAAGATAATTCCTGGGTTTTTGCCTCTGATGTTCATGCTTCCGATCTTGTTCGTGCCTTTCATGCGGCTCATCCTGGTCGGCCTGGGGGCTCTGGTGAGGGTTCGGTGACCCCTCCTCAAGGGGGGGGTACTGTTGTGAATTCTGTGGCTGAATTCACTCCTGTGGTCACAAGTGGTACTGCAGCTTCTGAGCTTCCTCCCTCAGGTGTTCTGGTGAGCTCGTTAACTGCTTCATTACTTAACTCCGCCTGATGCTGCTATCCTTGCTCCTTGTCAATGTTTCAGTGTTGGATCTGAGCTTCTCCTGATTGTTCCTGTGACCTGCTGCTCTGTATAGCTAAGTGCTTTTTGCTTTTTTGTTGCTTTTTTTCTGTCCAGCTTGTCTTTTGTTTTGCTGGAAGCTCTGAGACGCAAAGGGTGTACCGCCGTGCCGTTAGTTCGGCACGGTGGGTTTTTTTTTGCCCCCTTTGCGTGGTTTTGCTTTAGGGTTTTTTGTAGACTGCAAAGTTCGCTTTACTGTCCTCGCTCTGTCCTAGAATATCGGGCCCCACTTTGCTGAATCTATTTCATCCCTACGTTTGTCTTTTCATCTTACTCACAGTCATTATATGTGGGGGGCTGCCTTTTCCTTTGGGGAATTTCTCTGGGGCAAGTCAGGCCTATTTTTTCTATCTTCAGGCTAGCTAGTTTCTTAGGCTGTGCCGAGTTGCCTAGGTAGTTGTTAGGCGCAATCCACAGCCGCTTTTAGTTGTGTTTAGGATAGGATCAGGTGTGCAGTCTACAGAGTTTCCATGTCTCAGAGCTCGTTCTTGTATTTTTGGGTATTTGTCAGATCACTGTGTGCGCTCTGATCGCTAAGCACACTGTGTTTCTGGATTGCCTTCATAACACCTGTCATTAGCAAACATAACATCAGACTTTGCGGGAGACCGTCAACTTGGTTATGGAGGAAGTCGAACTTCAGATTGGAGCTCTTCATCGTGAGAAACTGGCCTTTTATGTTTTACCTTCTTTGTCTCATTCTTTCCTTTTGGGTCTTCCTTGGTTGAGAGATCACGAACCCACGCTGGACTGGCGTACTGGAGATGTTCTACGGTGGGGACAGTCTTGTCTGAACAGGTGCCTGCTTCCCGTCAAGCCTGCGTCCTCCTCTCGGTCTGCTTCGGAATCCGTGGGAATTCCTCCAGCCCATTGCGCTTTCTCGGACGTCTTTAACAAGAAGGAAGCGGAGATTTTGCCGCCGCACCGCTCTTATGACTGCCCGATAGACCTTGTTCCTGGTTCTACTCCACCTAGGGGTCATATTTACCCATTGTCTCCTACCGAGACTCAAGCCATGTCCAAATATATTCAAGAGAATCTGGCCAGAGGCTTCATTCGAAAGTCTTCCTCACCTGCAGGAGCTGGGTTCTTCTTCGTTAAAAAGAAGGACGGTTCTCTTCGCCCATGTATAGACTATCGGGGTCTCAACACCATCACGATCAAAAACAAGTACCCACTTCCTCTCATACCAGAACTCTTTGATCGTCTGTGTGGAGCACGAATCTTTACCAAATTGGATCTCAGAGGAGCTTATAATTTGATCCGTATCCGTTCTGGTGACGAGTGGAAGACTGCGTTTAATACCAGAGATGGTCATTATGAGTATTTGGTTATGCCATTCGGTTTATGCAATGCACCCGCAGTCTTCCAGGAGTTCGTAAATGATGTTTTTCGGGATCTACTTTACACCTGTGTTGTAGTGTACTTGGACGATATCCTTGTGTTCTCTCCAGATCTGTCTACTCACAGAAGAGATGTACGGCAAGTACTTCAGCGTTTGAGAGAGAATCGGCTGTATGCAAAACTGGAAAAATGTGTCTTCGAACAGTCATCTCTACCCTTCTTGGGTTTCATCATTTCCGACGCTGGTTTGTGTATGGATCCGGAAAAAGTTTCTGCCGTGCTCAACTGGCCGCGTCCTCTTGGAGTGAAAGCAATTCAGCGATTTCTTGAATTTGCTAACTACTATCGGCAGTTTATACCTCACTTTTCCTCTCTTTCAGCTCCAATCTCCTCCATGATTCGGAAGGGTGCCAATCCTCATCTGTGGTCGTCTGAGGCCGAAGAGGCTTTCCGGTCCATCAAGCAAGCCTTTGCCTCAGCTCCTATTCTTCATCGTCCAGTGGCCAATAAACCCTTCATCCTTGAAGTAGATGCTTCTGCAATTGGAGCTGGAGCTGTGCTCTCGCAGAAATCCTCTTCTGGTCGTCTTGTGCCCTGTGGTTTTTTCTCAAAGATCTTCTCCTCCTCAGAAAAAAATTATTCCATCGGTGATAAAGAACTTTTGGCAATCAAGTTGGCATTAGAGGAGTGGCGGTACCTCTTAGAAGGGGCTTTATATCGTTTTATAATCTACAGCGATCACAACAATCTGGCGTATATTCGTTCTGCGCAAAGACTTAAGGTACCTTCACACATAACGATATTGTTAACGATATCGTTGCTATTTGTGACGTAGCAACGATATCGTTAATGAAATCGTTATGTGTGACAGCGACCAACGATCAGGCCCCTGCTGGGAGATCGTTGGTCGCTGAACAAAGTCCAGAACTTTATTTCGTCGCTGGACTCCTGCTGACATCGCTGGATCGGCGTGTGTGACACCGATCCAGCGATGTCTTCACTGGTAACCAGGGTAAACATCAGGTAACTAAGCGCAGGGCCGCGCTTAGTAACCCGATGTTTACCCTGGTTACCATGCTAAAAGTAAAAAAAAACAAACACTGCATACTTACCCACCGCTGTCTGTCCTCCAGCGCTGTGCTCTGCACTCCTCCTGTACTGGCTGTGAGCCGGAAAGCAGAGCGGTGACGTCACCGCTCTGCTTTCCGGCTCCCAGACAGTACAGGAGGAGAGCAGAGAAGCAGAGCGCAGCGCTGGAGGACAGACGGCTGTAGGTAAGTATCTAGTGTTTGTTTTTTTTTACTTTTAGCATGGTAACCAGGGTAAACATCGGGTTACTAAGTGCGGCCCTGCGCTTAGTTACCCGATGTTTACCCTGGTTACCGGCATCGTTGGTCGCTGGAGAGCGGTCTGTGTGACAGCTCTCCAGCGACCAAACAGCGACGCTGCAGCGATTCGGATCGTTGTCGGTATCGCTGCAGCGTCGCTAAATGTGAAGGGGCCTTTAATCCTCGGCAAGCTAGGTGGGCCTTGTTTTTCACCAGGTTTGACTTCGAACTTCGTTTCTTGCCAGGAAATAAAAACTCCAAAGCCGATGCTCTGTCTAGGTCATTCCAGGTGGTGGATTTGGAGGACGAGCCTGCACACATCATTGATCCTGCCAGAATCATCACAGTTGCTCCAGTCTCTCTCACTTCGTTGCCTCCGGGTAAGACCTTTGTCGCTGAAGGGAACAGGAGACGTGTCTTACTTTGGGGTCACGCCTCCAAACTGGCTGGACATGTTGGTTTCAAAAAAACCTTTCGTTTGATCTCTCGTTTTTACTGGTGGCCAACGTTGTCTAAGGATGTCCAAAGTTTTGTCGCCTCTTGTCCTTCCTGTGCCAAGAATAAGATTCCCAGGCAACTACCTTCTGGGCTTCTACATCCTTTGCCAGTACCTTCCTCTCTGTGGCAACATTTATCTATGGATTTCATCACTGATCTGCCTCATTCTTCTGGTTCCACCGTCATCTTCGTGGTCATGGACCGTTTCTCCAAGATGGCTCATTTCATCGCTCTCCCAGGTTTACCTTCTGCTCCCGAATTGGCAAAGATTTTTGTTCACCATATTTTTCGTCTTCATGGTCTTCCTTTACATATTGTTTCTGACCAAGGTGTTCAATTCACCGCCCGCTTCTGGAGATCCCTCTGCAGATCTATGAACATTTCGCTTGATTTTTCTTCGGCCTACCATCCACAGTCCAATGGCCAGGTGGAACGTACTAATCAGACCTTGGTAACTTATCTCCGTCATTTTTCCAATTCTCATCAGAATGATTGGTCTGACTTACTGCCATGGGCTGAGTTTTCTTACAATAACCATCCCAGCGAAGCCACTAACAAATCTCCATTTTTTATCGTCTACGGTCAACATCCTGGTCTTCCTCTTCCGGTTCCTCCTGTCTCTACTGTACCAGCGGCTGATCTTCTGTCTAGAGAGTTCTCCAGGGTCTGGCAGGAGACCAAGTCCGCCCTTGAGTTGGCTCAAGTTAGAATGAAGAGACATGCGGACAAAAGACGTCTTGATTCTCCTATATTCCATCCTGGGGACAAGGTTTGGGTTTCGTCTAAATTTATCCGTCTCAAAATCCCTTCACATAAGCTGGGTCCTCGCTATATCGGTCCATTCGAAGTTTTGTCTCGTATTAATGACGTTTCTTACAAACTTAAGTTGCCTGCCTCTCTGCGTATTTCTAATTCTTTTCATGTGTCTCTCCTTAAACCTGTAGTTTTTAATCAGTTTCATTCTTCTAACCTTTGTTCTCCTTCGCCTGTTTCCGAGGATGATGTCTTTGAAGTTAGGGACATTTTAGCCATGAAAAAACTTAGAGGGAGAACTTTGTTTTTGGTTGACTGGAAGGGTTTTGGTCCTGAGGAGAGGTCCTGGGAGCCTCGAGAGAACATTCGGGCTCCTCGTATTTTGTCCCGGTTTCTTTCTAGCCTTAAAAAGGAGGGGCGTAAAGGTGGGGGTACTGTCATGCCGTTGCTGCCGCCGCCTCTCCCCACTGCAGCTCGCCGGGTGCGCGTGCGCGTCGCATTCAGCTCTGCGCGTGCGCACATCTGATTCCTCTGTTGGTGCTCTTTCCTGTCCTCTCCGTCATCCTGGAGGACTGTAACCCGGAAGTAGCTCCCATGCTGCTATGTAAACTGTTTCCTGCTGCTTCTCTGTGCCTGATGTTCATTTGTGTTTACAAGTGCTTCTGGCCACCTGTGGTCTCTGTGCGTTCCTAGCTCTCTGACTTTGGGTCTCCTCCGCCCTCTGCAGTGCCTGCCTGTTTCCTGTGTTCCTGCCTTGTTCCTTCAGTTCCTTTTCCTCTGCGGTACCTGCCCGGCTCCTATATCTTTTCCTTGCTCCCATCAGCCTCGGTGTCTCCATATTGTCCTGCCAGCCTCCGTGCCTCCGTAGCGTTCCCATCTTCTCCCTTGTCTCAGTAGTTCCTTTCTGTTCCCTCTTTCCCTTTGTGCCTGCTGTGTTCCCTTCTGTGTTTAGTCGACCCTCCAGCTTCCATGGCGATAGTCCCTCACGGGCCTGCCCCTAACTATCCCTGTATAGGGGGCGGTCCACCTGGTCAGCTCGTCCGAGAGGGGTTCATCATCACGGTCCAGTGGGTCCACTCTCCGTTTTTCACTGTTTGAATCTACATGCTCTAATAGGACTGCACTCGGGTGACATCCGAGTGCAGCCAGATTCTTACAGTGTCACAACTGCCTCAGTTGGTTACACATAGCGTGGTGTGAAGAGGATCATAGTTCAGTGTTTATAGAGGAATTGTGTTGGTGATGTTTCTTGAGGGGTGTAGTTTCCAAAATGGGGTCACTTGTATGGGGTTTACACTTTTTAAACACATCAAGGGCTCTCCAAACACAACATGATGTCGGCTATTTCTGCCAGCCAATTTTGCATTCCAAAAGTCAATTGGCGCTCCTTCACTTCCGAGACCTGCCATGTGCCCAAACAGAAGTTTTCCTCCCCATATGGGGTATTACCGTACTCAGGAGAAATTGCACAACAAATTGTAACATTCATTTTATGCTGTTGCTCTTTTTTAAAATGCATAATTTGGGGCTAAATGAAAATTTAATGAGAAAAATGTAAATGTTAATTTTTTCCTGACCCATTGCTTTAATTCATGTTAATAATGGGTTAATAAACGTCTTGAATGTGGTTTTGAGCACTTTGAGGGGTTCAAGTTTTAGAATGGTGTCACTTTTTGGTATTTTCTGCCATACATGCCCCTCAAAGTCACTTCAAATGTGATGTGGTCCCTAAAAAAAAACAGTTTTGTAAATTTTGTTGGAAACATGAGAAATTGCTGCCCAAATTTGAACCCTTCTGACTTCCTAACAAAAACAATTATGTTTCAAAAATGATGCAGATGTAAATAAGACATGTAGCAAACGTTATTTATTAACTATTTTGTGGGACATGACTCTCTGGTTTAAGGGCAAAAAAATTAAAGTTTGAAAATGTCAAAATGTTTGTCAAATTTCTCATATTTTTACAAATAAATACAAGTCATATCGAACACATTTTTCAACTATCGTGAAGTAAAATATGTCATGAAAAAATAAACAGAAAGTCACTGGGATCCGTTGAAGCGTTCCCAGAGTTATTACCACATAAATTGACACTGGTCAGAACTGAAATAATTGGCCGGGTCAGGTATGTGAAAACAGTCTCGGGGTGAACAGGTTAAAGGGGTGGTCCGAAGTCAAAATAAATTTCATTCTAAATCTCTAACTATTTAGTGCTCTAATTTAATCTATTTTCTACCATACTGATACCTGTATTAAAAATTCCCTACCGTTCCCTAACTACATTATCTGATTTTTTTTTCTCTTACTTCCTGTGTGATGACATTTCGTTTGAGAATCCCAGTGCATGCTGGGTTACTTAAATGAAGTATCATCAGAACAGGAGGCATAGGCTGCGGTCACTGTCACAGCCCCCTGCCTGAAACGAAGAGTCATCAGAGTGCACAGGCTGCGGTCACTGTCACAGCTCTTACCCCTACCTGAAATGAAGTGCATAGGCAGAAAGCTGAAAATAAGTGGTGAAGGCAGGTTTATAGAGAGCTCATGAATATGGAGGACTACAGGGCATCAGGGTTACTAGTCCTCTAGTGATAATCTGCTAATCTGCTGATAAAACAGTGATTTTATCAAAACTGCAGCAAGCTCAGAAAGTGACACATCACTGGAATCAGGGTCTCTGTCTCAATATTATGCTGCTCTCAGATTAGGGGTTCAAACCTAGTGTTAAATTCTCTTTAATAATAGCCTAGTAGTACACAACAAATTAGGCATAAGGCTGGGGTCACACTAGCGATGAACACGGACGAGTGCTATGAGATAAAACATCGCATAGCACTCGGACCAGTATTCATCTATGGGGCCGTATTATACATGCGAGTGAAATAGCAGAATGCTGCGACTGTCACCGACACTCGGCCGAGTGTCGGCTCACTCGCATCCATATAAGCCTATGGCTGCGAGTGACACACTGCACATCACTCAGATATCATCCTAGTAGAGTGCGATATATGCTGACCCCGGCAATGGAGGAGATGGAGAAATTACTTTCTCCACCTCCTTCACAGCTGTGCTAGTGTGACCCCGGCCTAAGGCGTAATCTCAGCCTATGTGTATTTATGGGTAATTTACAAATCAGTAATCCATCTGGCATTGTATTTATTTACGAGGAAATACAGAAATGGAGATGAAATTTGGGTTTTTCATTACTTACATTTTTGAAGAGGTCAAATAAAGGAAATGCATGTAAAGGTCAATAATGAGTTTTTTGGGAGGATCCTAATGTACATAACAAAGGTCTTCCTGTGTGTGTTAGCGCCCGAAAGCAAGAAAGGGCTGCAAATGATCATGATGGTGGCATTTGATAAAAAGGAAATGATGAGGATAAACATCAGTTTTGTGTTTCAGTATTCGGAATGCCACACCCGCGCCACTTGAAGGAGCTGGATAGCTCGGGGCTGTAGGTCTCTGACCTTTAACCAACAAGAACTTTGCTTTAATTTGTCCCCTAGTTTGGCTTGCTTCATGCTAATTAAGCACTTGTGGTTTTACATAAAGTCAAGATAAACTGACAGTATTTTGTTTCTCTAGAAAAAAAACGCCGTTAACCTTTTACTGGATGGGTGACCGCAACAAAAATAATTGTCTCTATATAAAGTTGCTTTCACAAACAGCATTTTTGGGGGGTTTCTTTGTTTTATTTTTTGAAAACTTTCACCGTAGCACTTATTACCGTATTTTTTGTCTAAAGTCAAAGGTGGATCCAGCAGGAAGGAGAAATACTGTATGTCTTTCCTTTATATTTTTCTGTCGTTTGTACATTCCAGGCTTTGACAAATTGTCACAAAAACTCTGGTATTTTGCTGAAGTGAAACAGATGAGTGAAACCACCCCTAACGTTGTTATGCTGGGCTTCATGAAATATATCCCGCAGCTTGAAACATTTCTGCCTGAGTCTACCTGTCAAATTGCAGCAAGAATGAATGGCCGCAATATGGAGAGGTCATATCAGGTTTAATACTGTTAAGTTATTAACTTTAAATGATTTGGAATATCTAACACAACTATTGTAACCATTAATTCATTTTTTACAAGAGATGTATCCAGAAGCATAAAATCGTCACCATTGAAACTATCTGAACAATGTTACAAATCTTCTATATCCTATAAAAAAAATACATGCATGTAAAGTCTCTGTTTATGACTACAAGCAATCAAGGTAAAACGGCATGTAAAAATTATATATGTAAGCCAAGCCTTAGTTTCCTACTGACTCACCTTCTCAACCATTTCTATTATAGCTTCTTGTCACCATTACAGACACTGGTTCCAAAGATAAAACAAAAAAACGTTACCCCTTAGACCCCAGTCCAGAGCCTCTCACCTAGCCAAATCAGTTCTCATACTTTGCACTGATGAGGGCCAACAGCCCGAAACACCGTGTCTGCGAATTGAGATTCTGATTTGGCTTTTATCTTAAGTCATATTGCACGACTCGTTAAAGAGTTGATTGTGACTTGTAGGATCGATACTTCCAACAGGTGGAGCTATAGAGTTGAAGTCCTCTTTCTCTCAGAAGAGGCAATTTGCACAAAGAATGTAAGCACTGAAAATGTTAGCTTATATCTACCAAAACCCTCCCACTAGATAAGGTTGAGTGGGCACTGGAAAACTCTTCATTTCCCAATACCTCCTGGGCACAAGCAGGAGATTTGGGCTTTTAATGGTCAAAGTGTGTAAATATGAGATGTCTCCCAGCAAGGATTACACTATTCACATTGTAGATGTTTAAAGATCAGCTCTGGGGAATAATGTGACACTATTTATAGCAAATATTTCAAGGTGCGGTTACAGTAATTAGCGTGTCTTGCTGATAGAAGAAGATTGTTGCTTTGACAAGACAGGTTCAGATAGAAGACGGTTTAGAGATTAAATAAATGTTTTGAAGATTTATTTTGGTGAAATGTCATGCTTTCATCTTCAACCCTAAACAGACAAGAAACTACTGTTCACTAATAAAATGACACTATCAAGGATAGAATTTCTGTTCTTTTTAGATTCTAATTGCTCCAGTTAACAACGTAAAACTATAGTAATAGCTAATATTTATGTAACAAAGCTTTCATGTGAAAGTATTCATATGATTCCCCAACAATAAGATTAGCTAGGACAAGGTCAGACATAATTCACAAACTACTAATATCAGATTGGAAATAGTGTATATATTGTAGAGATCGTACTCACTCAGGTGCGGCTGGAAGAAGACAGGAGGCGCGTTTCTTTAAAAAGTCGGTGCGGGTTTATTTGCTCCATAAACCTCTAAGCAACAACAAAGGGTAAACGTCCTTTAGAGCTGGCAAAACAACACAAAATGTCCCTAGTCGGGTTCTGCTACCACAGGCCTGTGAGTAGATAACTACTGGAAAAAGAGTGGGGAGACAAAAAGCGCAATAGGGTCTTATCCATGATTCAAAGGAGAGACTATACCTTGAAATTTTGTCACCTGGTTAAGATGAGAAAAGAGCATATATGCTGGCGGCAGCTGCAGATCCACAGGTCCTCAACGACCAAAGAAATAAAGTATTCAAAGGGGATTCGTGGTTAAAAAAAACTCCACGCTGCCGCATGGATAAATTTCAGGAGAATGGACCCCTGAAACGCGTTGAATAAAACCACTGTGAATCTATGACATTCTCCTGAAATTTATCCATGCGGCAGCGCAGAGTTTTTTTTAACCACGAATCCCCTTTGAATACACCACAGGCCTGTGGGCACACAGGCTGGGCAATGTCCAGCACCCAGGCTCGGTCTGGAGCCATACACACAGGAGGGCTTTTCCCTCCCCAGACAAAGACCATGTGCCAAACAGCCGCCATTATGTAGGCTGTAGCCACACCCACAGGTGAGGTTTGTGTTTATCCAGACCCGCCCGTCTCTCATAGCTACTCGCAACCCAGACCCAGGTGCACCAAACAACATCCTAATGCTTACGTGCACTAAAGAAAAATACTCCGGGTTACATCACAGAGAGCAGCCATCCCTATGACACATACCTCCCATTAATTACATGGCCATTAGCCTTCTTACATAACTCCCCCTCTGCCTAAAGCCGTGGGGCTTGGCACCTTCCCTTACCCGACCAGAGACACTTCTTGGTCGCCTTTTGAAGTAAACCTATCTATCAAAATCGGGCTTTGTCATTCAACCCTTTTGGAACAGTAGGTTATCCGACTCCGTCCCCTCTTCTAATAGGGTTGCCCTGTTGTCGGACCACTTCCATCCCCGGTGGTCGGTGTTGCGAATCCATTGGCCCCATTCCTTCTATCTGGTCTGACTCTCTGTTCCCATGTCCGCTACAGGTTCTCCTGCCTAGGCCACTCAGCCCTGAGCTAACAGAGGAGTCACTACTTCTAACTCCATCCTTTAGGGAACCTCTTTGTCTCTCCAGACCTCGGGTTGAAAGTGGCTGCCATCTTCTTCGCATTTCTTGCAGCTATTTATTGATCTGCCCCATGTCCAGTCTTAACTGCTCTACCTCTCTTAAGTACGCCACATGATATTCAAGGTGTACTTAGATATTCTTAAGGCTCTGTTTGGGTCACTGCCCTCTTTTGAGACTCCACCACCTTTCGGGCAAACATCTCTCCTTGGGGTGCAAACTGTTGACTCCCCATGGTCCTCTCAAGCCCCTCACCGCCTGTACATGGCAGTCTATCTGCTCCAACAGTTCCCCACAGTGAGGCTCTGCACTGCCCTGTAAGGCTCTGCCCGGCTCCGCACAGCAAAGCTCCATGCTGCTCTGCAAGGCTCTGTACGGATCTTCACAGCTCTGCACCTCTCTGCACGGCTCTGCTCTGCAGATTTTGTGGACCCGCCAATCCACAGCAAGCCACAGCACAAAATGTCCTTAGTCGGGTTCTGTTCCCTCAAGCCTGTGGTTCTGGAGCCACACACACAGGAGGGCTTTTCCCTCCCCAGACAGAGGTCCGGGTGGGCACACAGACCCTCGGTGTTGACAATGCAAGCAGGAAGACACGTGGTCAGGACTTGTCCCATACAGGAATCTCACAAACAGCAGGACAGATGAAGTAGAACCCAGCAGGGGTTACTGTATACAGGCCATGTAATACTCTGCTCGGCTCTGCTCTTTTTGGGGTGCAAAGAATGAGGAGTGCATCATATAGGAGATGTGGCCGTGGTACTGCTGGTGGTGGTATAGCTGCTGCAGGGAGAGAACGTGGACGATCTGTGCCTGCTATGCTCCCAAATGAAACACTTTCCTCTGGTGCACACAGTCGAAAGGACATTCTGTGTAATTTCATAGGCCCGAGTACCACTGGATCAATTGTGAGGCCAGAACAAGTAGAGGTGATTTTAAACTGGATGGCTGAGAGTACCTCCAGTTCATTCACTTTGTCTTCCACCCGGCCTCTTGCTAAAAGAGCAGAATGTGCACATACAGCCCATGGCCATCCGTCTTCCACCTCATCCCCTTGCAAATCAGGAAAGCAGTCTGAGCCAAAAGTCATGCAGCAAGCAAATATTTCTGCTTTTTGATGACTCCGCTGGATGTGGTTCTGTGGGCCATTCACCTGGCCCTGCCTCACAAGTGGAAGAGATTGAGTGCACTGAAGCCCAACCACTTGTTCAGTTTGAAGATGAGTACCTGGGAGGGATAGTGCAAATGGTCAGGGGACCACTACAGCACATCTTTGATTCTGAAGACAAAACACTAGTGCCAACTGCTGTGGCTTTCTGCAGTGTGCAGACTGGCAATGAGGGTAGGGGTGAGGAATGGGTGGAAGATGATGCGGGGTATGATAAGGTTCTAAACCCCACATGGCCATCTGAGTGATGTGGGCAGTTCGGTGGAAGAGGTGGTGGTCACACTGCCTCAGCTGCACAGCAAAAGAGGGAGGAGGGTGCAAAAGCACAGCGGCCGGCCCCCAGCAGTATTTCGACTGCTACTGCCCACTGTGCCAATGAACTGAGCACACTAAAGACAGCTCAAAGAAGCCCTCTCATTGCATTTCTTCAGGCAATGTGCTGACGACAAGATACGGGCTGTTTGCGAGCTGTGCCATCAGAGTCTGAAGCGAGGTATAAATGTTTTTAACCTGAGCACCACCTGCATCATGAGGCACCTGCATGACGAGGCATCTGAATGCAAAGCACTAGCTGCAGTGGAGTAAAAAACAGGAAACATCTGAGGCTCCTCCTTCTCCCTCTTCTGCTCAGTCTCAGCCTCTTCATCCCACTCCCAAGCAACAGGGCCATCTGGTTCACTGCAAAGGGAGGAAGTGACAGCATCACCACCAGTAGTCTCACTGAGCATCCCCACACCATCCCATGGAAGGGTTCACCTGTCCATCCCCTAAACACTGGAAAGAAAGATGAAGTAGCCCTGGTCCTGAATGCCAGCATTTCAAAATTTCTTGCCTTTCAAATTTTGCCATTCTGGTTGGTGGAGAGGGACACCTTTAAAAATCTTATAGCGGTGGCTGTCCCACACCATGTGGTTCCCTACTACCACTACTTTTCCAGGCAGCTATCCCTGCCATATACAAGCATGTTGCGGACAAAATCAGGTGTGCACTGCACAATGTCATTGATGCCAAGGTCCACATAACCACCAATACATGGACCAGTAAGCACTACCAGGGATGTTATATCTCCCAAATTGCCCCTTTGGTAAATCTATTGGCGGCCGGGCCTGAGGAGGAAATTATTCTGGAGCATGTTTTACCACCGAGGACTGCTTGATGTTTTGTTGTCCAGGTTCCCTTCTCCTCCTACTCCGCTTCCTCCACCGCCTCCTCATGCTGTCAGCTTAACACCTGCATGACCAACTTCAGCACATCCAGAGGGAAATGACGACAGGCTGTTCTGACACTCATCTGTTTGGGGGAAATCCCACACCATACAGTGGTTCGTGCTGCTAAACCTCAAGCCTGGCCTGGTGGTGTGGTGTGAGATAACAGGCGAAATCTTGTAGCAGCTCTGGGCCTAGATGATTTGATGCACATCCCTTGCCTGGCACATGTGCTGAATTTGGAGGTGCAGAGTTTCCTGAAAAATTATCCTGAGAGGTCAGAGCTGCTGCAGAAAGTGAGGGCTGTCTGTGCACGCTTTAGACATTCTCACCCATCTGCTGCTTGCCTCTATGCGCTGTAGAGTCACTGCTGCCTTCCCGCTCACCAACTCATACGCAACATACCCACAAGTTGGAACTCAATCTTGCATATGGTGGAGAGACTGTGCGAGCAGCAGCAGGAGATAGAGTTTCATTCGCAGTATACACACGTGAGTCGCTCTGTAGAACAACAACTAAGGACCAACGAGTGGGCCTCAGTGTGGGATGTGTGTGCTGTGTTGCGCTGCTTCGAGTACTCCATGAACATGGCCAGCGCTGATGACGCCAACAATAGCGTTGCTATCCCACTTCTATGTTTCCTTGAAAAAACTACACCATTATCAGGCCAGTCATCCACATATGGCTTGGAGGGTGGGTTACTGTACCAACAGTGGCCAGGTACACAACTATCCAACCAGGGGACAGTTTTGGAGGATGAGGAGGAACCATGCTCACAACAGGGTGGTACTCAAACCAAATCACGGGCATCACTGTAGCTAGGGGGATACAGAGAAAACAGATGATACACCTTCCACTGTGCACAGCTTGTCGTTGCTTCTGGGCAACCTGGCACAAATAAGCAAAAATATGCTGCTGTGCCTGCGCAACAACCACTGAGTTGCCCAGATTGTTACAGTGCTAGTTACTGCGTGGTCATCTGGCTAGGTCCCCACTACAAGGACAACGTATCATCCTTAGTTCTGTCACTGGAGAATGATCGGAAAATGCAGGAATACAAATGCACACTGGTAGACGCACTACTGACAGTGTTCCTACCAGACAGCAGGGGCTCAGTGGAACAGCAAAGTTGAGGAGGACGAAGTCGCCAATGCAGCTGAGGCACTGGTACTACCTCAGAAGGGAGGGTTACCTTGATCAAAATGTGGAAAATCTTCCTCAGCACACCACAACATCCAGCACCACCATATGATTCAGTCCATATTTGCAGGAGGCAGCATTTCAACAACATGGTGGAAGAGTATGTGTCCACATGTTTCCACATACTGATGGGTCTGCCCCATTTAACTTCTGGGTCTCCAAATTGGACACATGACCTGAGATTGCCCTTTATGCCTTGGAGGTGCTTGCCTGCCCTGCAGCAAGTGGACTGTCGGAATGTGTGTTTAGCACGGCAGTGGGTATGATCACAGGCAGGCATACCCACCTGTCCACAGCCAACGTGGGCAAGCACACAGTCCTTAAAATGAACCAGGCGTGAATCCTACAAGACTTATTCATACTTTGGTTGACTAGAGAAGTATACCAGCCGCAACCAGCCATTGTAATACTCCACTGCAGTTTGCTCCATTTGCCATTTCTAATGTTTTGGGGCCTCTCTAAAGAAAAACAAACAAACAAACAAACAAACATAAAACAGTGTTTACCTCCACCTCCTCCTCAATCTCCTCATCCACTTGGACCTCCACCTCCTGGTTCAAGATTATAATTTTCTACCCTATGTTATTTTAAAGGGATTGTCCCATGAACAAAAATCATTTTAATCACTAGGTCTTGGAATAATAATAATTTCCACAATTGGATGGGTTTAAAAAAAAGGTTCCTGTTCTGAGATGTATATATAAATGTGCCCCTGCTGTGTATTGTCAAATGGCTGTGTCTGACCATGCAGGAACATGGTCTGATCATACCACATCTCCCAGGCAGGGGAGGGAGAAAAAGAATATATAGACATTCAGCTACGGACTGGAGCTGAAATTCAGCCCTAGCATTTCAAATCACACAAGCCCAGGTTGTCTTCGTCCCCATGAACCAGATAGGATATATTTCTAATATTACCCTGGATGGAGGAAAGCAAGATTTACTACAAGTCCAATATTTCAAATGATATCCATGGGCTACGGGGGTAAGTGACGGAGTCAGCAACTTTGTACTCCATCATAACTTTTAACAGTATGGGTATCTTGAGATCGCAGATTCTGTTAACATCGTAGCAGACAAGGCAGCCCATAACCACACAGGCCCTTCTGGCATTTGCCAGAATTGCCAGATGGCCAGTCCGGCCCTGCAGACATTACAGCACGGGATTGCAAATAATTCTTTTATCTTACAAAAAGAAACAGCTGTGATCCAATGCAGTGCTATATGAATACTCTTTTGCTTTCTCCCCTGCCCAGTAGCTCTGATATGATCAGACCATGTTCCTGCACAGTCAGACACAGCCATTACACAGTACATAGCAGGGGCGAGAAGGATCCAGCATGTCTGATCCTTTTGTTCTCCCTCAGAAAAGCAGAGGAAGAGGTGTCTGGCAGTGGCCTTTTCATAGAGAAACAGCAGCGTTTTCCATAGTTATGTCCAGGATTGCGACAATGTTTTTATTGCCCTAGGCAGATTAACCCAATGCCCCCCCCCCCCCAGCTTCCACAATGAACCCTCAGCCCCAAAATTATTATTATTATATGTTTTTATAGCGCCATTTGTTCCATGGCGCTTTACACGTGAAAGGGGCAAATATAGACAAGTACAATAGATATGAGCAAAACAAGTACAGAAGGAGAGAGAGGACCCTGCATGCGAGGGCTCACAGTCTACAGATAAGGGAATGCATGAAAAGAGGGGAATACGAGGAGAGGAAAGTCAGCTCACCAGATATATTGACGTGTAGCATCAGTCTGTGGACAATCGCATGGAAATGCCCTGGCTAGGGCATATATATACAGGGAAATGTAAGTTCCTATATATACAACTTCACATTTACTTCTTAGACTGAAAAAGGTATATACATCTGACTGTCACGCTTTAGTCATTGTCTATCAGTATATGCTGTGCAAACTTTTAAAAAGGGAAAGTTAAAAAGGCCACATGACCAAAACAGCCAATCCGACTACATACAAAATACACAAATCACCAATAAATACATTTTGAGAACGCACAAATATTAACCCCTTTACCCCCAAGGGTGGTTTGCACGTTAATGACCAGGCCAATTTTTACAATTCTGACCACTGTCCCTTTATGAGGTTATAACTCCGAAACGCTTCAACGGATCCTGGTGATTCTGACATTGTTTTCTCGTGACATATTGTACTTCATGATAGTGGTAAAATTTCTTTGATAGTACCTGCGTTTATTTGTGAAAAAAACGGAAATTTGGCGAAAATTTTGAAAATTTCGCAATTTTCAAACTTTGAATTTTTATGCAATTAAATCACAGAGATATGTCACACAAAATACTTAATAAGTAACATTTCCCACATGTCTCCTTTACATCAGCATAATTTTGGAACCAATTTTTTTTTTTGTTAGGGAGTTATAAGGGTTAAAAGTTGACCAGCAATTTCTCATTTTTACAACACCATTTTTTTTTAGGGACCACGTCTCATTTGAAGTCATTTTGAGGGGTCTATATGATAGAAAATGCCCAAGTGTGACACCATTCTAAAAACTGCACCCCTCAAGGTGCTCAAAACCACATTCAAGAAGTTTATTAACCCTTCAGGTGTTTAATAGGAATTTTTGGAATGTTTAAATAAAAATGAACATTTAACTTTTTTACACAAAAAATTTACTTCAGCTCCAATTTGTTTTATTTTACCAAGGGTAACAGGAGAAATTGGACCCAAAAAGTTGTTGTCCAATTTGTCCTGAGTACGCTGATACCCCATATGTGGCAGTAAACCACTGTTTGGGCGCATGGGAGAGCTCGGAAGGGAAGGAGCGCTATTTGACTTTTCAATGCAAAATTGACAGGAATTGAGATGGGACGCCATGTTGCGTTTGGAGAGCCACTGATGTGCCTAAACATTGAAACCCCCCACAAGTGACACCATTTTGGAAAGTAGACCCCCTAAGGAACTTATCTGGATGTGTGGTGAGCACTTTGACCCACCAAGTGCTTCACAGAAGTTTATAATGCAGAACCGTAAAAATAAAAAATCATATTTTTTCACAAAAATTATATTTTTGCCCCCAATTTTTTATTTTTCCAAGGGTAAGAGAAGAAATTGGACCTCAAAAGTTGTTGTCCAATTTGTCCTGAGTACGCTGATACCCCATATGTGGCAGTAAACCACTGTTTGGGCGCATGGGAGAGCTCGGAAGGGAAGGAGCGCAGTTTGACTTTTCAATGCAAAATTGACAGAAATTGAGATGGGACGCCATGTTGCGTTTGGAGAGCCACTGATGTGCCTAAACATTGAAACCCCCCACAAGTGACACCATTTTGGAAAGTAGACCCCCTAAGGAACTTATCTAGAGGTGTGGTGAGCACTTTGACCCACCAAGTGCTTCACAGAAGTTTATAATGCAGAACCGTAAAAATAAAAAATCATATTTTTTCACAAAAATTATATTTTTGCCCCCAATTTTTTATTTTTCCAAGGGTAAGAGAAGAAATTGGACCTCAAAAGTTGTTGTCCAATTTGTCCCGAGTACGCTGATACCCCATATGTGGCAGTAAACCACTGTTTGGGCGCATGGGAGAGCTCGGAAGGGAAGGAGCGCCGTTTGACTTTTCAATGCAAAATTGACAGGAATTGAGATGGGACGCCATGTTGCGTTTGGAGAGCCACTGATGTGCCTAAACATTGAAACCCCCCACAAGTGACACCATTTTGGAAAGTAGACCCCCTAAGGAACTTATCTAGAGGTGTGGTGAGCACTTTGACCCACCAAGGGCTTCACAGAAGTTTATAATGCAGAGCCATAAAAATAAAACAAAATTTTTTTCCCACAAAAATTATTTTTTAGCCCCCAGTTTTGTATTTTCCCTAGGGTAACAGGAGAAATTGGACCACAAAAGTTGTTGTCCAATTTGTCCTGAGTACGCTGATACCCCATATGTGGGGGGGAACCACCGTTTGGGCGCATGGGAGGGTTCGGAAGGGAAGGAGCGCCATTTGGAATGCAGACTTAGATGGAATGGTCTGCAGGCGTCACATTGCGTTTGCAGAGCCCCTAATGTACCTAAACAGTAGAAACCCCCCACAAGTGACACCATTTTGGAAAGTAGACCCCCTAAGGAACTCATCTTGATGTGTTGTGAGAGCTTTGAACCCCCAAGTATTTCACTACAGTTTATAACGCAGAGCCATGCAAATAAAAAAAAATTTTTTTTCCACAAAAATTATATTTTAGCCCCCAGTTTTGTATTTTTCCAAGGTTAGCAGGAGAAATTGGACCCTAAATGTTGTTGTCCAATTTGTCCTGAGTACGCTGATACCCGATATGTGGGGGGGAACCACCGTTTGGGCGCATGGGAGGGCTCGGAAGGGAAGGAGCATCATTTGGAATGCAGACTTAGATGGATTGGTCTGCAGGCGTCACATTGCGTTTGCAGAGCCCCTAATGTACCTAAACAGTAGAAACCCCCCACAAGTGACCCCATATTGGAAACTAGACCCCTCAATGAACTTATCTAGATGTGTTGTGAGAACTTTGAACCCCCAAGTGTTTCACTACAGTTTATAACGCAGAGCCGTGAAAATAAAAAATCTTTTTGTTTTCCCACAAAAATTATTTTTTAGCCCCCAGTTTTGTATTTTCCCAAGGGTAACAGGAGAAATTGGTCCACAAAAGTTGTTGTCCAATTTGTCCTGAGTACGCTGATACCCCATATGTTGGGGTAAACCCCTGTTTGGGCACACAGGAGAGCTCGGAAGGGAAGGAGCACTGTTTTACTTTTTCAACGCAGAATTGGCTGGAATTGAGATCGGACGCCATGTCGTGTTTGGAGAGCCCCTGATGTGCCGAAACAGTGGAAACCCCCCAATTATAACTGAAACCCTAATCTAAACACACCCCTAACCCTAATTCCAACGGTAACCCTAACCACACCTCTAACCCTGACACACCCCTAACCCTAATCCCAACCCTATTCCCAACTGTAAATGTAATCTAAACCCTAACCCTAACTTTAGCCCCAACCCTAACTGTAGCCCCAACCCTAACCCTAATCCTAGCCCTAACCCTAGCCCTAACCCTAACCCTAACCCTAACCCTAGCCCTAACCCTAGCCCTAACCCTAGCCCTAACCCTAGCCCTAACCCTAACCCTAGCCCTAACCCTAGCCCTAACCCTAGCCCTAACCCTAGCCCTAACCCTAGCCCTAGCCCTAACCCTAGCCCTAACCCTAGCCCTAACCCTAGCCCTAGCCCTAACCCTAGCCCTAACCCTAGCCCTAATGGGAAAATGGAAATAAATACATTTTTTTTTATTTTTCCCTAACTAAGGGGGTGATGAAGGGGGGTTTGATTTACTTTTATAGCGAGTTTTTTAGCGGATTTTTATGATTGGCAGCCGTCACACACTGAAAGACCCTTTTTATTGCAAAAAATATTTTTTGCAATACCACATTTTGAGAGCTATAATTTTTCCATATTTTGGTCCACAGAGTCATGTGAGGTCTTGTTTTTTGCGGGACGAGTTGACGTTTTTATTGAAAACATTTTTGGGCACGTGACATTTTTTTATCGCTTTTTATTCCGATTTTTGTGAGGAAGAATGACGAAAAGCCAGCTATTCATGAATTTCTATTGGGGGAGGCGTTTATACCGTTCCGCGTTTGGTAAAATTGATAAATCAGTTTTATTCTTCGGGTCAGTACGATTACAGCGATACCTCATTTATATCATTTTTTTATGGTTTGGTGCTTTTATACGATAAAAACTATTTTACAGAAAAAATAATTATTTTTGCATCGCTTTATTCTCAGGACTATAACTTTTTTATTTTTTTGCTGATGATGCTGTATGGCGGCTCTTTTTTTGCGGGACAATATGACGCTTTCAGCGGTACCATGGTTATTTATATCTGTCCTTTTGATCGCGTGTTATTCCACTTTTTGTTCGGCGGTATGATAATAAAGCGTTGTTTTTTGCCTCGTTTTTTTTTTTTTTTTCTTACGGTGTTTACTGAAGGGGTTAACTAGTGGGCCAGTTTTATAGGTCGGGCCGTTACGGACGCGGCGATACTAAATATGTGTACTTTTATTGTTTTTTTTTTTTTATTTAGATGAAGAAATGTATTTATGGGAATAATATTTTTTTTTTTTTTTCATTATTTTGGAATATTTTTTTTTATTTTTTTTACACATTTGGAAAATTTTTTTTTTACTTTTTTACTTTGTCCCAGGGGGGGGACATCACAGATCAGTGATCTGACAGTTTGCACAGCACTCTGTCAGATCACTGATCTGATAGGAGTGCAGGCTGCTTCACAGTGCCTGCTCTGAGCAGGCTCTGTGAAGCCACCTCCCTCCCTGCAGGACCCGGATCCGCGGCCATCTTGGATCCGGGGCTCGAGCAGGGAGGGAGGTGAGGAGACCCTCGCAGCAATGCGATCACATCGCGTTGCTGCGGGGGGCTCAGGGAAGCCCGCAGGGAGCCCCCTCCCTGCGCGGTGCTTCCCTGCACCGCCGGCACATCGCGATCATCTTTGATCGCGGTGTGCCAGGGGTTAATGTGCCGGGGGCGGTCCGTGACCGCTCCTGGCACATAGTGCCGGATGTCAGCTGCGATAAGCAGCTGACACCCGGCCGCGATCGGCCGCGCTCCCCCCGTGAGCGCGGCCGATCGGCTATGACGTACTATCCCGTCCAGGGTCAGATAAGCCCAGGGCACCTCGACGGGATAGTACGTCTAAGGTCACAGAGGGGTTAATTACTAGATGGCAGCCCGATTCTAAAGAATCGGGAGTCTAGAATCCATATATACTTTATTTATTCAAATGTAAGAATAATACAATTAATAAATAATAGTAAGAAAGAACAAAAAATGGCTGCACTTACCAGCTCTTGACAATTCTTGTTATTTAAGAAATTGCTGGGCAATAATGGACAATGTCCTTATGTGGCAAATAATAGAGCAATATACCCAATGTGGCAAAGAAGAGGTTAATAAACGGCAGTCTCTCAGTATAACAGTCAGTGAATAATAGGCAGTATATGGAGAAAACACCAAACAAAAGTTCAAAATTGGTGTGAAAATGTCACTGAACCACTTCACAACTAAATATATATAGTTTTGGTAAATGGTATTATCATTTTTTTGACGAAATTCGGCAGGAGCTTGAAGAGCAACGTCACTGGGCCCGCCTCCACGCAGTAGAAACTTGCTGTGAGGTAAAAATTCAAAAATCACACCAAAATGGCGGGCGGAGTGTGTCACAGTACGGCACGTTTCTGATTGGTCGCTCGCAGCAGGCGGCAACCAATCAGACACTGGACACTGTTGACGTCACTTATCTCCGGACATTAGCTCCGGACATTAGCTCCGGACAGGAAGTTGGCACAAATTGCAGGAAGTAGTATTCTAGGCAATTATATATTAGATATTGCAAAATGACATCTTGTCTAATATTAAGTCCCAGTGGTATCCTAGTCTGTAGTTTAAAGGTCCAAATGGATTCTCTGTTTAGAATTTTTCTTTCTCTTATATTCTCCACCCCTTATAGGTTTGTAAAATATTTCAATACCATAGAAGATGAATGAGGAAACATCTCCACCATGCACATAACAAAAGTGTTTAGAAGCTGGAGATATGTTAGTAGCGGTACTGTTATTTACACCAGAAATGTGTTGACGTATATGGTTTTTTAAAGGGCCAATGGTACACCCTATGTATTGTTCCTTACATTGTGTACATTCTTTGATGTAAATTATGCCCATGGTGTTGCATTTTAAAACGTTTTTTTTATAGGGAAATTGGGAATTAATATTAGACAAAAATGAGGCAAATACACAGCAAAACCTGCTTTTTGTAAGCATTTTCTTTACTGCCAAGAGAGCAGGTTTTGCCTACAGGAAGAAAGCCACAAAAACTCAATATGTGAACATAGCCTTCTGTACTGTCCCCTCATATACAGTATTTATACATTGTAATAAGGTCGGCCATATGCCTTTGTTTTTCCAAACTGAATAACCCCAAGTTTGATCCTGATTGCTCTTCTCTGCAACCGCTATGTCCTTCTTCAACACTGGAGCCTAAAACTGTACACAGTATTCTAAGTGTGGTCACACTAGTCAATTACATAGAGGCAAAACTATGTTCTTGTCATGAGCATCTATGCCATTTTTAATGCATCCCATTATTTTATTGGCAGCAGCTGCCTGACACTCGTCATTAAAGTTGAGTTTGCCATGCCCAATAATTATACATTTTATTTCCTCTGCCCGAGTGTATAACATTTATGTTCAGTGGGTACAGAAAGCAGGGGGGGGGGGGAGGCTGCAATATGCACAGCTAAATGAAAGCCCCCCCATGACTGTGGTGCCATGGAGAGTGGAAATGTTTAAAGACAGTGAAGTGGGATTGGTTGAAAGGGGACAAAGGAGGGGGCGGGTGTTTAGGCTGAGGAGGGTGTGGGTATAAACAAAAATGTGTGGTTAGGGACAGTACATGTGGCATTAACAGGGAAAGAAGAAAGAAAGTACAGGTTTTTACCATGGCCCTTGTAGATTCCATGCTGTCACAGCTGCGGGACATGGCCCCGTCGAGAAGGGGTGGCTGGCTGGAGGACCAGCTGGCGACGCTTCTTGGAGCACAAGGAACCCAGGGCACCAGGACAAGGAGAACTCGGCCACCGGAACGTCTATCGCCTGAGGCAAGTACGCGCGGTAGACGCCGGCCACGGAGCCCCTCCAAGGACCCTGCAGAGGGAACAGGCCGCGGTGATGGTATCCGGCCTGACCCGCCCTCTGGCAGGAATCCATCGGCCGGCACTGCTGGCGTGGGTAGGCGGCCTAGGGCTGTGGCGGTGCAGGCACACCCTGAAGCGATGGCTGCACATGTTGTGGCAGTGGTGAGGAGAGGTGGCAATCAGAGGCGGGGTGCGGCACTGACGGTGGCTCCGGCACAGATGAGGAGGAGGAGCAGGAATGGAGCGTCGGGTCAGCAGCGGCCCGGAGATGTGTGCACTGCGGCGGGTGACCCTGGAACAGACGCTGCAGGGGTACCGGGCAGGTCCGGTGCACTGAGCAGCAGATCGGCGGGCAGGCGGATTCCTGGCCCTCAGGGTGGCCCTGTGCGGCCGCGGCGTACTGTGACGGTGGCGGGCAGACAACGTCAGGAGGCTCAGCAGGAGGGGAGGCGTGGGGACATACAGGCGGCAGACAGGTCGAGGTCGGCGAGGAGATCAAGGAATAGATCATCTTCTCCTGCTTCGGTCCTCCCCGGTGACGAGGAGGCCGGGGGCGCGGGCCTGGAGCAACAAAGCGGCGTGGAGGATTCCGGATCCTGCAGTGACCTACGCGGCTATCGTGAACCGCTGGATTCTGGAAGCATGGCTGGCGGGAAAACAGCACCTACGCAGCCTCATGTGTGTGAGTATAGTCCTTGTACGCCTATTAGTGGGGTTCGGTCGGGGGAATTAGGGGAGAACTGTGGTGAGGCTGGTAATTTTGGGATTCCCGGGGTGAGAGAGCTTTTGTCAAGTATGTCACAGATTTTGAGGAGGCTGGATGGGGGGCGCGCAGATAGTTTACGGGCATACCCTGTGGGAGCGTGGTTACCTGCTTTGGGTCAGGGTTCAGTAGGGCCTTTGGGTTCGGACATGTTGAGTGGGGGGGAGCAGTCAGCGTCGGGTGGGGTGTCAGTGGCTATACAAACTAGGCCAAGAGGGGAGGTTTACGTTTGTTTTGAAGGGCCTTTAGCTGCTCATTTAAAACAAGAAGTAAAGGAAAAAATTTGGAAGGATGAATATGTGGAGATTTTCTCCCTCCTTCCTTTGGATCCTTGGATGCTATTGTTGAAGCATATAGGGTGTACGGTGGCCTGGCGTGGCTGCGGTACGATGAGCAATTTAGGCAAAGGAAGGCGGTTAGGCCTGAGACAAAATGGGACCAGAAAGATATAGGGTTGTGGTTGAAAGTTATGGCACCAACACGGTTTGGGCAGTCCTTTCAAGGGGGCGGAGGGAGTGTTGGGCAGCATCCGGGACAGGGAGGTGGGGGTCAAGGGACTCAGGGGACGAAAGACAAAACAGGGATGTGTTGGCAGTTTAATGACGGCCAATGCAAGTACGGTAGCACTTGTAAATTCAACCATGTATGTTCCCACTGCAATGGGGCCTCACATGGAGCGGCCAAATGTTTAAGAAAAGCGAGGGGTAGACCTGCAGTGGGTTATGGTCAAAGGGGTGACACCAGTGAATGTACAAAAGATGGCCCCTTATCTAAATAGGTATCCGGATCAATTAAAGGCGAAGTTACTTTTCGAAGGTTTTTCTCAGGGTTTTCGGATTCCTCATCCCACTCATGAACTCCTTTTTTCAATAAAGAATCTGAGGTCGGCTGATTTACATGCAGACGTAGTTACGGCAAAATTGGCGAAGGAGGTGGATTTGGGGCGAATGGCAGGGCCATTTAGTTGTTTACCTGGGGAGGGAGTGATTGTTTCGCCCTTGGGGGTTGTTCCAAAGAAGGAACCTAACAAGTTTCATTTGATTCAACATTTGTCATACCCTAAAGGGCTATCTGTTAATGATGGCATTGCTGAGGAGCTGTGCTCCGTGGTATACACATCTTTCGATGCAGCCGTGCAATGGGTACGTAGGTATGGCGCTGTTGCGTTAATGGCTAAGACAGATGTTGAATCGGCTTTCCGATTGCTTCCGGTTCACCCCCAATAGCATTCCTCTTTTGGGTTGCTTTTGGAATGGGGGGTTTTATTTGGATAGGTGTTTACCCATGGGCTGTTCGATTTCTTGCTCACTATTTGAGTCTTTTAGTACTTTTTTAGAGTGGGTTGTGCGCGATGTTTCGCAGGTTCCTTCAGTCATCCACTACCTGGATGATTTTTTGTTTGTTGGACCGCCAGATTCATTAGTGTGTAGGAATTTGTTGGCTGCCATGGAATGGGTGTCGGGACACTTTGGTGTTCCATTAGCGCAGGAAAAGACGGTGGGCCCATGCACGGTGTTGAGTTTTTTGGGAATTCTTATCGATTCTGAGAGAATGGAGTGCAGGTTGCCAGAAGATAAGTTGTTATCTCTACGGCAGGAGGTGCTGAGAGTTGAAAAATTGTGCAAGGTTACATTGAAGGAGTTACAGTCGCTGTTAGGTCATTTGAATTTTGCATGTCGTATTATGCTTATGGGTAGAATTTTTTCCAGAAGATTATCCAGAGCGACTTCTGGAGTGCGGTCGGCGCATCATTTCATTCGATTGAATAAAGAGCATAGAGTGGATTTAATTGTGTGGAGGCGTTTTTTAGAAAAATATAATGGAAGGTCTTTGATTCTACAGGAGGAACTTAATGATTTTGATTGTGAGATTTTTACGGATGCGGCGGGCAGTGTTGGTTACGGCGCCTATTGTGGAGGTAAATGGAGTGTTGGCGTTTGGCCTGATTGGTGGTGTAAAAATGGATTTACAAAAAAATTTGGTGTTGCTGGAATTGTTTCCAATCGTATCTGTGTTTATCTGGGGCAACATGTTTAAGGATAGGCGGGTGCGTTTCCATTGCGATAATGCGAGTGTGGTGGTGGTGATTAATAGCCTTTCTTCTTCCTCTTCCCCGGTGATTAGATTGGTGCGGGATTTGGTGTTGCGGTGCCTGGAGTTGAATACATGGATTTCAGCTGTTCATGTACCCGGCGTTCAAAATTCTATTGCGGATGCTTTATCTCGTTTGCAGTGGGAGCGTTTCCGGGAGTTGACACCATACGCAGAGGAGGCAGGAACAGTATGCCCTTCACATTTGTGGCAGATTGTTGCGGACGAGGTGGTCATTTGATACAGGCTTCGGTGTCGGGACGGACTTGGTCAGGTTATGAATCGTCGTGGCATACATGGGAGCAATGGTTAGATCAGTTGGGTACGGTGGAGTCTGACAGTGATAAGATAATTATACAAAAAAGGTTGCACTCTATCGTGCAAAAGCATGTCTAATATGAAATATATGAATTATGAATAGCAAAATGGCTTTTGAACATTAGGAAAATATTTAAGAGACGCTTTGCACAGAATTTGATATAATCAAATAGTGTGAGCCCATCAACCAATCGTCAAGGTGGTCTCATAAAACTGATGGGTCCCTGATCTCCCTGTCCAAATGTGAACACTTACCGAAGGCCAATGTCTGTATGCCTGGGTGAATGTGGATACCTCTGTTCAGCAAAGCCTACATATGGGTTGACCGGGACCAAGTGTGATGAGATGCAATTAAAAACCACATGGTGATGGGAGGAGTGCGCAGTCAGTCAGCTAACATAGAAATGACAGAAAAAAGACTCGCACATCCAAACTAGTGTGAATAGGTGCATACCAGGAGCAGCTACCTCCATACATAAATATACAAAAAAGGTTGCACTCTATCGTGCAAAAGCATGTCTAATATGAAATATATGAATTATGAATAGCAAAATGGCTTTTGAACATTAGGAAAATATTTAAGAGACGCTTTGCACAGAATTTGATATAATCAAATAGTGTGAGCCCATCAACCAATCGTCAAGGTGGTCTCATAAAACTGATGGGTCCCTGATCTCCCTGTCCAAATGTGAACACTTACCGAAGGCCAATGTCTGTATGCCTGGGTGAATGTGGATACCTCTGTTCAGCAAAGCCTACATATGGGTTGACCGGGACCAAGTGTGATGAGATGCAATTAAAAACCACATGGTGATGGGAGGAGTGCGCAGTCAGTCAGCTAACATAGAAATGACAGAAAAAAGACTCGCACATCCAAACTAGTGTGAATAGGTGCATACCAGGAGCAGCTACCTCCATACATAAATATACAAAAAAGGTTGCACTCTATCGTGCAAAAGCATGTCTAATATGAAATATATGAATTATGAATAGCAAAATGGCTTTTGAACATTAGGAAAATATTTAAGAGACGCTTTGCACAGAATTTGATATAATCAAATAGTGTGAGCCCATCAACCAATCGTCAAGGTGGTCTCATAAAACTGATGGGTCCCTGATCTCCCTGTCCAAATGTGAACACTTACCGAAGGCCAATGTCTGTATGCCTGGGTGAATGTGGATACCTCTGTTCAGCAAAGCCTACATATGGGTTGACCGGGACCAAGTGTGATGAGATGCAATTAAAAACCACATGGTGATGGGAGGAGTGCGCAGTCAGTCAGCTAACATAGAAATGACAGAAAAAAGACTCGCACATCCAAACTAGTGTGAATAGGTGCATACCAGGAGCAGCTACCTCCATACATAAATATACAAAAAAGGTTGCACTCTATCGTGCAAAAGCATGTCTAATATGAAATATATGAATTATGAATAGCAAAATGGCTTTTGAACATTAGGAAAATATTTAAGAGACGCTTTGCACAGAATTTGATATAATCAAATAGTGTGAGCCCATCAACCAATCGTCAAGGTGGTCTCATAAAACTGATGGGTCCCTGATCTCCCTGTCCAAATGTGAACACTTACCGAAGGCCAATGTCTGTATGCCTGGGTGAATGTGGATACCTCTGTTCAGCAAAGCCTACATATGGGTTGACCGGGACCAAGTGTGATGAGATGCAATTAAAAACCACATGGTGATGGGAGGAGTGCGCAGTCAGTCAGCTAACATAGAAATGACAGAAAAAAGACTCGCACATCCAAACTAGTGTGAATAGGTGCATACCAGGAGCAGCTACCTCCATACATAAATATACAAAAAAGGTTGCACTCTATCGTGCAAAAGCATGTCTAATATGAAATATATGAATTATGAATAGCAAAATGGCTTTTGAACATTAGGAAAATATTTAAGAGACGCTTTGCACAGAATTTGATATAATCAAATAGTGTGAGCCCATCAACCAATCGTCAAGGTGGTCTCATAAAACTGATGGGTCCCTGATCTCCCTGTCCAAATGTGAACACTTACCGAAGGCCAATGTCTGTATGCCTGGGTGAATGTGGATACCTCTGTTCAGCAAAGCCTACATATGGGTTGACCGGGACCAAGTGTGATGAGATGCAATTAAAAACCACATGGTGATGGGAGGAGTGCGCAGTCAGTCAGCTAACATAGAAATGACAGAAAAAAGACTCGCACATCCAAACTAGTGTGAATAGGTGCATACCAGGAGCAGCTACCTCCATACATAAATATACAAAAAAGGTTGCACTCTATCGTGCAAAAGCATGTCTAATATGAAATATATGAATTATGAATAGCAAAATGGCTTTTGAACATTAGGAAAATATTTAAGAGACGCTTTGCACAGAATTTGATATAATCAAATAGTGTGAGCCCATCAACCAATCGTCAAGGTGGTCTCATAAAACTGATGGGTCCCTGATCTCCCTGTCCAAATGTGAACACTTACCGAAGGCCAATGTCTGTATGCCTGGGTGAATGTGGATACCTCTGTTCAGCAAAGCCTACATATGGGTTGACCGGGACCAAGTGTGATGAGATGCAATTAAAAACCACATGGTGATGGGAGGAGTGCGCAGTCAGTCAGCTAACATAGAAATGACAGAAAAAAGACTCGCACATCCAAACTAGTGTGAATAGGTGCATACCAGGAGCAGCTACCTCCATACATAAATATACAAAAAAGGTTGCACTCTATCGTGCAAAAGCATGTCTAATATGAAATATATGAATTATGAATAGCAAAATGGCTCTTGAACATTAGGAAAATATTTAAGAGACGCTTTGCACAGAATTTGATATAATCAAATAGTGTGAGCCCATCAACCAATCGTCAAGGTGGTCTCATAAAACTGATGGGTCCCTGATCTCCCTGTCCAAATGTGAACACTTACCGAAGGCCAATGTCTGTATGCCTGGGTGAATGTGGATACCTCTGTTCAGCAAAGCCTACATATGGGTTGACCGGGACCAAGTGTGATGAGATGCAATTAAAAACCACATGGTGATGGGAGGAGTGCGCAGTCAGTCAGCTAACATAGAAATGACAGAAAAAAGACTCGCACATCCAAACTAGTGTGAATAGGTGCATACCAGGAGCAGCTACCTCCATACATAAATATACAAAAAAGGTTGCACTCTATCGTGCAAAAGCATGTCTAATATGAAATATATGAATTATGAATAGCAAAATGGCTTTTGAACATTAGGAAAATATTTAAGAGACGCTTTGCACAGAATTTGATATAATCAAATAGTGTGAGCCCATCAACCAATCGTCAAGGTGGTCTCATAAAACTGATGGGTCCCTGATCTCCCTGTTCAAATGTGAACACTTACCGAAGGCCAATGTCTGTATGCCTGGGTGAATGTGGATACCTCTGTTCAGCAAAGCCTACATATGGGTTGACCGGGACCAAGTGTGATGAGATGCAATTAAAAACCACATGGTGATGGGAGGAGTGCGCAGTCAGTCAGCTAACATAGAAATGACAGAAAAAAGACTCGCACATCCAAACTAGTGTGAATAGGTGCATACCAGGAGCAGCTACCTCCATACATAAATATACAAAAAAGGTTGCACTCTATCGTGCAAAAGCATGTCTAATATGAAATATATGAATTATGAATAGCAAAATGGCTTTTGAACATTAGGAAAATATTTAAGAGACGCTTTGCACAGAATTTGATATAATCAAATAGTGTGAGCCCATCAACCAATCGTCAAGGTGGTCTCATAAAACTGATGGGTCCCTGATCTCCCTGTCCAAATGTGAACACTTACCGAAGGCCAATGTCTGTATGCCTGGGTGAATGTGGATACCTCTGTTCAGCAAAGCCTACATATGGGTTGACCGGGACCAAGTGTGATGAGATGCAATTAAAAACCACATGGTGATGGGAGGAGTGCGCAGTCAGTCAGCTAACATAGAAATGACAGAAAAAAGACTCGCACATCCAAACTAGTGTGAATAGGTGCATACCAGGAGCAGCTACCTCCATACATAAATATACAAAAAAGGTTGCACTCTATCACACTAGTTTGGATGTGCGAGTCTTTTTTCTGTCATTTCTATGTTAGCTGACTGACTGCGCACTCCTCAAATCACCATGTGGTTTTTAATTGCATCTCATCACACTTGGTCCCGGTCAACCCATATGTAGGCTTTGCTGAACAGAGGTATCCACATTCACCCAGGCATACAGACATTGGCCTTCGGTAAGTGTTCACATTTGGACAGGGAGATCAGGGACCCATCAGTTTTATGAGACCACCTTGACGATTGGTTGATGGGCTCACACTATTTGATTATATCAATTTCTGTGCAAAGCGTCTCTTAAATATTTTCCTAATGTTCAAAAGCCATTTTGCTATTCATAATTCATATATTTCATATTAGACATGCTTTTGCACGATAGAGTGCAACCTTTTTTGTATATTTATGTATGGAGGTAGCTGCTCCTGGTATGCACCTATTCACACTAGTTTGGATGTGCGAGTCTTTTTTCTGTCATTTCAGTGATAAGATAATGGCGCTTTTGTTATTGATAGGGTCAGCGGAGGAATGGGGTTGGTCAGTGTCAAAGTTGAACAAATTTAAAGCTGGTGTGGCTTTTGGTCTCAAGCTTCAGGGTTCTATGGATGTTACAAAAGACTTTTTGATACGACAGGCATTAAGAGGTTTTCGTAAAGGATCCTCGATTTGCGACAAGCGCAGGCCCATAACTTTTGGGATGTTGGAACGTATGGGGGGGGCTTTGGGGGGGATTTGTAGTTCTCATTTTGAGGCCGTTCTGTTTCACTTGGCTTTTTCTTTGGCCTTTTTTGTTGCATTGAGACTTGGGAAGCTGGTGTCCCCTACAAAGGATTTGGCTGGGGGCTTGTTAGCCAAGGATGTAGATTTTTGGGCAGGGGGTATTAACTTTTGGATTAGACGTTCAAAGACTGATCAGCTGGGGAAGGGAAAACAGGTGGTGTTAGGGAAGGTGGTGGGTGGTTTGATGTGTCCACATCGTTGTTTGGAGGATTATTGGGGATTGTGGTATGGCAGGTCCGGTCCACTGTTGAGGCACCGTCAAGGGGAGTTTTTGTCGCGGTTTCAATTTACGGCGGTGTTAAAAAGTCTTAGTGTTGTTAGGTCTTGACCCCTTTTTCTTCGGCTCCCACTTATTTAGAATTGGGGCATAGTCGGAGGCGGATGGCTTGGGTTTGGGTGCGGATTTAATAAGGCGTATAGGAAGATGGACGTCTAATCGATATTTGTCTTACATTCGGCGTTGAAGGGAGTATCTTGATCGAGGGTGGACATTTGTTATTTTGGTATTAATTGTTGTTGTATCTTACAGGTTGGACTCATCTGTTAGCTTGGATACTTGGACATTCCTTCGTTCATTGGGGAGCGATTCGGGCTGACGTTAGGCAAAATGGGAGGCAACTGGGTTTTTGCAGAGATACAGTGGTTGTTCGTTGGTTGGGATTTCGGGGCATGTTGTGGTGCAGATTGTTGTCTGAATTTGCCCGCGCTGCTCGGTTGTATCTCACACCGGATATAGTGTGGTACATTTGGGAGGGAACGACTTGGGGTCTAAGCCGGTGAGGGAGTTGATTCGGGATATCCGCTTTGACTTTCTGAGATTGTGGGTATCTTTTCCTGGGATGGTGATGGTTTGGTCTGATATTGTGCCGAGGAAGACTTGGAGGGCGGCACGTTCTCATAAGGGTATAAACGAGTCAAGCTGAACTGGGCTGTAGGAAGTTTTGTTTCCCAGAATGGGGGTGTGGCGGTTCGGCATTTAGAATTGGAAGATGGGATGGGGAACTTTTGGAGGAATTACGGTGTTCATTTAAACGATATAGGCTTGAACTTGTGGTCGCTAGCCATACAGGAAGGAGTTGAGAGAGCAGTGGCGGTGGTGGGGCACTCGCGAGCCTGACGTTGTCAGGGCTGCTCGTGGATGGCAGGGAGTTGGTGTCTTGGAGTTGTTGTTTTATGGGGTTGAACTGGCTTTGGTTTACGGGCTCTGGACGGGGTGTTTACCTCGGGAGCTTTTGGAGTTGGTTTGCCTGGAAACGGGTTGCATGGTGCCCTCGAGCTGGTGGCTACGGCTGAGGGTAAAGAAGGTTAGGTTAAAAAAGTTTGTGGGGGGGCTTTTGCCCATGGTGTGCCAGTTTTGTTAGCTCCAAGAACCCTCCCCTCAAGTTTTTTACACAATTGTATAAATAGTGATATTATGTTTGTTTTGTTAATAAACGGCTGCTGTGGCCAATTTATCCAAAGAAAAAATGGTCATGTGTTAATTTGTTCAGTAATAAGTTTTGGTTTTATGGAGAATTTGGTATGGTGGGATTATGATGTCATGAGAGAGAAGGACCAATCTTGGCAATACGCAGTCAAGTGGGGGGGGCTGCAATATGCACAGCTAAATGAAAGCCCCCCCATGACTGTGGTGCCAAGGGGAGTGGGAACGTTTAAAGGCAGTGCAGTGGGATTGGTTGAAAAGGGACAAAGGAGGGGGCGTGTGTTTAGGCTGAGGAGGGTGTGGGTATAAAGAAAAATGTGTGGTTAGGGACAGTACATGTGGCATTAGCAGGGAAAGAAGAACCCACCCACCCTCCCTTGTTTTTGTGGGGATTAGTTGATTGGTGGGGGTTGGGGCATTCGGTTTTAACGGGATTATTTTACTTCTAGGGAGTTTAAGTACCGTCTCACAGTGGCACTTTGGCCGCTATGATGGCACGATCCGTGACGCTCCAGCGTCACTCTATTATCACTCCAGCGTCGTAGACTGCGGTCACACTTCGCAATGCACGGCGCTGGAGCGATAATTTCATGACGTATTTGCGATGTTGAAGTTGTACGTATCAAGCTCCTCCACCCATTACATCGTATACAATATCGTGCACACCTTTGTTACACGATGCGATCGTGCCGCCACAGTGGGACACTTGACGACGAAAGAACGTTTCAAACGATCTGCTACGACGTACGATTCTCAGCGGGGTCCCTGATCGCAGTAGCGTGTCAGACACAGCGAGATCGTATATCGCTGGAACGTCACAGATCGTGCTGTCGTAGCGACCAAAGTGCCACTGTGAGACAGTACCCATAGTGTTAGGTCATTGTCACAGTGGCTGCGGGGGTGGGGGAGCTGGGTTCTTGGAGTTGATGTTTTATGGGGTTGAACTGGCTTCGGTTTACGGGCTCTGGACGGGGTGTTTACCTCGGGAGCTTTTGGAGTTGGTTTGCCCGGAAACGGGTTACATGGTGCCCTTGAGCTGGTGGTTACGGCTGAGGGTAAAGAAGGCTAGGTTAAAAAAATTTGTGGGGGGGCTTTTGCCCATGGTGTGCCAGTTTTGTTAGCTCCAAGAACCCTCCCCTCAAGTTTTTTACACAATTGGATAAATAGTGTTATTATGTTTGTTTTGTTAATAAACGGCCGCTGTGGCCAATTTATCCAAAGAAAAAATGGTCATGTGTTAATTTGTTCAGTAATAAGTTTTGGTTTTATGGAGAATTTGGTATGGTGGGATTATGATGTCATGAGAGAGAAGGACCAATCTTGGTAATACGCAGTCAAGTATTCAGACCCCTTTACATTGTTCACTCTTTGTTTCATTGCAGCCATTTGATAAATTCAAAAAAGTTAATTTTTTCACATTAATGTACACTCTGCACCCCATCTTGACTGAAAAAAAACAGAAATGTAGAAATTATTGCAAATTTCTTAAAAAAGAATAACTGAAATATCACATGGTCATAAGACTCTTTGCTCAGACACTCATATTTCAGTCACATACTGTCCATTTCCTTGTGATCCTCCTTGAGATTGTTCTACTCAGTAGCGTAGGGTGAGGGGGCTGGAATAGATGGTGATGGGGCTGGAATATGAGAAGGGAAATGTGTCTTTTTTGTATTCTCAGCAGATGAGTCCTGGCTGGAAGAAGTTGTCATGTCGGTTTGTGCCAGATGGAAAAGACGGGAAAAGTGAACGATTCCATCAGAGAACATCGGAGCAGGGCCGGCGTCAGCACCCGGTGTAACCGGTCAAGTGCCGGGGCCCTGGTGAGACAGGGGGGCCCATTCAGGGCCGGCGTTAGGGGCAGGCAGCTGCCAGTGCCTAGGGCCCCCACTCACCCAGGGGCCATCAGCTAGCGGCACATCACGCAGCTCCTATGGGGCCCCTGTGAGGCAGGGGGGCCGCCTGTCACAAGCACCAACTCCCCCGCTGCCGCTTTGAACTTTACCGGCGTCTGCCGGTAAAGTTCAAAGCAAATGATGGCGGAGAGAGCGTCACCTGACGCTCCCTCTCCCATCATTCCCCACTCTGCCTCTGACACTGCCGCTGCGGGTGCGCAATGATGTCATTGCGCACTCGCTGTGTGTCAGGCAGTGCAGCGGCAGCCACCGAGACCGGAGCAGGGAGGGAGCAGCGCGGGAACGTTGAGAGGTGAGGAGTTTTTTTTTTTTTTGTAACTAACAGTGAGTACTGGACTTTGGGGCCATTCTTGGGGGGAGGGGGGCTGTGCTTTATACTACATGTCTGTGCTATATACTACATGGGTGTGTTATATACTTCCTGGGCTGTGCTATATACTGCATGGGCTGTGACATACCACGTGGGCTGTGCTATATACTACATGGCTGTTATATGCTACATGGGCTGTGCTGTATACTATATGGCTGTGTTATATACTACGTGGGCTGTGCTATATACTATATGGGCTGCTATATGCTACGTGGGCTGTACTGTGTACTACATGGCTGTGTTATATACTACGTGGGCTGTGCTATATACTATATGGGCTGTTATATACTACGTGGGCTGTGCTATATACTATGTGGCTGAGTTATATGCTATGTGGGCTGTTATATACTACATGGCTGTGTTATATGCTACGTGGCTTTGCTATATACTATGTGGGCTGTGCTATATACTACATGGCTGTGTTTATATGTGATCATGAATCGTGGTATGTGTTAAAGGGGGCCCACTGAGACTCTTTCGCCCGGGGCCCTCAAAAACCTGGAGCCAGCCCTGCATCAGTGGTAAGACATCATCTGCAACTGTGCTGTGATGTCTTATATGTTCTGCAGGACTGGTATCTACCACTGACCATATGTCGGTAATATCCATGTTGGTCGTTATATAGAGATTATCTTCAGTAATAGCGCGGTCATCTGCTGAGGTTCTCTACTATTACTGCGCGTCACCGAAATGTTCTAAAGGTTACATGGTTAGGGGCCCTGTTGTGAATTCTGTGGCAGAGCTCCCTCCTGTGGTGACAAGTGGTACTTCGGCTGATTCTCTCTGTGAGCTTCTGTTTGTGGAGGGAAGTGGTACTGCGGCTTCTGAGTTTCCTCCCTCAGGTGATCTGGTGAGGTCGTTAGGTGCTTCTCTACTTAACTCCACCTAATGCTTTTATCCTGGCTTCCTGTCAATGTTCCAGTGTTGGACTTGCTTTTCCCTGGATCATTCCTGTGGCCTGCTGCTCTGCATAGCTAAGTTCTTCTTTGCTATTTGTTTGCTATTTTTTCTGTCCAGCTTGTCTATTTTGTTGCTGGAAGCTCTGGGACGCAAAGGGTGTACCTCCGTGCCGTTAGTTCGGTACGGAGGGTCTTTTTGCCCCCTTTGCGTGGTGTTCTTTAGGGTTTTGTGTAGACCGCAAAGTTACCTTTTTTATCCTCGATCTGTTAAGAAAGTCGGGCCTCACTTTGCTGAATCTATTTCATCTCTACGTTTGTCTTTTCATCTTAACTCACAGTCATTATATGTGGGGGGCTGCCTTTTCCTTTGGGGTATTTCTCTGAGGCAAGGTAGGCTTATTTTCTATCTTCAGGCTAGTTATTTTCTCAGGCTGTGCCGAGTTGCATAGGCAGAGTTAGGCGCAATCCACGGCTGCCTCTAGTGTTGTTTGGAGAGGATTAGGGATTGCGGTCTGCAAAGTTCCCACATCTCAGAGCTCGTTCTATGATTTTGGGTTATTATCAGATCACTGTATGTGCTCTGACCGCCATGTCCATTGTAGTACTGAATTGCCTTTCATAACAGTACAGGAAGCCAAAAGTACTAATGATTCTCAATAGAGGGAAAAAAGAAGTTCTGAGACCATTTTTTTTTCTTTGCACTGTGTTTTGCCTTTTTTTTCCCCTAGACATTTGGGTGGTTCAGTATACAGGTGTAGCGATGGACATTAGAAGTCTGTCTTCATTTGTGGATCAGCTCTCGGCAAGAGTACAAAAGATTCAAGACACTATGGATCAGAAAGCTATGTTAGAACCAAGAATTCCTATTCCTGATTTGTTTTTTGGAGATAGAACTAAGTTTCTGAGTTTCAAAAATAATTGTAAATTATTTCTGGCCTTGAAACCTCGCTCCTCTGGTGATCCAGTTCAACAGGGTTTGATTGTTATTTCTTTTTTGCGCGGCGACCCTCAGGACTGGGAATTTTCTCTTGCGCCGGGAGATCCTGCATTGAGTAATATCGATGCGTTTTTCCTGGCGCTCGGATTGCTGTACGATGAACCTAATTCAGTGGATCAGGCAGAGAAAAATTTGCTGGCTCTTTGTCAGGGTCAGGATGAGATAGAGGTATATTGTCAGAAATTTAGAAAGTGGTCCGTGTTCACTCAATGGAATGAATCTGCGCTGGCAGCTATGTTCAGAAAGGGTCTCTCTGAAGCCCTTAAGGATGTCATGGTGGGATTTCCTATGCCTGCTGGTTTGAATGAGTCTATGTCTTTGGCCATTCAGATCGGTCGACGCTTGCGTGAGCGTAAATCTGTGCACCATTTGGCGGTATTACCTGAGCTTAACCCTGCTGTTCTGTTGGTCAAAAATGACCGACTTTGAACTTCAATATTCTTTAAAATATTCAAGATGCGGCTCTGAAACCCGTGGCCGACCGACCCATCCTCATTTAAGTCAATCAACCACAAGTTTCAGAACCGCATCTTGAACACCCCAAAAAATACCAAAGTTCAAAATAGGTCTCCCCAGACCGAACAGAACAGCAGGGTTAAACCTGAGCCTATGCAGTGCGATAGGACTTTGACCAGAGTTAAACGGCAAGAACACAGACGTCTGAATGGGCTGTGTTTCTACTGTGGTGATTCCACTCATGCTATCTCTGATTGTCCTAAGTGCACTAAGCGGTTCGCTAGGTCTGCCACCATTGGTACGGTACAGTCAAAATTTCTTCTGTCCGTTACCTTGATCTGCTCTTTGTCATCGTATTCTGTCATGGCATTTGTGGATTCAGGCGCTGCCCTGAATTTGATGGACTTGGAGTATGCTAAGCGTTGTGGGTTTCTCTTAGAGCCCTTGCAGTGTCCTATTCCATTGAGAGGAATTGATGCCACGCCTTTGGCCAAGAATAAGCCTCAATACTGGACCCAGCTGACCATGTGCATGGCTCCTGCACATCAGGAGGTTATTCGCTTTCTGGTGTTGCATAATCTGCATGATGTGGTCGTGTTGGGGTTGCCATGGCTACAAGCCCATAATCCAGTATTAGATTGGAAATCCATGTCGGTGTCCAGCTGGGGTTGTCAGGGGGTACATGGTGATGTTCCATTTCTGTCAATCTCGTCATCCACCCCTTCTGAGGTTCCAGAGTTCTTGTCTGATTACCGGGATGTATTTGATGAGCCCAAGTCCGATGCCCTACCTCCGCATAGGGATTGTGATTGTGCTATCAATTTGATTCCTTGTAGTAAATTCCCAAAAGGTCGACTGTTTAATTTGTCCGTGCCTGAGCACGCCGCTATGCGCAGTTATGTGAAGGAATCCCTGGAGAAGGGGCATATTCGCCCGTCATCGTCACCATTAGGAGCAGGGTTCTTTTTTGTAGCCAAGAAGGATGGTTCGCTGAGACCTTGTATAGATTACCGCCTTCTAAATAAGATCACGGTTAAATTTCAGTACCCCTTGCCATTGTTATCTGATTTGTTTGCTCGGATTAAGGGGGCTAGTTGGTTCACCAAGATAGATCTTCGTGGTGCGTATAATCTGGTGCGAATCAGGCGAGGAGATGAATGGAAAACTGCATTTAATACGCTCGAGGGTCATTTTGAGTATCTAGTGATGCCATTCGGACTTGCCAATGCTCCATCAGTGTTTCAGTCCTTTATGCATGACATCTTCCGAGAGTACCTGGATAAATTCCTGATTGTGTACTTGGATGACATTTTGATCTTCTCGGATGATTGGGAGTCTCATGTGAAGCAGGTCAGAACAGTTTTTCAGGTCCTGCGTGCTAATTCTTTGTTTGTGAAGGGATCAAAGTGTCTCTTTGGTGTGCAGAAGGTTTCATTTTTGGGGTTCATCTTTTCCCCTTCTACTATCGAGATGGATCCTGTTAAGGTCCAAGCCATCCATGATTGGACTCAGCCAACATCTCTAAAAAGTCTGCAAAAGTTCCTGGGCTTTGCTAATTTTTATCGTCGCTTCATCTGCAATTTTTCTAGTATTGCCAAACCATTGACCGATTTGACCAAGAAGGGTGCTGATTTGGTCAATTGGTCTTCTGCTGCTGTGGAAGCTTTTCAAGAGTTGAAGCGTCGTTTTTCTTCTGCCCCTGTGTTGTGTCAACCAGATGTTTCTCTTCCGTTCCAGGTCGAGGTTGATGCTTCTGAGATTGGAGCAGGGGCTGTTTTGTCGCAGAGAGTTTCTGATTGCTCAGTGATGAAACCATGCGCTTTTTTTTCCAGGAAGTTTTCGCCTGCTGAGCGAAATTATGATGTGGGCAACCGAGAGTTGCTGGCCATGAAGTGGGCATTCGAGGAGTGGCGTCATTGGCTTGAAGGAGCTAAGCATCGCGTGGTGGTATTGACTGATCATAAGAACTTGACTTATCTTGAGTCTTCTAAGCGGTTGAATCCTAGACAGGCTCGTTGGTCGCTGTTTTTTGCCCGTTTTGACTTTGTGATTTCGTACCTTCCGGGCTCTAAAAATGTGAAGGCGGATGCTCTGTCTAGGAGTTTTGTGCCCGACTCTCCGGGTTTGTCTGAGCCGGCGGGTATCCTCAAGGAAGGAGTAATTGTGTCTGCCATCTCCCCTGATTTGCGGCGGGTGCTGCAAAAATTTCAGGCTAATAAACCTGATCGTTGTCCAGCGGAGAGACTGTTTGTCCCTGATAGGTGGACCAATAAAGTTATCTCTGAGGTTCATTGTTCGGTGTTGGCTGGTCATCCTGGAATCTTTGGTACCAGAGAGTTGGTGGCTAGATCCTTTTGGTGGCCGTCTCTGTCGCGGGATGTGAGTGTTTTTGTGCAGTCCTGTGGGATTTGTGCTCGGGCTAAGCCCTGCTGTTCTCGTGCCAGTGGGTTGCTTTTGCCCTTGCCGGTCCCGAAGAGGCCTTGGACACATATCTCTATGGATTTTATTTCTGATCTTCCCATTTCTCAAAAGATGTCAGTCATTTGGGTGGTCTGTGATCGCTTTTCTAAGATGGTCCATCTGGTACCCTTGTCTAAATTGCCTTCCTCCTCTGATTTGGTGCCATTGTTCTTCCAGCATGTGGTTCGTTTACATGGCATTCCAGAGAATATCGTTTCTGACAGAGGTTCCCAGTTTGTTTCAAGGTTTTGGCGAGCCTTTTGTGGTAGGATGGGCATTGACTTGTCTTTTTCCTCGGCTTTCCATCCTCAGACTAATGGCCAGACCGAACGAACCAATCAGACCTTGGAAACATATCTGAGATGCTTTGTTTCTGCCGATCAGGATGACTGGGTGTCCTTTTTGCCTTTGGCTGAGTTCGCCCTTAATAATCGGGCCAGCTCGGCTACCTTGGTTTCGCCATTTTTCTGCAATTCTGGGTTCCATCCTCGTTTCTCTTCAGGGCAGGTTGAGTCTTCGGACTGTCCTGGTGTGGATACTGTGGTGGACAGGTTGCAGCAGATTTGGACTCATGTAGTGGACAATTTGACCTTGTCCCAGGAGAAGGCTCAACGTTTCGCTAATCGCAGACGCCGTGTGGGTCCCCGACTTCGTGTTGGGGATCTGGTTTGGTTATCTTCTCGTCATATTCCTATGAAGGTTTCCTCTCCTAAGTTTAAACCTCGTTTCATTGGTCCGTATAGGATTTCTGAGGTTCTTAATCCTGTGTCTTTTCGTCTGACCCTTCCAGATTCTTTTTCCATACATAACGTATTCCATAGGTCATTGTTGCGGAGATACGTGGCATCTATGGTTCCATCTGTTGATCCTCCTGCCCCGGTTTTGGTGGAGGGGGAATTGGAGTATATTGTGGAGAAGATTTTGGATTCTCGTGTTTCAAGACGGAAACTCCAGTATCTGGTTAAATGGAAGAGTTATGCTCAGGAAGATAATTCCTGGGTTTTTGCCTCTGATGTCCATGCTCCCGATCTTGTTTGTGCCTTTCATGTGGCTCATCCTGGTCGGCCTGGGGGCTCTGGTGAGGGTTCGGTGACCCCTCCTCAAGGGGGGGGTACTGTTGTGAATTCTGTGGCAGAGCTCCCTCCTGTGGTCACAAGTGGTACTTCGGCTGATTCTCTCTGTGAGCTTCTGTTTGTGGAGGGAAGTGGTACTGCGGCTTCTGAGTTTCCTCCCTCAGGTGATCTGGTGAGGTCGTTAGGTGCTTCTCTACTTAACTCCACCTAATGCTTTGATCCTGGCTTCCTGTCAATGTTCCAGTGTTGAACTTGCTTTTCCCTGGATCATTCCTGGGGCCTGCTGCTCTGCATAGCTAAGTTCTTCTTTGCTATTTGTTTGCTATTTTTTCTGTCCAGCTTGTCTATTTTGTTGCTCGAAGCTCTGGGACGCAAAGGGTGTACCTCCGTGCCGTTAGTTCGGTACGGAGGGTCTTTTTTCCCCTTTGCGTGGTGTTCTTTAGGGTTTTGTGTAGACCGCAAAGTTACCTTTTCTATCCTCGATCTGTTAAGAAAGTCGGGCCTCACTTTGCTGAATCTATTTCATCTCTACGTTTGTCTTTTCATCTTAACTCACAGTCATTATATGTGGGGGGCTGCCTTTTCCTTTGGGGTATTTCTCTGAAGCAAGGTAGGCTTATTTTCTATCTTCAGGCTAGTTAGTTTCTCAGGCTGTGCCGAGTTGCATAGGCAGAGTTAGGCGCAATCCACGGCTGCCTCTAGTGTTGTTTGGAGAGGATTAGGGATTGCGGTCTGCAGAGTTCCCACGTCTCAGAGCTCGTTCTATGATTTTGGGTTATTGTCAGATCACTGTATGTGCTCTGACCGCCATGTCCATTGTAGTACTGAATTGCCTTTCATAACAGGGCCCATTCAGAAGCTTCACTTCTCCCCCAGCCTGAACCAAAACCCTAGCTACGCCTCTTGTTCTACTCCTTCATTGGAGTCCAGCTGTGTTTAATTAAAATGATAGGACTTGATTTGGAAAGACGCACACCTGTCTGTATAAGACCTCACAGCTCACAGCGCATGTCAGATCAAATGAGAATCATGAGGTCAAAGGAACTGGCCAAGGAGCTCAGAGACAGAATTGTGGCAAAGCACAGATCTGGCCAAGGTTACAACAGAAATTTCTGCAGTACTCAAGGTTCCTAAGAGCACAGTGGCCTCCATAATCCGTAAAAGGAAGAAGCTTGGGACCACCAGAAGTCTTCCTAGACCTGGCCATCCAGCCAAATTGAGCAATCATGGGAGAAAAGCCTTAGTGAGAGAGGTAAAGAAGAACCCCAAGATCACTGTGGCTGAGCTCCAGAGATGCAGTAGGGAGATAGGAGAAAATTCCACAAAGTCAACTATCACTGCAGCCCTCCACCAGTCAGGCCTTTATGGCAGAGTGGCCCAACTGGTGGAAAGTCCACATAGAGAAAGCCTGGGGACATGTCAGCTGTTCAAAACAGCTGACATGTCCCCGGAAAGATGTGGGCTCACCGCCGGAGCCCACATCAAAGCGGGGGATACTGACATCGGCTTACTAATAAGTGCAATGTCTGTAAGGGGTTAATTTTGACCATTTTTCTTTGTCAGAAGAAAAGCAAAATTTATCGCTTGAAAATTCGGAGACATGTTGGAAGTTTATAGCATAAAAGAACAATTAACATTTTATTCAAAAATATACCTATAAAGAGAAAAATAAGACAAACTGAACATTTTGTAGTGGTCTATTACTTTTTGCCAGAGCTGTATATATGTATATATATATATATATACTAGCTGAAGAGCCCGGCGTTGCCTGGGCATAGTAAATATCTGTGGTTAGTTATAGCACCTCACCTCTCTTATTTTCCCATCACGCCTCTCATTTTCCCCCTCACATCTCTCATTTTCTCCCTTACACCTCTCATTTTCCCCCTTACTCCTCTTATTTTCCCCCTCACTCCTCTCATTCCCCCCTAACACTTGTCATTTTGACCTCACATCTGTCATTTTCCAATCACTCCACTATTTTCCCTCACTCCTCTCATTTTGCACTCACACCTTTTCATTTTCACCTCACACCCCTCATTTTCACCTCACACCTCTCATTTTCCCCTCAGTACATACATGTTTGTCATCTCCCTTATATATAGTATACACCTGTATGTCATCTCCTGTATATAGTATTAACCTGTGTCATCTCCTCCTGTATATAGTATATACCTGGATGTCATCTCTTCTGTACATACTATATACCTATATGTCATCTCCTATATATAGTATATACCTTTATGTCATCTTCTGTATATAGTATATACCTGTATGTCATCTCCCTGTATATAGTATATACCTGCTGTATGTCATCTCCTCCTCTATATACCTATGTGTCATCTCCTCTTTTATATAGTATATACCTGTATGTCATCTCCTCCTGTATATAGTATATACCTGTGTGTCATCTGCTCCTGTATATAGTATATATCTGTGTGTCATCTCCTCCTGTATATAGTATATATGTGTGTCATCTCCCCTGTATATAGTATATACCTGTGTGTCATCTCACCCTGTATATAGTATATATCTGTGTGTCATATCCTCCTGTATATAGTATGTACCTGTGTGTCATCTCCTCCTGTATATAGTATATACCTGTGTGTCATCTCCTCCTGTATATAGTATATACCTGTGTGTCATTTCCCCTGTATATAGTAAATACCTGTGTGTCATCTGCTCCTGTATATAGTATATATCTGTGTGTCATCTCCTCCTGTATATAGTATGTACCTGTATGTCCTCTCCTCCTGTTTATAATATATACCTGTGTGTCATCTCCTCCTGTATATAGTATATACCTGTGTGTCATTTGTTCCTGTATATAGTATATACCTGTGTGTCATCTGCTCCTGTATATAGTATATATCTGTTTGTCATCTCCTCCTGTATATAGTAAATTTGTGCGTCATCTCCCCTGTATATAGTATATACATGTGTGTCATCTCCTCCTGTATATAGTATATACCTGTGTGTCATCTCCTCCTGTGTATAGTATATATCTGTGTGTCATCTCCTCCTGTATATAGTATGTACCTGTATGTCATCTCCTCTTGTATATAGTATATACCTGTGTGTCATCTCCTCCTGTATATAGTATATACTTTTATGTCATCTCCCCTGTATATAGTATATATGTGTGTGTCATCTCCTCCTGTATATAGTATATACCTGTATGTCATCTCCTCCTTTATAGAGTATATACCAGTGTGTCATCTCCTCCTGCATATAGTATACACCTGTATGTCATCTCCTCCTGTATATAGTATATACCTGTGTGTCATCTCCTCCTGTATATAGTATATACCTGTGTGTCATCTCCTCCTGTATATAGTATATACCTGTGTGTCATCTCTCCTGTATATAGTATATATCTGTGTGTCATCTCCCCTTTATATAGTATATATCTGTATGTCATCTCCTCCTATATTAGACCGCGTTCACCCTTTTTTTGTCAGTATTTTTACCTCAGTATTTGTAAGCTAAATTGGCAGCCTGATAAATCCCCAGCCAACAGGAAGCCCTCCCAGTATATATTAGCTCACACATACACATAATAGACAGGTCATGTGACTGACAGCTGCCGTATTTCCTATATGGTACATTTGCTGCTCTTGTAGTTTGTCTGCTTATTAATCAGATTTTTATTTTTGAAGGATAATACCAGACTTGTGTGTGTTTTAGGGCAAGTTTCATGTGTCAAGTTGTGTGTGTTGAGTTTCATGTGGCGACATGCATGTAGCGACTTTTCTGAGATGAGTTTTGTGTGGCGACATGCACGTAGCATCTTTTTGTGTGTCGAGTTGCATGTGACAGGTTAGTGTAGCAAGTGGTGTGCAGCAAGTTTTGCGTATGGCGAGTTTTGCACGTGGCGAGTTTTATGTGTGGTGCGTTTTGAGTAAGTGCAAGTTTTGTGTGAGGCAACTTTTGCATGTTGCAACTTTTGTGCATGTGGCAATTTTTCCGCGTGTGCAAGTTTTGCGTGTGGCGAGTTTTCCATGAGGTGAGTTTTGCACGTGTGGTGAGTTTTGCGTGAGACTAGTTTTCCATGAGGTGAGTTTTGCACGTGTGGCGAGTTTTGCGTGAGCCTAGTTTTGCATGTGGCGAGTTTTGCGCGTGGCGATTTTTGAGTGGCGACTTTTGTGTTTCGACTTTTATGTGGCGAGGTTGGTGTAAGTGTGGTGAAATGTGTGCTAAGGGTGGTATATGTGTTCGAGCACGTGGTAGTGTGTGGCGCATTTTGTGTGTGTGTTCATATCCCCGTGTGTGGTGAGTATCCCATGTCGGGGCCCCACCTTAGCAACTGTACGGTATATACTCTTTGGCGCCATCACTCTCACTCTTTAAGTCCCCCTTGTTCACATCTGGCATCTGTCAATTTGCCTCCAACACTTTTCCTTTCACTTTTTCCCCAGTATGTAAATAGGGGCAAAATTGTTTGGTGAATTGGAATACGCGGGGTTAAAATTTTGCCTCACAACAAAGCCTATGACGCTCTCAGGGTCCAGACGTGTGACTGTGCAAAATTTTGTGGCTGTAGCTGCGACGGTGCAGATGCCAATCCCGGACATACACACATACACACACACACACATTCAGCTTTATTATATATATATACTAGCTGAAGAGCCCGGCGTTGCCTGGGCATAGTAAATATCTGTGGTTAGTTATAGCACCTCACTTCTCTTATTTTCCCATCACGCCTCTCATTTTCCCAATCACATCTTTCATTTTCCCCCTCACATCTCTCATTTTCTCCCTCACACCTCTCATTTTCTCCCTCACTCCTCTCATTCCCCCCTAACACTTGTCATTTCAACCTCACATCTGTCATTTTCTGATCACTCCACTATTTTTCCTCACTTCTCTCATTTTGCACTCACACCTTTTCATTTTCACCTCACACCTCTCATTTTCACCTCATCACCTCAGTATATACATGTTTGTCATCTCCCTTTTATATAGTATACATCTGTATGTCATCTCCTGTATATAGTATATACCTGTATGTCATCTCCCCTGTATATAGTATATACCTGCTGTGTGTCATCTCCCCTATATATAGTATATACCTGAATGTCATCTCCTTCTATATATAGTATATACCTGTATGTCATCTCCTCCTGTATATAGTATATACCTGTGTGTCATCTCCCCTGTATATAGTATATATCTGAGTGTCATCTCCTCCTGCATATAGTATATACCTGCATGTCATCTTCTATATATAGCATATACCTGTATGTCATCTCCTCCTGTATATAGTATATACCTGTGTGTCATCTCCCCTGTATACAGTATATATCTGAGTGTCATCTCCTCCTGCATATAGTATATACCTGCATGTCATCTTCTATATATAGCATATACCTGTATGTCATCTCCTCCTGTATATAGTATATACCTGTGTGTCATCTCCTCCTGTATATATATGTACCTATATGTCATCTCCTCCTCTACATAGTATATACCTGTGTGTCATCTCTCCTGTATATAGTATATATCTGTGTGTCATCTCCCCTGTATATAGTATATACCTGTGTGTCATCTCCTCCTGTATTAGACCTCGTTCACACGTTATTTGCTCAGTATTTTTACCTCAGTATTTGTAAGCTAAATTGGCAGCCTGATAAATCCCCAGCCAACAGGAAGCCCTCCCCCTGGCAGTATATATTAGCTCACACATACACATAATAGACAGGTCATGTGACTGACAGCTGCCGTATTTCCTATATGGTGCAATTGTTGTAGTTTTTCTGCTTATTAATCAGATTTTTATTTTTGAAGGATAATACCAGACTTGTGTGTGTTTTAGGGCGAGTTTCCTTTGTCAAGTTGTGTGTGTTGAGTTGCGTGTGGCGACATGCATGTAGCGACTTTTGTGAGATGAGTTTTGTGTAGCAACATGCGTGTAGCAACTTTTTGTGTGTCGAGTTACATGTGACAGGTTAGTGTAGCAAGTTGTGTGCAGCAAGTTTTGCGCATGGCGAGTTTTGCGCGTTGCGAGTATTATGTGTGGTGCCTTTTGAGTATGTGCAAGTTTTGTGTGAGGCAACTTTTGCATGTGTTGCAACTTTTGTGCATGTGGCAATTTTTCCGCGTGTGCAAGTTTTGCGTGTGGCGAGTTTTTCATGAGGAGAATTTTGCACTTGTGGCGAGTTTTGCAAGAGCCTAGTTTTTGCATGTGGCGAGTTCTGCGCGTGGCGAGTTTTGAGTGGCGACTTTTGTGTTTTGACTTTTATGTGGCGAGGTTGGTGTATTTGTGGTGAAATGTGTGCTGAGGGTAATATGTGTTCAAGCACGTGGTAGTGTGTGGCGCATTTTGTGTGTGTTCATATTCCCGTGTGTGGTGAGTATCCCATGTCGAGGCCCCACCTTAGCAACTGTACGGTATATACTCTTTGGCGCCATCGCTCTCATTCTTTAAGTCCCCCTTGTTCACATCTGGCAGCTGTCAATTTGCCTCCTACACTTTTCCTTTCATTTTTTCCCATTATGTAGATAGGGGCAAAATTGTTTGTTGAATTGGAAAGCGCGGGGTTAAAATTTCACCTCACAACATAGCCTATGACGCTCTCGGTTCCAGACGTGTGACTGTGCAAAATTTTGTTGCTGTAGCTGCGACGCCTCCAACACTTTTCCTTTCACTTTTTCCCCATTATGTAGATAGGGGCAAAATTGTTTGGTGAATTGGAACGCGCGGGGTTAAAATTTCACCTCACAATGAAGCCTATGATGCTCTCAGGGTCCCGACGTGTGACTGTGCAAAATTTTGTTTCTGTAGCTGCGACGCCTCCAACACTTTTCCTTTCACTTTTTTCCCCATTATGTAGATAGGGGCAAAATTGTTTGGTGAATTGGAAAGCGCTGGGTTAATATTTCACCTCACAACATAGCCTATGACGCTCTCGGGGTCCAGACGTGTGACTGTGCAAAATTTTGTTGCTGTAGCTGCGACGCTTCCAACACTTTTCCTTTCACATTTTTCCCCATTATGTAGATAGGGGCAAAATTGTTTGGTGAATTGGAACGCGCGGGGTTAAAATTTCGCCTCACAATATAGCCTATGACGCTCTCGGGGTCCAGACGTGTGACTGTGCAAAATTTTGTGGCTGTAGCTGCGACTCCTCCAACACTTTTCCTTTCACTTTTTCCCCATTATGTAGATAGGGGCAAAATTGTTTGATGAATTGGAACGCGCGGGGTTAAAATTTCACCTCACAACGTAGCCTATGACGCTCTCAGGGTCTAGACGTGTGACTGTGCAAAATTTTGTTTCTGTAGCTGCGACGCTTCCAACACTTTTCCTATCACTTTTTTCCCCATTATGTAGATAGGGGCAAAATTGTTTGGTGAATTGGAAAGCGCGGGGTTAATATTTCACCTCACAACGTAGCCTATGACGCTCTCAGGGTCCAGACGTGTGACTGTGCAAAATTTTGTTGCTGTAGCTGCGACGCTTCCAACACTTTTCCTTTCACTTTTTTCCCCATTATGTAGATAGGGGCAAAATTGTTTGGTGAATTGGAACGCGCGGGGTTAAAATTTCGCCTCACAATATAGCCTATGACGCTCTCGGGGTCCAGACGTGTGACTGTGCAAAATTTTGTGGCTGTAGCTGCGACGGTGCAGATGCCAATCCCGGACATACACACATACACACACACAGACACACACATTCAGCTTTATATAGTAGATATATATATATATATATATATATATATATATATATATATATATATATATATATATATTGTGAGGCAGTGACGAGGGTCACATGCGAGGGTCGCTATGTGTCCTCCAGGATGTGCACACAAGCATATTGAGGCCGTGGGAGTGCATTACAGTCCCAGGCATAGCTGTGATTGCAATGCAGAATAAAAGTAAGTATAGGTCTTGGACAAGCTATTTTTCCAGGGCAGATTTAAGAAAAACTGCTGGGCTTTTATTTTTGAAACGGAATACAGGATGGCATTTCCTCCCCCCAGCCCAGGTTTTCCATGTGACCCATAGCCACAGATTTCAGTAAAAAAAACCCTGTAATAAAAGGTTTACGGACTGTCTTATTTCCCGGCTGCATTCCGGAGGATACCATTTTGCTTTGTTTGTAAATTTGGACATTAAAACTACGTTTTACTTTGAACTTTTCAGTGTCACTGCCTCATCACTGCATAATGAGGACACCGCTGCACTACAATATATATCTATCTATCTATATAATCGTCTAAGGGTCACTTCTGTCTGTTACGGAAATCCCGTGTCGCTGATTGGTCGAGGCCGGCAGGCTACGTGGCTGTGCTATATGCTACGTGGCTGTGCTATATACTACGTGACTGTGTTATATACTACGTGTCTGTGCTATATACTACGTGGGCTGTGCTATATACTACGTGGCTGGGCAATATACTATGTCTCTGTGCTATATACTACGTGGGCTGTGCTACATACTATGTGGCTGTGTTATATACTATGTGGCTGTGCTATATACTATGTGGGCTGTGCTCTATACTATGTGGGCTGTGCTCTATACTATGTGGCTGTGCTATATACTACGTGGCTGTGCTATATACTACGTGGCTTTTCTATATACTACGTGGCTGGGCAATATACTACGTGGCTGTGCTATATACTACGTGGCTGTTATATACTGCATGGCCTGTGTTATATACTACGTCTCTGCGCTATATACTACGTGGGCTGTGCTATATATTACATGGCTTTGCTATATACTACGTGGCTGTGTTATATACTACATAGGCTGTGTTATATACTATGTGGGCTGTCTTATATACTACGTGGGCTGTGTTTTATACTACGTGGGCTGTGTTATATACTGCGTGGGCTGTGCTATATACTGCTATACATATTCTAGAATACCCGATGCATTAGAATCGGGCCACCATCTAGTATACAGTATATATATATGTGTGTGTGTGTGTGTGTGTGTTTTGATGAATATTTATTTTGCAAACAATGAGTAAATGACTTAGAGAACTGCTGTATGTAAAAGCTCATGTTCATGTTAAAATCGTAAAGCAATCGCACTGCATTCAGATCTAACTTGGATGCTAGATGTGAAAAATTGGATGGTACTCACATGATACTTGCATTACACTCGTGTGACTATTGGCAGCGAGACTCGGACTGATTTTTCATACATTTAGTGTCACTCCAGCCTTAAGCAATTTCTCTAGAATCAAGAACAGTGGGGCTTAGAATCTGGTGTTTTCATTCAATGGGATGAAAATCAGGTTTGAATGTGCGCCTGTTTTGTCTAGAAGTAATTAGGAAAACACAACACTTCTCGAATTCTGGTGGTGCACAAGTAGAATGACCAAATCGGTCAGCTGTGATGTAGAAATACTTGGCACTCATATAAGTGTATTCAAGAACTTATTTATTGAATGAAGAAATTCCAGAAAATTAAGAGATGTTTCGGTCAATACCTGATCTTCATCAGTCATCTGGACAGAGGAGATCTGTGTGAAAACGCGCTGTGTGAGATTCTGCAGTGTCCACTGCAGAAGTGCTTCCTGTCTTAGCAGTGGACACTGCAGAATCTCACACAGCACGTTTTCACACAGATCTCCTCTGTCCAGATGACTGATGAAGGTCAGGTATTGACTGAAACATCTCATTTATTTCTGGAAATACTTCACTGTTTTATCTAGAAAATAAAACATGTTCCTTAATTGGACAGTATTTTACATCAGTATTTGAAAGACAAAATCAAGAGTGAAACAATTAGATGAAAAGTATAATAGAACCACTTCTGTATTTTTCACCCAATCCTGGTTTTGGCTTACAAATACTGATGAAAATACTGACCAAATACTCAACATGTGAATGTGGCCTTAGAAGAAGAGTTGTTGATACTCATCAGGCTGGAAAAGGTTTTAGATCCATTTCTAAAAGTTGGGACTCTGCCGATCCACAGAAAGACAGATTCTGAACAAGTGCAGTCAATTCAACGCCATTACTGTCCTTCCCAGGAGTGGTCGATCAACAAAGATCAGTCCAAGAGCAAGGTGTAAAATAGTCCACAAAGTCACAAAGTAACCCAAAGGAACTTCTAAGTAACTAAAGGCGTCTCTCAAATTAATTAATGTTAGTGCTCTTGAATCCACTATCAGGAAGACACTGAACAACAATGTTGTGCTTGGCAGGACTGCAGGAAAGAAAGCCACTGCTCTCCGAATCGAACATACCTGCCTCTCTGCAGTTTGATAAAAATCACCTGACCAAGCTAGAAAGCGTTTGAAATAATGGGCCCCTTTCATCATTTGTGATTTTTTTTAAATCACTTTTCTTTTTCTGTCTTGTGGAATTCGCTTCCATTTTTTTGCATCATACTAATACTAATACTAATTTTTTTAAAAATCTAATTTGCCTTTTATTGTTATCTTTAAGAAGTTTTGACGACGCTTTAGCACAAAAAATCAAAGTTTTGGAATGGACAAGTTAGAGTCCAGGCCTTAAGCCTGCGTTTCCACTACGAGTATTTGATGAATTTTTGATGTTGCAGATTTTCTGCAGCATTTCTGCACTTGTTAGGTAGATTAGGTTACAAGCGTGCGATTTTTACCTGTGGATTTTCCGCATCTGATGCAATTCAATGGGAAAAATTTGAACATAAAACTCAACGTACCTGCAAGCGAAATTGATGATGTCGATTTGAAACACGTTACAGGACAGTTCACGTAAAAAAACACATTGGGCGTGAGAGTTCTATGAATCCATCTACTTTGCTGGAACTGTAAGTTGCTGCGTTTTTGAAGTAGCGAAAATACACTGTGTCAAGAACTCTCCATGGGAGCGCAGCCTAATTGTCATGATCCGTTCCAGGGTTTTATCCTGTCTGCCTTTTTTCCGGGCGGTTCATGTCAAGGGTTAACTTTGCTTTGCCTCATTCTGGATTCAGGTTTGCTATTTAGCTCCGATACATCCTACTGGCGGTGTCAGCTATAGTTCTGCCTTCAGCATGTGAATCTGACTCTGGTAGCTCTTGGTTTGTCCTGCTGTGATCCCTGACTTGCCCCGTGTCTGTTGACTCCCTCTGTCTGCCCTTTTCCCAGTGTTTCCCTGTTTTTCAGTTTTGATTCTCTGGCTTCTGACTTGGCTTGCATTCGGACTCGCTTCTGCCTTCTGACTTTGTCTTATCCGCTTCTGACCGTTGCTGAACCTCCTGGCTTGTTCCTGACCACGTGTACTGCTGTTTCTTTTAGTACTTCTTCCTATTGTTGTTTTTTTGCTCGGTTTGTTTGACCACTCTCTCGCCACTTGGTGGCGCCTATGCTGCTGCTCTGTTGTGCTTCTCTGCTGCGTACAGTCTCACTTCCCTCTCAAGCTCCCTCTGGTGGAGGTTACGTTATACTGCAGTGCGGCAGCATGACACTAATCCTACAGAAATGAGGAAAGACTCAAAGTTATTTTTTCCAAGCCGATGTGTAGGATTAATCAACAACTACCAGAAAAGTTTACATGCAATTTCTCTTGCACAAGTGAAGTCACACCAGATACTGATAGAACAGGATCACATTATTTTGCCATTCATAAACATGCCATACTGGATCTTTTTTCTCAATAGAAAATGACAAACCCTATTTTTTTTTTACTAATCTAGTATTTTATTAACTTTTGGACATGTGTGAAAACCTGCTGCAGCTTTAAGTCAAATGTACGCAGAAATATGGAAAATTATGAAAGGCTTGCAATCTTTCAAGCAGCACAGTAATTACATGTCTAAATTGTAAATACAGTTAGGTCCAGAATTATTTGGACAGTGGCGCAAGTTTTGGCATTTTAGCTATTTACCAAAACATTTTCATGATACATTTATATAATAAATATAGGCCTAAAGTGCAGACTGAAAGATATAATTTGAGTGTCTTCGCATCCTAGTTGGAGTAAGGGTTTATGAATTACAGCTCTTTAATATATATCTGCCTATTTTTAAAAGGATCAAAACTAATTGGACAATTATCTCAAAAACTCTTTAATGGACGGCAGGCGCTATTCCCTCATTAATCCATCAGTAATTAAGCAGGTAGAAGATCTAGAGCTGATACCAGGTGTGGCATTCCCATTTGAAAGCTGTTGCTGTGAACCCACAAAATGAACTCAAAGGAACTCTCAATCGAAGAGAAACAGACCATCATTAGGCTAAAAAAAGAAATCCATCAGACAAAACAGCAGAAATGTTAGGAGTGGCCACATCAATGGTTTGGTACATTCTGCAAATATTGAGCCCACTGGTGAGCTTGGGAAAGGCCTGGATCTCTACAGAACACAAGAGTGGTGGATGCTCTCAGAATCCTTTGCATGGTGAACAAAAACCCCTTCATAAGATTCACCTAAGTGAAGAACACTCTCCAGGAAGGAGGTGTTTCAGTATCTAAGTGCACATCATCAATCAGCCTTAAAGGGACTCTGTCACCTGAATTTGGCGGGACTGGTTTTGGGTCATATGGGCGGAGTTTTCAGGTGTTTGATTCACCCTTTCCTTACCCGCTGGCTGCATGCTGGCTGCAATATTGGATTGCAGTTCATTCTCTGTCCTCCATAGTACACGCCTGCGCAAAGCAATCTTGCCTTGCGCAGGCGTGTACTATGGAGGACAGAGAATGAACTTCAATCCGATATTGCAGCCAGCATGCAGCCAGCGGGTAAGGAAAGGGTGAATCAAACACCCGAAAACTCCGCCCATATGACCCAAAACCAGTCCCGCCAAATTCAGGTGACAGGTTCCCTTTAAAAATAGAAAGCCTAGATTAGAATTTGCACACAAAAAAATCTAAAGAATCCAGTTCAGTTTTAGAAAATGATAAAAAAAACTCTCGTAGTGTGCGCAAATTTATTTTTATCATAATCAAAAGAGTGTTTTTTTGTCCAAATTTGCAGCCCAACGAGCCATTGTATATTAAGCGCCGCTCCAATCTCTCAGTTTTAGAAAAGCATTATTTGGGCAGAAGAAACTAAGATCAAACTGTATCAGAATGATGGGATGAAAAAAGCATGGGGAAGGCTTGGAAAGGCTCATGATCCAAAGCACACAACATCCTCTGTAAAACATGGTGGAGGCAATGTGATGGGTTGGACAAGCGTGGCTTTCAATGGCACAGGGTCACTAGTGTTTATTCATGTTGTGACTGGAGGCAGAGGCAGCTGGATGAATTTTGAAGTGTACAGGGTTACAATTTCTACTCACATTCAACCAAGTGCTGCAAGGTTGATTGGACAGCGCTTCACAGTACAGATGGACAATGACCCAAAACATACTGAGAAAGCAACCCAGGAGTTTTTTAAGACAAAGAAATAGAATATTCTGTAATGGCCGAGTCAATTACCAGATGTCAACCCCATCGAGCATGCATTTCGCATCCTTCAGACAAAACTTAAGGCAGAAAGACCAACAAACAAGCAGCAACTGAAGTCAGCCGCAGTAAAAGCGGCAATGCATCTGTAACAACTCTGCTGGCATCACGTCATGGCCTCACATCTCTCACACTATCTTATCCACTGCTTCAGGTCATGATGTGGTTTCTGTTTCATGCCAGCTCCATGTTCTGTATCTCTGCTCTCTGCATGCCTCATGGCTATGTGTATAGGGGGCCGGCGCCTGAACTCTCTGGTTCTTATAGGAATCAGGTGCATCTGTCTAATCAGTTCCTGACCAATTACCAAGAGGCCTCCTGTATATAGTGCAGCTCCACCCTGTGCTCTGGGCCTGTGCAATGTGTTAGCTCAGTTAGTGTTTAGCTGCTGAGTTTGCCTGGCCTTGCTCTGAGTTTCTCCCTCTGAGCTTTTCTCTGTGCTATAGCCTTGATCTTGTAGTCCGCCCTCCAGGAGGCAGAATATCCTGGTCCCTGTGTCTTTGTCCCTGTGTCTTGTTCCATTGCCTTGTCTGTACTTAGTCTTCTCTCGGTCTCCTTGTCTGTGGCTTCCTTCCCTGCTGTGTCTTTCCTTGTGTTCTCAGTCTGCTTACACTCCGCACTCTTGCGGCTCTGCACTCAGACCTTGCTTCGCACTCTCTGGCTTTGCTCTGTGGCTCCGCTCTTTGCAGTTCTATCTGGCTCCGCTCTTTGCGGTTCTATCTGGCTCCGCCTCCTGTGTTTCTGCACTTGGCTCCGTCTCTGCTCTTGGCTCCGCCTCCAGCGTCTCCGCTCTTGGCTCCGTCTCCAGCGTCTCTGCTCTTGGCTCCGCCTCCAGCGTCTCTGCTCTTGGCTCCGCCTCCAGCGTCTCTGCTCTTAGCTCCGCCTCCAGCATCTCCGCTCTTGGCTCCGCCTCCAGCATCTCTGCTCTTGGCTCCGCCTCCAGCGTCGCCGCTCTTGGCTCCGCCTCCAGCGTCTCCGCTCTCGGCTCTGCTTCCAGGGTCTCCGCTCTCGGCTCCGCCTCCAGCGTCTCCGCTCTCGGCTCCGCCTCCAGCATCTCCGCTCTTGGCTCCGCCTCCAGCATCTCCGCTCTTGGCTCCGCCTCCAGCGTCTCCACTCTTGGCTTCGCCTCCAGCGTCTCTGCTCTTGGCTCCGCCTCCAGCGTCTCCGCCCTTGGCTCCACCTCCAGCGTCTCCGCCCTTGGCTCCGCCTCTTGCGGCTCCGCCCTTGGCTCTGCCTTCTCCTTCTCTTCTCTTAATTCCACCTTCTACTCGTACTCAGCCTCCTGCATTTCTGTTCTTGGTTCTAGCTCTTGTGCTTTCGCTCTGCATCCGCTCTTGCGGTCTTTCTCTACTTGTTACTTAGTCCTCCTGTCTGAACAGGTTCCAACCTGTTTCACATACCTGCCTGTAGACCGGTCCCTACCGGTTCTTCCTATGTTCCAGCCGTACCCGCCTGCCTACCAGAGAGCCAGCCGTGTCCGCCTGCCCGCCAGTGTGGTTTCTGTGGTTTCTGTTTCATGCCAGCTCCATGTTCTGTGTCTCTGCTCTCTGCATGCCTCATGGCTCTTGGCTCCGCCTCCAGCGTCTCCGCTCTCGGCTCTGCCTCCAGGGTCTCCGCTCTCGGCTCCGCCTCCAGCGTCTCCGCTCTCGGCTCCGCCTCCAGCGTCTCCGCTCTTGGCTCTGCCTCCAGCGTCTCCGCTATTGGCTCCGCCTGTCAGCCAGAGTGCCAGCCGTGCCCGCTCCGTTCCTTAGTGGGATCAGCAGCCACAGCCAGACATCACCCTGGAGTGGCACCTGGTAGCTTCCTATTGCACAAGTCTGACCTCACCATGAGAGGCTCCAGCGAACACCTAGGAAGCTACTTAGTTATGCCCCTTCCAGGGAAGTTTGGTCTGTGGTCCAGTGGGGCCACACCCCCGTATGCCCGCGCCAACCAGTCTGGGCGCGTGCGTGACAGCATCACAAAGGAGGAAACCCAGTGTTTGGTGATGTCCATGGCTTCCTGACTTCAGGCATTATCTGCAAAGGATTCTCTGCAAAGTATTAAAAATTAACATTTTATTTATGATACAGTTAATTTGTCCAATTACTTTTGAGCCCATGCAATGAGTGGGCTTTGTAGAAAAAAAGTTTGCAATTCCTACAATTGCATCTCAGTGGTTTCATTGTAAATAAAAAAATAGTGTCACGCAGACCCCAAATCACAAAGATTCTGTCACTGTCGAAATATTTCTGGATGTACCTGTAGAAGTGTTTGTGTCTTTTTATGTATTGTAGCAATCTAATGATAATATTTTTTATTTACACATTACAGTGCTAACATTTTCCACAGCATTTTACAATTCGGAGGGTACTATATGTCATTTATATAGAAGAAACGGACCTTGTAGATAAAATCCAAAAGGGATGATGTAATGAAACTAAACTTTCATGAAATAAAATGATAACTAGTAAACTCTTGTTATGTGCAGTGCAATCCTAGCATTGATCCAGTTCCAGCAGCTTGAAGGTTACTGAATTCACATATTTTCACACACGCACAGATTGACTGGTCGTAAATGTACCATGCCATTCAGTCTCCGGCACTCTTGTCTTCTGTAAACCTTGATTTCTTTGCATCTGGAATCCGCGATATAAAACCAGAACTAGAATCCATGGCCCCGGGTAGCATAAAACAGCTCTGGAAGTTGCCAGGCGGTTTGCTGCAGAATGTCTTGCTGTAGAAGCGGGTCCTTCAGTGACTCCATGTGGTCGAGGAAGGCAGTGTCTTGTGTGAAACAGTTTGCTTCCTCCCCTTGGATCCTCAACACCTCCTCCTCCTCCCTCCTGGTCTCTCTCTAATTCCTCCTCCCCATTCAAACATCTATGTGAATTCCTGCCTCCAGGTTTTCAGTCTGCCTCACTCTGGCATGGTGAAAGCAGAGAGAGAGGCAGAGAAAATCCATCCAAAAAGCCACTGGATGATCAGGGAGAAGCGAGGATTCAGGGAAGAAGTGCACAAGTGCGATACTTCACACATGGATTGCAAACCATGGCTATGATCATCACTAGCTACCAACGATTGGGAACTGCCAGGGATTAAGGAGAGATCTGATACAGGAAAGATATATATCTTTGTACCGTGTTAGCCAGGAGAGATCTGAGCATTTCAAACAAAAAATTGGACCAGTACCGGCTTGGTTTCTGGATTGCTACAGTATTTCAATTGTTGGATTGATCCTTTTCTATGGTTTTATGTTGTTTCCTTAGCATTGGATAGCAAGGGATTTATTGTCGGATAGCGGGAAGGGCAGTCTGCAATGCCCTTTGCCAAGCGGATTGTTGAGCCCCAGTGGCTGTGTAGGCATGCCGTCACCCAGGTAGAGGGGAGCTGTTGCCGGGATCAGGGGGAAGAGCAAAGGCAGCAGCACCCCCGGGGGAATGCCAGGGAAGAATTGGCGGTTACCTCCGCGCAGGTGCCCTCTGACGAGAGGGACCCTCTAGATGGAAAAGAAAAAGATGTGTCCACTCTGGATTTGTGCGCGATCAGCAATGTTTCAATGTCACGGATTTTACGGCAACTCTCGGATGTAGCGCGGCACGCCTGCTCTATTTTCCACGAGCTAGAAGCAGATATTCAGGTTACGGCCCGGCGTGTGCGAGCGCTGCAAGGGAAAATTGGTACTGTCCAGCAGGTTGTCAGCAGCTTGGATCCAAAGCAGGAGACAGTGCGTGAGTACCTCATCTTTGAATGGATTTTGCTGCATTTTGTATTTCGCATCTGTCTGTCGGGGACAAGAATCGCTGATTGGTACAGACCTTTCAAAACAGTACATAAAGGAAAAGCAAAAAAAAAACAGGGCAAAAGGTGAATTGTCACAGAGGCACCAATTTCCTTGCTCTGGCCTCCTGGTTTATGTATCACACTGCTTATCTTATGCTAAAAGTCCCCAAATGTTCCATTATCACCTCAGATGCTACTAGAGAAAGGAGGGAAATCTGCATTGCTGCTCCAGCAGCTGCTGAATGTGAGGAGTAGAGACAAGGGGACGTATTTCTCCTCTGTCACCTCCTTTAGTTATGAAAAATTGTGTCCGATAAGGAACATTGCCTAAAGCTATAGATTTTTCTCTTCTTATCACCTTTTATTATGTTGTAATGCGATAGGTAATATTCCATTTCATATGATGCTTTTTATATGTTGTGTGTACATATTGTGTCTACAGTCATTTCTATCATCGTCATTATTATTATTCCTGTTAATGACTGCGATGCCAGCATGTGTATGCAGGGATTATACCATTAATAACTGTCCTTTACGTGGCGGGCTCTCACGGATTTCCCTAGTTGTGTCTTGCACTGTTAATGTCCTTGCTTCAGCTACTTATCCCTCTGCAGTATCTTTTCATCTGTCTGCTGAGATAAGTAGCCAGAGCTTGGTCCACCCCTTGCTTCCATATATATCAGTTGCTGGGTACAGAAGCAGAATTGGTGGATGTGTTTGATATGAGGCAATTGGTGAAGTGCAAGTGGTTTGAATCATTTCCGTATCCATCGAAACGTCATATTTATTGTCTAATTATGGACAAAAGACAAGCAGTTGTCTCCTGGGTGTAGCTGCTGTGTAATATTTTGCTATACATCCATATTAACCTTCCCTGTCACAGATGATAAATGCAACCCAAGACCTGCCTTTTTTGTCTTCTGGTGGTCATCATTGTTAGCATTGTTAATGATGGCTGGACATGTAACTTTCCTCAACCTGCTTCAGTCATGGTGAGGTGATGTCAACGGTGTGTGACTTACATAAGAAACCTTCTGGAGGCTCCAGATTTTGCGGAATCACTGGGCAGATGCTGAGGACTGAAATCTCAGCAACATTGAGGTGGCAACGCTGAATGATCATTCATGCTCCTAAGCAACAGGAAGGAAGAGGGTATGGTTTACATGATGATAGGCTCCGGGTAGCCAATCACAAGGCACTGCAATCATGGTAATTTTGATATTAAAAGCAGCGCTCTGATAATACAACATCCCGGTATTCTCATAAAAATAGAAAATAGGAACCTGATCCATGACAGGAATTTCTGCTCTATCATATCTGTGCAACTAGATATCGCAGTCAAAATGGATCACACATGACATGACGTTTATGAGCAATACAAGGCCATATCCTGCTAATGCATGTCTATACAATGTATCCTATGCACGGAAATGATGTCTGATACTGCAGTCCAGCCCTGGAAATGTAAGGAAGGGAGGCATGAGGCGTGCTTATCCTCTTCAGACATGTTAGTAGCATCTCCAGCCTCAAAGGAGGAATGGCTGTTATCTTCACAATGACTCAAGTCTGGGCAGTGAGGAAAGGAAAGACATTTCAAGACCTTTACTTATTTGAACATGACCTTGGAAATGTTGCAAAAACATAATGTAAAGGATGTGATAAAATAAGCTGTCCTGTAATGAAATATAAGGCTATTGAGAATGTGCCGGAGGAGGGGACTCTTCACTGCAGTGTTCACATTGAGGGCAGTGGCCAAAGACAAATCTTCTATCAGCCATGTGCGTGACATGTGCACTGTCCTCATATAATATTACACTTGACTGATAATCAGCCAGTGCAGTGACATTATATGGTCGAAGACGGGTTGACTGGATAGCCTAGAAGCTTGCTTTGGCTCCAGACATGCTTTTACACCAAGGTCTAGATTGTAATTATCATAGTGATTCACAACATAGTTATATTTTGTAAAAAAATATCTTAATTGGTGACGGTGTCAAACGTTTAAATATTAAAAGTGCCCCTAAGACCACAAAGTTCATGAATTTTAGGAAGTTCTTTGTCAAACTTGATGTAATTTCCAATATTTGCTAGTAGTCTTGTGCCCTTCTTGAGGTGTATCCCCGTGTGCAGCTCTCAATAGGTGTGGCCCATGGAAGTCTTTACCAGCCTGACAAGTGGAAACTATTTTGTCAATGAGAACATGGCATACCTTAATCAATGGTCATTGTACCTGATACAAAAATCAATTGTTCAAGTGGATTTTAAATATATAACGATAGAGTTGACACCTTCTATAAAAATATGGTAAATTTGTTACTGTTAGGAAATCAGGGAAGTGTCTTTATACAAAATTGGTCATTTGATAAATAAGACCAGGCTGTGTTTGGAGTTTACCATATGCATCTAGATGTGTGCCCAATTTGTGCTTTACATAGACTCATAAATATTGGGTGAGATGTGTAATAGAGGATGTCCTTGTGACATACTGTACATTTCACTAGATTTGATTGATGTTTCCATCAGCTGTATTAAAAACTTAGTTGCCTACACATTGCAGTGCAATTATTTTCAACCATCCGTTCTCCATACAGCATGCTATATGTTCTTTTACTCAATAAAAGCCAATGGCAGACATGTGCAACTGTAAATACATACGTCTGGGTTGCTTGAACATTTAAGACTCAGTGTGAAGTGGAAAAAATGAACATAGAGGAACAACTTAAACTTACTTATTGAGGATACATGCACGGTGAAGGGTGCTTATGTCCTCAATTAGAGGGGAGTGAGCAACCACCAGACACCTATGATGGGGATTATTTCCTTTCAGAGCTAGGAAGGTATGGTATTTGGAAAACTGGTTGCCTGATCCTACCATACTCCGACATCTGCCAGCACTAGAAAGTTAGTATGACCATGCACATTAGACTAAAACTGTCTGAACCCACCAATTTTTGCCAATAGTAAGGTGTATAGAGGCTTCCTGACTCTTCCCCATCAAATGATGTTGGAAGAGATAAGGGTTCCCAGTTTGAAATTTAACACTTGATCCTTTTGTTATTCAGGAGATAAGCCATTGCCAGAGCCATTTGGCAGCAGCTTTCCCCCTCACCACTTTGAAAACAAATGAACTTTCAGCTGAATTAAAAGTTCATGTGTATGGGGGAATCAGGGGAGATATCTTATGGAGGAGTGTTCAGCTGTCAAATATCTTATTTGCATGGTCAGCTATAGGAGGTCCTTATACACATTAAAGTCCTGGCTGATCTGTCAAAATTAGTGTCTTTGGCCGACATTATTTTTATATGTATGACTATCAATTTCTGTCCTATATGTTAGTTTTAAGGAGTTATGTAGCACTTTGAAGAAAGTGATGATATCATTGAATTGGGTCAAAGGCCATTTTTTGCTCTTTGCACGCCCTAATCTGTTCCTCTTTCCTCTCAAAATGTAGGACACTTCTTTTTACATTGTTCAAGGCAAGTTTTTTTTTTTAAACATCGGTCTCTTTCCAAAAATAAGATATTCGTCTATTGTTCCCAGCTGCATCAACAGACTGAGTGCAGAGACAGAACATTCTCAGGCAGCTTTGATTTATTTCGAATATATCGGTTCAAAGACTCAAATACCTTGTAAAAGAATTGTCCGGGATAATTTTTCACTAGGGTGGAGCTCACAGCTGAAATGACTACTCCAGAATTCCTTACAAAATATTTAGTGTCACTCTATTAGATGGCGAGATTTATATACTCCATATGTCTGGTAAATGGCTTACTTTCATAATTAGAAGCCAGGCTTGCTTTTCTGGTTTCATCAACATTTCATTTGCACTTCAGGTGTTATAAGAAATAACAGCTTTGTGCCAAGATGCAGGAACATAATCTGGCTCAAATGAGGTAGAAAATCCTCTATAGAATGCCGTCTGAAAAGATCTGGAATTGAGTTTCACTTGTCTAAAAGTTTAAGAATCAGAATTGATGTAGGGCTGTGGTCAGCGGTGTGCACATTTATCTACGGTATGTGAGCAATAATAATACAGAAATATTGTTAACTTGGAGCCGCTTTATAAATAATATGAAAAAATGCAATCATCAGTAATTGCATAATAAGCTATAATAAACTACTACTATTAATATTAGTATTAATAGAATAACGAATAGAAGAAATTGTAATTATTATTGCAGATTTTAGTTGTTGCTGTCTGCTCAACACAATCTTGTAGCATAAGCCTGCAGCTGTTTTGTATACTTAAAATATTCTAACCACACAGACACCATTTACAGCAGTGAGAGAAATATTCCGAGCCTGTGGTAATGAGCTGAGCAGTCCATTTTCCTAAAAAAGGCTGCCATAAACACTTATTTTACACTGGGGATTGTGCCACCTGGACAACAGAAGAAAATTTTCAATTTTATAGGTTGACAAGGTTATCCTCAGAATTCTGCTACTTGGAAAGTAAGTGATTCAAATAATAACACTATAATGCAATAAAGTTATTCACAGGTCACTAAACTCTTTAAAGTGGAGTTAAACTAAAGCTCAAGATTTTGAACCTGAGCCATCAAAGCTTTTATGATGGTTTTCTAGCTGAAAAAGCTTTGGAAAGTTGCATATTTTTTGGCGCGACTCAAGGATATGCTAACATTTTGGGACTTTTACTGTTCTCAAGCCACTTTTGACCATCTCTGAAAAAATGGGAGAAGCTGAAGCTGGATGGGGCATGCTGAACGCCTCTCCTCAACTTCATGATGAGTGGAGACGTTTGATACTTAACAAATCTTACTCCAGCAGGGACCAGAGTAGGATTTGGGATGAGGTGCACATAGAGGTTCACACCGCTTGTCTAACGCTTCTGACTCAGGAATGTCTGACTCCAGCCCATTTCACGCCGGTATAATGTATCAGGCCCATTCTGTTCATGGTGGAACTGTGTGCAGGGAGCTCCATCCAATGCAAAATCTATAACAGCCTCCACCCACAGTACCATGTGCTATTTTATGTGGAGATTGACTTTTGGTGCCCCTGAGGTAACAGGCCCAAATACTACCTCATCATCATCACCTCTACTGTTTGTCTGAACGAACCCTAATTATGAGTAATAACATACTATGTTGTCTGTAGTATACTTTTCAGGCTCTGTGTCACCTACCATATGATGTTTAGATCGTTTTAACATTATAAGTGTTATCCAGTTGTTAAAAAAGCTACAAATGTTATAAATTACATATAAAATACTTCTTCAACCTCATAGAGCCATGCTCACAAGCCATGCTCACTGGTATCACTGCTCAGTACATGGCCATTGCACTAAGTCCATTGATTAGCAGCAGTGGTTACATGCCAGTATGGCACGTCGTTGCGAGCAGCTATGAAACAAAGATAGGCTTAAGATGGCCTAATCATCTGTGGGGATTGTGGACATAAAAATGGAATGAACTGACAAAAATAACATTTTCTGGCTGGAATCAATGGTGATTCATTGCCTAAATTGAACATGTGCTGATGTTTAAGGGGTGAAACCCATCACCTAATGAACTTACAAAGGACACGCCTGAAGTCAGTCTTCTGTGATATACCTTTCTGCCCTGCTGTGTCTTATACTAACATACATTCCTGAGCAGTACCATACACAGAACTTCAAGGACAAGGGGTGTGCCCGACTATTGTTCTGCCCGAGGCAGAAACATATACCATGCCCTCATTCTGGCACAAGACACTGCAATTTAGAAAGACTGGAAATATTACTGAAATGTCACATTAGTTCAGCAAGAGAATATAGATACTATATGTCCATCTATCTATTGATCTACTACTATATATAATTGCGTTCCATTTACTCATCCCACTGCAAATGCATATTTATGTATGTCCTCAACCGTGTACCCTTTTATGTAAAAAAAACACATTTTTTGAACAAACTGAAGCAGCTAGTTGAGTACTAAACTCAAAGCCTGTTGTAACCAGGATCACACCTCACGTTCAGTCTAATCATCTGGTATTCATTCATGTGATGACGGCCTGATCTCTATGATGGGTTTGTGACCCCTGATCTGTAGGAATGAAATAAGCTGGGCAGGCACAAGTGTTGTCAGCAGAAATGCTTGCACCGACTGTGGGTGACAGCAACCAGTAGTGAAGTGATATTCTGTCTTTATTGATAGGGTATCCCATGAATCTTCCTGTATGGGAGTCATTGGAGAGATTGTACCCAGTACCTCAAAGGTCTTAATGTTTTGGCAGTTCCAAGTGAGTTACAGGGACACAATCATTTCAGTGTTCATAACAACAAGCTTACTATTACTACAGGACCAGAACAAGATGTCCTGAATGAGGCAAAATCCATAATCTTGCATATACGGATCCAATAATTGTGTCAGTGCACACCACCGATGGTCCTTGTGAAAAAAAAAATCACAGCTTGCACTAGTATGGTCCAGAATAGCGCATGTCAATAGCAGGCTGTTCCTGCACCTGTCCGCTATGCTGAGGAACACCTAGGGCTTCATGTGTAGCCAGTCACATCCACAATTTGCAGACAAGATTTGCAAAAGTTTTAGTAAGGCCGTCTGAACCGGGCCTTAGGCTCACATTTTTAACAGTCTTTTAGGACATATGTTTCTTTACAGTCGGTAACAATTTTTGTAAAGTCTTCATGCACAGTGATTTCATTTTAGGCCTTTTTGTGACGATTTTCCTCAAAGTGCAGCATATTATGAACACGGCATTTTGTCTGGAATTATTTTTCCAAAGTGATGCTTGTAGGGCTTAAAAATGTGAGAAAAATATTTGTATTTCAAATGTTGTAACATTGAAATGCCAACAAAAATGATAGATGCTAAGAAAAATGGCTGCTATTCAAGGCATTCTATACAGTTGTTTAGAAAACACTGAAATAATAGTGTGCGTGAAAGAGGCCTAAACTCTGACTCCAGGCCATATATTTGAGAGGTTAACGTTAACTGTCTTTGACCTAGAGCAATTCTGTCCATAGTAACGAAAGATTTTTTGGAGTGATGACAACATTTTATTAGGGACATTTCTTGGATGACATTTCCATTAACTGCTCCTCCAAGGTATCTACTAGAGTGGTCATTGTGCACAGACTATATTATAAGGATATGTCAAACATGAGCTGCTCATAATGTCAGTGTCCGGTGTTTTAAAGCCACTTCTACACAATGTCTCTGTGTGAGTTCAGTACAATGGTGAAGTCCTATTGTGATGAGACCGGTAGAGCATGGCCTATATGGTGTCCGACTGAGGAGATGTATCATAAGAAAAGAGAGAACTGCTACTCATTTATGATATTCGCAAGCTATATTTTCACTGTTTTATATATTTAATAACTTATGACATTCATGACACATATTAGAACATCAATAGTTCTATTTGCATGGGGTGGAAGAATGGTTGTCATCAATGCCTTGCAGTGTAAGACCAGTGCCAACATTTATGGACCTTGTATTTTACCTGCATGCATGCATTTCTATCCTGAGCAATTAGTTTCTCGTATGGCTATGTAGTAGGGAAAATTCTCCAAGTGAGGAGGAGGATCCCCTGTTGACAGCATCAAGACTTCTGGGCCATCAGTAATTTAGTAAAATGCTGCTTTCTTTTTCATTTGGTTTTGTCATAGCGTTGAAAATTCTCAGTCCCAGCATTTTGTCCTCTTCGATGACCCTTACTTACTCTTTTAACACTTAAATGATGCCTTTTGTATCCTTTGCACCCAGCCTTTGCATGCAGCTTACAGTAGATAACAACAGAAGTTCAGCTTCTCACAGATGGTGTGGGAAACAGGAGCAAGCAGAACAATAGAAGTGCCAGCAGCATGGAACAAGAGAGGAAGGAAACTGAGGCAGAGTTAAGAGACTTGTCATTCTAGATAAAAAAAACTATTTTGTAATTATTAGTTTAATTAATAAATCTCATCCTTTGTGATGATAATCTATTTCACTATGAAGAACCTTTTGTCTTCCTTCCATGTATATGATACAAATACAATATATATATATATATATATATATATATATATATATGCGCCTTGAAAATGTATTCATACCCTATGAACTTTTCCACATATTTCATGTTACACCCACAAACTTAAATGTATTTTATAGAGATATTATGTGATGTGCCAACACAAAGTAGCAAGTGCTTGTGGAATGTAAAGGAAATAATAAATGGTTTTCTAATAATTTAAAAAATGGCAATCTGAACATTGTGATGTGCCTTTGTATTCAGCCCCCTTGTAGTCTGATAGCCCTAAATAAAATCCTGAGTGACCAATTGCCTCCAGAAGTCACTTAATTAGTAAATTGAGTCCAACTCTGTAATTAATTCTCAGTAAAACTATAGCTGTTCTGTGAAAATCTCAGAGGTTTGTTTGAGGTCATTTGGAATCATAAAGCTCCATGAAAACAAAGGAAAATACCAAACAGGTCAGGGATAAAGTTGTGGAGAAGAGGAAAGCAGAGTTAGGTTATAAAAAGTATCCAAAGCTCTGAACATCACACGGAGCACAATTCAATCCATTAGCGAAACTGGAAGGAGTATGGCACAACTGCAAATTTACCAAGACATGGCTGTCCAAATAAGCTGACATCCCAAGGAAGGAGAGCACTAACGAGAAAAGTAACCAAGAGGCCCATGGTCACTCTAGAGGAGCTGCAGAGCCTCAACAAAGCCATTCACTATTATTATGAGGTTGACAGAGTCACTTTGTACTTTGGCCACTATCCCCATAGTGCTCATCTTTTTTAGCATGTTAGTCTATGCTTTTATGAGGACTTATTTTTGTGGAGTACACACAGTCACACTTTGATTCCAGTGCTGCGTTATAATCCTTTTTGTAGTATTGGGATAGGAAGCCTCATTTTTATAATGGATTTATTTTCCTATTTTCCGGCATATTAATATTTATTATGTCTGCTTATACAGCACCAGCATATTTAAGTGTGCTTTGCAGACGTTGTCATCACTCACTGTCCCCAAGTTTATAGTCGAAATTCCATGCCGCTGTTGTCCAGGGTCAGTTTTGTACCCAGGACAACAAAGCAACAGTGCTAACCTCTTAGCCACCATACTGAGCTCAACACTGGAGGACACAGACAGAAGAGGGCCCCTGTGCAAGAATAGAATATGGGCCCTTTGCAGCCCAATATCTCATTATAATGCACATTTCCACCTGCTTTTCAGACGTTGAAATGGGCCACCTTATCTCTTGGGCCCCTGTGAGACAAAACAGGTTACACCCATGATATGTCTGCTCCTTGACCTCAATATTTAGCTAAATGTGCTGATGTACCTTATTACAAATTGGATGAACATTCAACCATCGGACACAAATTATTCCAAATTCCCACCCCCACCTCTATTGGAGCATGCATGTATTTTCAATGGAAAAGTGCAGTAAGCTGCTACCAGACACGTCTGAGAATAAAGGGAATTGAACTTTAACATGCATGATTCTTCCTGCCTACTTCATTATCTGTCATGAGAGAGTCTTGCTTATCTGGTCCCATCAGAAACATCATGTTTCCTTCTAATGTGTAAAAGGAATAATTGGTGCCTTTGATCATTTACATGTAAAGTCAAAGTACATCTTGCATGTACAGTGGGGCAAAAAAGTATTTAGTCAGTCAGCAATAGTGCAAGTTCCACCACTTAAAAAGATGAGAGGCTTCTGTAATTTACATCATAGGTAGACCTCAACTATGGGAGACAAACTGAGAAAAAAAAATCCAGAAAATCACATTGTCTGTTTTTTTATCATTTTATTTGCATATTATGGTGGAAAATAAGTATTTGGTCAGAAACAAACAATCAAGATTTCTGGCTCTCACAGACCTGTAACTTCTTCTTTAAGAGTCTCCTCTTTCCTCCACTCATTACCTGTAGTAATGGCACCTGTTTAAACTTGTTATCAGTATAAAAAGACACCTGTACACACCCTCAAACAGTCTGACTCCAAACTCCACTATGGTGAAGACCAAATAGCTGTCAAAGGACACCAGAAACAAAAATGTAGCCCTGCACCATTCTGGGAAGACTGAATCTGCAATGGCCAACCAGCTTGGAGTGAAGAAATCAACAGTGGGAGCAATAATTAGAAAATGGAAGACATACAAGACCACTGATAATCTCCTTCGATCTGGGGCTCCACGCAAAATCCCACCCCGTGGGGTCAGAATGATCACAAGAACGGTGAGCAAAAATCCCAGAACCACTTGGGGGGACCTAGTGAATGAACTGCAGAGAGCTGGGACCAATGTAACAAGGCCTACCATAAGTAACACACTATGCCACCATGGACTCAGATCCTGCAGTGCCAGACGTGTCCCACTGCTTAAGCCAGTACATGTCCGGGCCCGTCTGAAGTTTGCTAGAGAGCATTTGGATGATCCAGAGGAGTTTTGGGAGAATGTCCTATGGTCTGATGAAACCAAACTGGAACTGTTTGGTAGAAACACAACTTGTCGTGTTTGGAGGAAAAAGAATACTGAGTTGCATCCATCAAACACCATACCTACTGTAAAGCATGGTGGTGGAAACATCATGCTTTGGGGCTGTTTCTCTGCAAAGGGGCCAGGACGACTGATCCGGGTACATGAAAGAATGAATGGGGCCATGTATCGTGAGATTTTGAGTGCAAACCTCCTTCCATCAGCAAGGGCATTGAAGATGAAACGTGGCTGGGTCTTTCAACATGACAATGATCCAAAGCACACCGCCAGGGCAACGAAGGAGTGGCTTCGTAAGAAGCATTTCAAGGTCCTGGAGTGGCCTAGCCAGTCTCCAGATCTCAACCCTATAGAAAACCTTTGGAGGGAGTTGAAAGTCCGTGTTGCCAAGCGAAAAGCCAAAAACATCACTGCTCTAGAGGAGATCTGCATGGAGGAATGGGCCAACATACCAACAACATTGTGTGGCAACCTTGTGAAGACTTACAGAAAACATTTGACCTCTGTCATTGCCAACAAAGGATATATTACAAAGTATTGAGATGAAATTTTGTTTGACCAAATACTTATTTTCCACCATAATATGCAAATAAAATGTTAAAAAAACAGACAATGTGATTTTCTGGATTTTTTTTTTCTCAGCTTGTCTCCTATAGTTAAGGTCTACCTATGATGTAAATTACAGACGCCTCTCATCTTTTTAAGTGGTGGAACTTGCACTATTGCTGACTGACTAAATACTTTTTTGCCCCACTGTATGTGGGACGCTATAGACCTCAGACACATGAGACTAACCTCAGCTGACCCTGCTCATATTGACAGGTTCAGCTGACAATCTAATGTATATGGGGGACCACCGGACAGATGACTGACAGTGGATTAAGGATCAGGAATGTCTGATTTCAGACTGCTGATCCTTTTCATATCTGGCAGTGGCTCTATCATACAGAGTGAGTGCTCCTCTAAATGGAAAAGTTGGGCTGCAGGCCGAACAATTGGCTGAACCATAATTCTACTCAAAGCCATATAATGTGTATGGGGCTTACCGTATTTTTCGGACTATAAGACACACAGGACTATAAGGCGCACCCAGGTTTTAGAGGTGGAAAATAGGGAAAAAAAATATTTGAAGCAAAAAAATGTGGTAAAATATTTAATAACATAAATAACATACTATTATATGTGGTGTTATTATATATAATAGTATGTTATTATGTTGGAAGCTGCGGGACCAGTGTGGTGTCTGTACAGTACTATATGAAGATGCTGGAGGGTGAGTATAAGAATGGGGGCACAGGGCTTATATTGAAAGCACCACTCCAGCACTGCAAAATAACACTGGAGTGCTGCTTTAAAATCCCATGGGAGAACTATAACTCCCAGCATGTCCTGCAGATCCTATGACATGGTGGGAGTTATAGTTCACCAAAGTAGTGGCAGAGTGCTTTATTGTGTTTTGTAAAGACTAACCTCTTAAATGTGGCAGCCAGCCACACTGTGGTGAGGTAAAAGCATCCCATGACTGCACACAGAGCCTTCCATCGTTTCCTTTCCACAGCACAGGTTATGAGGAAGCTGCAGATTTTAGTGGAGAGCCTGAAGGACCTGTGATGATGTCAAGAAGAGGGAGGGCTCTGAGCTGCCATGTGATGCTCCAGCCCGCCCACTCCTGACATCAAACAGGTCCTGTTTGTGCACAGCACTTGGCGTCCAGCCCAGGCATGGCAGGCAGGTATGCAGCGATCTCCTCACTCCTCTGGCCCCTGCTGCTGCTGCCTCCTCTCCCCCGGACACACAGACCTCCCCAGCTGCTGCAGGAATCAGCGCTGGAGAAGCCATGTGTGTCCCTGCTTAACCCTGCTGTTCTGTTGGTCAAAAATGACCGACTTTGAACTTCAATATTCTTTAAAATATTCAAGATGCGGCTCTGAAACCCGTGGCCGACCGACCCATCCTCATTTAAGTCAATCAACCACAAGTTTCAGAACCGCATCTTGAACACCCCAAAAAATACCAAAGTTCAAAATAGGTCTCCCCAGACCGAACAGAACAGCAGGGTTAAGTGCAGTATTCATTTGCTGCTCCCTGCTCACAGCTCAGCTGATAGGTGGGCGGGGAGCCGCTTATGAATATTCACTGCACTTAATCATTCGGACCACATGGTTTCCCCAGAGGTGATTCTGGGCAGTGGGGACATCCTGAAGTGGGATATCAGTGCGATCCCACTCACTGCTGCCCCCCTCCCCACATGCTACATCCGTACCATAAGACGCACCCACACTTTCATCCCAAATTTGGAGGAAAAAAAGTGCGTCGTATGGTCGGAAAAATACGGTAAATCTGACTATGGACATGAGATATTTATCCAACCAATGGCAAGTCCAGCTGAATTTGGTGATATTGGCAGACAACTGATGTTTATGGTGGTCATACACACACAAGGGACAGCACAGGGCAATGAAATAACCAGGATCTGCCAATATTCAGCAGATATAGCTCATGACTATGGCCAGTCTAAAGGTACCGTCACACTCAGCAACTTTGCAAAGAGGACAACAACAATCCGTGACGTTGCAGCATCCTGGATAGCGATCTCATTGTGTTTGACACGCATCAGCGATCTGGATCCCGCTGTGCCATCGCTGGTCAGAGCTAGAAGTCCGGAACTTTATTTCGTCGCCAGGTTGGCGTGTATCGTCATGTTTGACATCAAAAGCAATGACGCCAGCAACGAGCATAGGGCCCCTAGATGTGTGTTGGATCGGTACACTCCGGCTGTTTGACATGGAGCTAACAACCAGCGAGAACGAGAAGTGAGTCGCCGTTACGTCACTGGATCGCTCCTGCATCGTTCTGGAGTTGCTGTGTTTGACGTCTCTACAGCGACCTAAACAGCGACGCTCCAGCGATCTAGTTTAGGTCGGCTCGTTGTCTATATCGCTGCAACGTAGCTGAGTGTGATGGTACCCTAATGAAAATAAAGGTGTTAATACAATTACCATATACAAAAGTAAAGGTACAGTTCTGGCACATGTCAGCCCCTCATTAGGAGGTGTCCTTTGTTTGTCCTAATCTGCTTGGAGGATAGCTGTGAAATTCCTTTAACTCCTTCTCTGCCATGCCAAGTTTCCTGTGATGTGCTGCCTGTTCTGACTAGATCAAAGCCTTGAGAAGGATGAATAGTCCATTCAGACATTTATTGTCAGGCGAGCATTGTGTCATTAGATATCACAGGAAAGTGGGTGTGGGATGATGGACATTTCTGTGGAACATTAATGTTATTCTTCATTTTCTTTAAACACCATACTCGTGAAGAAGAGGTAATTTTAAATAGTGGAATTCTTTATGCATATCTTCTTTTATGTTGCTTAGAACCCTAGGGCATTTTATTGGGTAAGCACAAAATACCCATGCTTTATACATACAGTAAATTACTGTGTCAGAGGATTTACCTTTCCCTTTGATGACTCTCCACCTAAAAGCAAATTGTCTTAAAGCTGTAGAAACCAATCTTAATTCCTCTTTTGGTTTGTCAGATGAAGTCAGATACACTGATGGCATGACTGAAAATTCTGTAGCATCCAAGGTAGATGACTACTGCTAGGTGGCCGGGAACCATAGAGAGTAATCAGACTATTCTGAAGCAGCCCATAGCAAGGTACTCCCTGCTCCGCTCTGCTTGATTGATAGACCTCTCTCATGGATGTACATTGGAAGAGATCTGTCAATCAACTGGACTAGAGTTTGGAGAAGGCAGCGTCAGACTAGTCAGTCAGGTCTCTCCCTAAAGTCCTTTGTTGGCTTTACAAATTATGTTTTCGCTAAAATGCTTCAGTATTTCAGAGAATGTTCTGACAACATGAAAGCAGTGACAGGTTCTCTTTAAGTACATTTTTTCTAAGATTTCTGCTATATTTACATTGCTGGTTGTGACATGTTATAAAGGAGAATATATTGGTACCTATAGATTTATATGCAATATCATCATCCTATTTTTGTTCCTTTGATGCATGGTCTCCAGTAATAAACTCTCTGTGAACTATGGGCAGAAATATTGCATTAATATAAGTTCTTTGCTGATCACAAGCTGATTTTATTTCATTTTCAATTGGCAGATTGTACTCATAAAAAAAAGAAAATAAAGAAAATCTTTATTGGGAGACTCAGGCTTGGACATGTTCTCTAAATTCAGCTTTTCCCAGGGCAGATTATTATTCTCAGATTGTTTATAATTCGAGTTACTTTTCTGATAAAGTAATGCAGCTGCAGGGATCTATTGCAATGGGGTAAATGCTTGCTTTGTATCTTAATCAGAACGCTCATCCCAAGAATTAATGGTCTGAAACAGATAAATAATGCGTATATGATATAGTGTAGATACCTAAATGTGTGGTAATCTATGGTAAAATGGCAATAATGGGTGGTAAGGGTAAGTTGGAAATGTATCATCATTATTATTATTACTACTTTTTATTTACAGAGAGGGTATTTTCTTTTGTGATGCTTTGCCTCCTTTACTACAGCTGACTTTAGTTGCTGCTTGTTTGTTGGCCTTTCTGCCTTAAGTTTTGTCTTCGGCATGTCAAATTCATGCTCGATGGGGTTGAGATGTGGTGATTGACTCTGCCATTACAGACTATTCCACTTCTTTGCCTTAAACTCCTGGTTTGCTTTCTCAGTATGTTTTGGGTCATTGTCCATCTGTCCTGTGACGCGCCGTCCAATCAACCTTGGTGCATTTGGTTGAATCTGAACAGAAAGTATAGCTCTGTACACTTCAGAATTCATCCGGCTGCTTCTGTCTTAAAGGGAATCTGTCATTACATTTGACCTTTCTAAACTATTACTATGGGCATACAGGTTATAGACTGCTGAAAAAAAATCATTCCTGTTTGCCTCATATCAGATGTCTTATGGAGAAATCATCTTTTATCACTTTATATAAATTACCTCTTCCAGGACATGGGGAGGACACTGCCAGAAAGATAACTCTGCCTCCAGAAATTATTTTACATTAAGGGAGAGTTACCAGTGTGATGTGTAATGGCCGCTCTCTGATCTCACTGCAGAGCTGTGTGTGGTTATAACAGACACATCTGCAGGATAGCCTCAGCTTCAGCCTCCATCTCCCAGGCAGAAAGGGTTGTAATTTTGTTGCAATACAGCAGAGCTTAGAGAGATGAAAAAAAAAGTTAATTTCTCCTGTTCAGTGTTAGTTACATGTTTCACACTTGTAACTCCTCCTTTCATTTAAAATAAGCTCTGGAGGCAGAGCTATCTTCCATGCTACATCCTCCGCTGCAATTCCGGAACTCCCTGCTGCGGGAAAAATGCATGCGGAATTGGCATGCATTTTCCCACTAAACACTAGCGTTTTACAAGCGTAATTAGCTTGCAGAATGCTAGCGTTTTCAAAAGTGATCTGTAGTATCGCTTGGAAAACTGATTGACAGGTCGGTCACCGATGTCAAACATAGTGTTTGACAAGTGTGACCAACTTTTTACTATTGATGCTGCCTATGCAGCATCAATAGTAAAAAGATATAATGTTAAAATATTAAAAAAATAAAAAATCGTGATACTCTCACCCTCCAGTGTCCCCCGCAGGCTTCCAGTGCCTCGTGATGCTCCCGTTCCCAATAATGCCTCACGGCAATGACCCCAGATGATGTAGCGGTCTCGTGAGACCGCTACGTCATCACAGGTCATTGCCGCAAAGCAATATTGGGAACGGGAGCATCGTGAGGAGCGGGAAGGCTGCGAGGGACACTGGAGGGTGAGAATATCATGATTTTTTATGTTAATTCTTTCTTTTTACAGGTATATGTTTCCCAGAGCCTGGAGGAGAGTCTCCTCTCCTCCACCCTGGGTACCATCCGCACATGATCCGCTTACTTCCAGCATGGTGGGCATAGCCACATGCGGAAAGTAAACGGATCAATGCATTCCTATGTGTGCGGAATCCCTGCGATTCCACACAAAGATTGAACATGCTGCGTTTTTTTCTGGAATATGATTCCGCCGCGGAAAAAAACGCAACATGGGCACAAAAATTGCGGATTACATTCTAATAATAGGATGCTTAACGTAAGCATTTTTTTATCAGTTTCATCCCTTTATTATAGCGAAAAATCCTGAACCTGTGCACATAGCCTTAGAGATAATTGTCCAATTATTTTTGGTCAATTTAAAAAGAGGTACCTGCATATTAAGGAGATGTATTTCGTAAGCCCTTACTCCAATTAGAATGTGAATATCCTTAAATTAAAGCTGAGAGTCTGTGCATGAAGCCAATATTGATTATATAACTGTACCTTTAATATGTTTTGGAAAACAGCTAAAATGCTAAAACTTGTGTCACTGTCCAAATATTTCTGGTAGCAACAAAAAATAGATGCAGAACTCCAAAAATTGTATAAATTGTAAGACTTTAATGGCTCTTGTGGCAACGTCTCAGTGTGAACCGAAACATCATCAAATGGGCCATTAAAGTTCTATCTATCTATCTATCTATCTATCTATCTATCTATCTATCTATCTATCTATCTATCTATCTATCTATCATCTATCTTTATAGACTGTTATTGCTAGCTTTTCAATAACAAAAATATTGTTCCAAACCTTTTTAATTTGATAACTTATTTTCAGCAAATTTGTAAGACATACCAAATAGCTAATATAGAAAGAACATAATATCTATCCTACCAGTTTCCATGGATTACTTATGTGGTGTTTTCATGTAATTTAGCAGGCCTGTGGTATGCCACCCATTTAGTTTTTAACGACACCATACTGCTTAGTTGAACTGAAATGAGATTTGTTTTTTTTAAGTTTTCACATAGCCTTGGCATACTTTGTGGTTTCCTAGGTTATATATCTTGGAGCTAATAAATTTAGTGTTTCAACCCAAATACCAGTGTTCTCCTGGTCATATGGCACTCCTGGCCTGTTATATTGCCATTGTAAATATATTCTTACATTACTTTTCATACTTTGAAATAGGTTAGTGAACAGATTTTCTAACCTATTCTTGATAGAAACACTTTTTTTCTGTATAACCCTCCCCCAGAGCCAATGTAAATTAGGCACTCATGAATCCTGGCCAAAAAAGAAGCTCTGGCTCTTTCTGAGATTTTGCACCTCTACATTTTTTGCGTTGTTATTTATGCTGGTTAAATGCCCCATATAGCAGCTTAACATTAGGTTTTTTTTAAGACTTGTCCATTTCTCTGAGTTTATTCTCTTTTAAAAACGTTGAAAACATTTTAGAAGACTAGAAATCAAAGTAATTTACGATGGATCATTAACATTTCTCAACAGTTTACAAGTCTCATTAGATCCAAGGATCAAAAAATTGACAGATGAATTAGGGGAAAAAATGAGAAAAATAATTTTGAACAGTGATGATGGGTTAGGAGCTTACTATTGTAATGTAGAGTGGGGGCTGGTGACCTATTCCAATTCAATGCTATAATGTCAATCTGCAGAGAAAGGAAGCTTCTAGAATGTTTTACATTAGCATTGTGAAAAGTAAGCCACAGTCAGCTGAAATGCATTGTAGTCACAGCCTATTTACACTGTGACCTGTCACTGACCTGTGTAATGCTATAGAGTAGACCATTCACCTGCTGATCTTAAATTACAGAAAAAATGGAAATGATGCTTAAAGGGACGCTATCAGAAAATGACCTATTGTTTACATCAGGTTCATCAGGTTTTTTTTTGCTTGATGTATTTTTTTAAAACCATGTCTTTCTTCTTTTCATATTAGCATCTTTGAAAGCAAAAATAGTAGTGGTTAGCACAGCAGCCTTGCAGCGCTGGAGTCCTGGGTTCAAACCCCACCAAGGACAACATCTGCAAAGAGTTTGTATGTTCTCTCCGTGTTTGCGTGGGTTTCCTCCAGGCACTCCGGTTTCCTCCCACATTCCAAAGACATACTGATAGAGAATTTAGATTGTGAGCCCCAACGGGGACAGTGATGATAATGTGTGCAAAATGTAAAGCGCTGCGGAATATGTTAGCGCTATATAAAAATAAAGATTATTATTATTATTATTATTAATCTTGGAATTTTCACAATGACTATTGGAACATGTTGAGTTGTTCCTATCCTTTCAGGAAGAGTTTACAACAGTATCCTTATCATCAGATGCAAGATTACAATGACAGGTAACACATTTATTCACAGCTGATGACATAAGCCACCAATTACAATAGGCGATGTCAGGGCTGACCATGCTTCCCCTTATTCATAGTGATTTTTGCACATGCTCATTAGGCCCTTCAGTGCAAAAGATAAGGTCAGGGTCTGACCATTGTGGCTATGCACATGTGTTGTTTCCTTAAACAAAATAAAGTTAAAATATAAAAAAAATACCAGTGGCCAATGTAAAAATTAGAATATTTATATTTTGTACTTTTAATACAGATGTTATATGACAAAAAAAAACAAAAATGGCTAAAAAATAAATGTAACACAAACCTGATTTAACTATAGTTTATTTTCTGATGTTAGCTTACCTTTAAGGGTATGTTTCCACGTTCAGGAAACGCTGCATTTTTGATGCTGCGTTGAGCCGCAGCATCAAAAACGCAGCGTCCAGATGTTACAGCATAGTACAGCATAGTGGATGGGATTTCATGAAATCCCGTCTACACTATGCATTAAAAGACGCATGCGGCATACTTGCAAAAACGCACATGTGGCGCGTCTTTTAAGAACAGAGCATGTCCTTACATTGCTGAAACAACGCAAGGACAACGCAGGTGACCTGCCAGAGACCTCAGGTGCAGATTTGGTCAGGATTTTACCTGCATAAAACAGGTGCAGATTTGGTCAGGATTTTACCTGCATAAAATCCTGACCAAATCCTGATGCAATCCTGAACGTGGACACATACTCTAACCCTTTTCCCGAAGCCTGTTTTCACTTTCCTAATCAAGACAATTGTTTCAATTCTGACCAGTGTCACTTTATGAGATATTAACTCTGGAACGCTTCAATGGATCCCAGTGATTCTGAGAGTTTGTTTTCGTGACATATTGTGCTTCATGTTAGTGGTAAATCTAGGACTATCATTTTTGTGTCTCTTAGTGAAAATATCGAAAATTTGGCGAACATGTTGCAATTTTCAAACTTTTCTTGTTCGTGCCCTTAAAGGGACACTGTCACCTGAATTTGGAGGGAACAATCTTCAGCCATGGAGGCGGGGTTTTTGGGTGTTTGATTCACCCTTTCCTTACCTGCTGGCTGCATGCTGGCTGCAATATTGGATTGAAGTTCATTCTCTGTCCTCCATAGTACACGCCTGCGCAAGGCAAGATTGCCTTGCGCAGGCGTGTACTACGGAGGACAGAGAATGAACTTCAATCCAATATTGTAGCCAGCATGCAGCTCGCGGGTAAGGAAAGGGTGAATCAAACACCCAAAAACCCCGCCTCCATGGCTGAAGATTCTTCCCTCCAAATTCAGGTGACAGTGTCCCTTTAAACCAGTGAGTTATGTCACACAAAATAGTTAATAAATAATATTTACCACATGTCTACTTCACATTAGTATCATTTTTGGACAAAAAAAATTTGTTAGAAAGTTAGAAGGGTTAAAAGTTGAATGGCAATTTCTAATTTTTCCAACAAAATTTACATCACATTTGAAGTGACTTTGAGGGGCCTATGTGACAGAAAATACCCAAAAGTGACATCAAACTAAAAACTGCACCCCTCAAACTATTCAATACCACATTCAAGAAGTTTATTAACTCTTCAGGTGCTTCACAGGAATTAAAGCAATGTGGAAGGAAAAAAATGAAAATTTAACTTTTTCGCACAAAAAAAATGTTATTTTAGCATCAAATTTTGCAATTACATAAGGGTAACAGGAGAACGTGCACCATATAATTTGTTGTGCAATTTCTCCTGATTACGCTAATACCCCATATGTGGTAGAAAATTATTGTCTGGGCGCATTGCAGGTCTAGAGAGGGAAGGAGCAACATTTGACTTTTGGAATGCAAAATTGACTGGAATCGATAGCAGACACCATGTCGCATTTGGAGAGCCCCTGATGTGTTTAAGCGGTGTAAATCCCCCCAAAAGAGACCTCATTTTGGAAACTAGACCCCTTAGGGAATTTATCTAGATGTGTGGCTATCACCTTGAACCCCCAGGTGTTTCACAGAATTTTATGGCGTTGAGCTGTGAAAGTAAAAAATGTTGTTTTTAGCCCCAATTTTTTTATTTTCACAAGAGTAACAGGAGAAAAAGGACTCCAAATTTGTTGTGTGAATTGTAGTGAGTATGCCAATACACCATATGTGGGGGAAAACTACTCTTTTGGTGCATGGCAGGGCTCGGAAGGGAAGGAGCACCATTTGACTTTTGTAATGCAAAATTGGCTGCAATTGATAGCAGACACCATGTCACATTTGGAGATCCCTGTGCCTAAATAGTGGAAACCCCCCACAAGTGACTCCATTTTTGGAAACTTCACTTTTCAAGGAATTACTATAGGCATAGTTATAGTAATGATAATAATGCTTTTGGTGTTACTGGTGTATGCATTTGTAATGTGGTGGTATGTGTAAGTTGTACAGAGTACATCAGATTATAAAAGTGTGTTGTGTTAACAAGGTAAAACCAAATTTTATTAATTTATGGACGTGTGGTAAGCTTTAAAGCAATTTTAATGTAAAAGCCAGGTTTCTCTGGACAGGTTTCACAATCGCAAATTGTATACTTTTGTATTCTCCTCTTGGAGCATACTCTGCATTTTTGTTTTTCCCTTCCACTCAGTTTGGGGAACGTCATCAGGAAAATGTTGACCTGGTACAATAAGGGCATCATCAGTATCAAAAGTACTGGAACCCTCACCTTTCTGAACATTAAACATTAGAGCCTTGACAACTGCCTCCTGAAGCTGAAGTAAGGTCCCGACTCCCAGTATTGCCTACACATCGAAAGAGTGCAAAAGCATTGTACAGTGTCATCTGTAAAATGTGCATGGACAACTTTTTATACCCTACTTTAGCTTTTTGCATGGCACTATATGGTTTGAGAACCTGGTCTGATAGATCTACACCCCTATGTACTTATTATATCCAAGATACAATCTGGCTTTGGGACCTGTTTTGTGGTACTTTGGACAGTGACAAGGGAGCTGTTGTCACAGTGTATGGTGGTCAAGATAACGACATCCCTCTTATCCTCCTACTTGACTACCAGCATTTTGTCACTGCTTTCTCAGCAGTTGCCCAATTAGCAGTTTAGGGAGGCCCCTCTGATTTCCTCACATGGTGCCCCATGTAAATGTACCTCTGGCAAAGAGGGTCCTAAAGAGTGGGATACTGGTGTAAATGTTATCTATGTAGAGGTGATAACCGTTATCCAGCAGTGGATGCAGCAAATCCAACACAATTTTCCCACTCAACCCCAGGATAAGGCGGGGGGGCATTCAGGGGAGTCAATCCTGGTGTCCATCACTTTGTAGACCCTAAATCTGTGTGTGTACCCTGAGGTACTCTCACACAGTTTAATTCAGTACCTTGCAATCTTGCTTAACAGGTATTGTTGGAATTTTAGCCTGCTTTTGAAATTAAATGAACCACAGATTCATTCATTTATTCATCTATCTTAACTCAGTCACCGCGCGATGCAGCGCGGTGACCGAAACTAGAGGCGCCATAAAAGTTGTGAAGGGGTTAAAAGTGCCAGTCAATGCCTGTATTGCCAGTCACATTTTATATAGGCATAAATAGGAATTGTGCTATGCCAGGAAACAAATAAAAAGCATAATGTTCTGGCCACTCGCTGGGCATTTCCGTGTATGAGGAGGGGGATTCAAATATTTGGTTTAACTTCAATCACACCTGAAATTTCAGTTTTTCTTTGTAGTTTGGGTCTTAAAATCAAACCATAAAGTGCTCACAAGCCAAGGGCAACATGATTGATTATATTGCTGTGAAGTTTTGCAACATTTATTATTATTTATTTAACATGTGCTGCTTATTAATATAAAATAAATCATAAAATGACTTGCTCGTCCTATTTACCCTGGTGAGGGGTTGGTGGGATTCATCCTTTGTTTGCATCAGTTTGTATTTCGATAAGATATATGCAAATGAGCATATTTTATGTCCCAGGGAATATTGCTAGCAGGAGTGAAAAACAGAACAGTACCTATGGATCATATAGAGAGTACTCGACAATGGACCTTCACAAAAAGTGAAAACCTTCAGAGACTAGAGTAGTCAGCCGTTACATCAAGTGCATGTGAAAGCTCCGGAAAACTAGATTCTCATTAGCTGCCTCAGTGAACTCCTTGTGCGGACCACCCAGGGCTGCAAAGTATTTATCTAACCCCATATTAAAGGGAGGAAAGTGCAAAGATAAACAGCTATCCGCCCTTATTAGGGCTTGTCAGACTTGTTGATTTCTCTTCTGCTTAGTTAAGACAAACAAATGTAACTGTTTACCTGATGAATCCAGCCAGTAGGCCTAGGAAGGAGTGCGAATGGCTATTTGTACATGGTATGTCAGTGATTGATTGTGACATTAGATAGGAGACCAAATATTTATAATACATTCGATTACCTGTTATTTATATAGCCCCTGTGTATTCTGCACTGGGAATCTTGTCACATCACTAATAAAAAAGGAACACATTGACTTTTAGCTTAGTATTTATTTATTATGCTTTACTTATGTAGCGCTATCATATTCCTTTTACTTTGTTTTTTTATTTTTTAGTGCACCATTGATTCCATGGTGCTGTACATTTCTGATTCTGGTGAGTAGACGATGCTACATAAAAAAAGACCTGTCACCAGGTCAAAAGTGACCAGTTCTTGCTCCTACTTTATTCTCGTTGCTCCCCTACGTATTCCGTTTTTTCTATTTTTTAAAATACGCTATATGGTTTCAGAGATATGGGGCTTTTTATTTAGTGCTAATGTTATGATTAGTGATGGGCGACTATGTTTGGATAAGGTGTTCTGCAGCCGCGGGGGATTGAACATATTTTTCGAGCACGCCGCTTAGCACCTGAACATGCTCGGATAACACCTTATCCAAGCACATTCGCTCATCACTAGTTATGATCTTTACCAATGGGGTGTTGACCGCGGATTAATAATGTGGAACAGTATAATAAAGATACGTTCCCAGAGAATCCTGCAAGCAACGTCCCCTTGGCAAAGACCATCAAAATTAGCACTAAATAAAAAGGCCCATATCTCTGGAAACGCTTGGTAGATTTTAAAATAACGAAAAATGGAAAACTCAGAGGAACATGGGGAATAAAAAAAAAGAGCAAGTGCTGCTTTTGATGACAGGTCATTTTTAATTGTCTATAAGGAAATCAGCGTCTGGTTAGAAGTATTATGTGTACTACGGGCTGCAGGTGATGTGCAGTTTGTTTTGGCTACACGAGAAGTCAGTTCCAATGTGTCTGCCATGGTTTTACTGTAAACTTACACACAAACCAGACGAGCTGGAAGCACAATGAATGCACCAAATATGCATCTAGATCTCTGCAAGATATAGTAAATGAATGAGCTATGGAAATCAGGTACATATTGTTACTAAAGGTCGGCATCTCTCAGAGCTAGAATTTGGCGTATATGACTAAACACACCCTTAACCTTATCAGCGGTATCTAGCGGTATCTTTCTGACTACTACATTTTCACATACATTTTACATCTAAACGTAGAACTCAGAAGGATCTAGCAATTGTACAGAAATGGGGACATTCATATACTGATAATGGCATTTATTATTTTATTTCCCATAGACTGTAATGTATTTTCTGCTCAATCTCACTTAAAGGGATACTCTTGAGTTTGGAAGTTATCCTCTTTCTGTGAAATAGGGAATAAATGCCCAATTGCGGGGAGTCTGACTGCAGGGACCCCCCACTGATCCAGAGCACTCATGTCAAGACGAAGCTGTTGCGAAACACTACCCAGGCGTTTGATGGGTGAGCCATCTTAACATTCCATGATTACTGTACTTATGGAATGAGTCCCACTATATATTTTATGTGTGTGTGTGTATATTTTCTGCCCTGGACCACCACCTCTTGGTTTATGAAGAATGAATGGAGCGGCTGTGCACATGATCAATCATTGCTCCATTCTTCAGAGCCCTGGTTCTCAGGATCTATTGGGGTCTCAGCTGTTGGATTCGCAGCCATTTGGGAGTAGATAGGAGATAACATCTCTGGATAAGAGATAACGTCTCAAGTTGAGAGAATACAGCTTTAAGACTGCGCGCTGCCATGTACTGTTCTACTCCTCGCTTCTCTCCTGATCATGGCATCCTTCTTTCCATATTTAGTAACACTGTGTTCTGCATGACGTTCCCTGTCTGCATTGCTTTGTGCACTGTAGCTTACGCTCTCGCACCATTCAACCACAGATGGAAAGTGATCTATGCATCATCATACGTTTGAATTGTCTATATTGCTTCTATTAGGATGTGCTGGCTTTTTTTTTTTTATTAAAGAGTATCTGTTGTTTTAGGTAAGTTTTCATTATAAGCTATCATGTGTGTACATAATAATAATCTTTATTTATATAGCGCCAACATATTCCGCAGCGCTTTACAGTTTAACAGTTTCAAACACAACAGTCATAGGTAACAACGTTAACAATAAAGCAAAATAAGACGACCCTGCTCCTGAGAGATTACAATCTACAAGTGTGTACATGATGCATAACAATATTTCTGGCCATTACATAACATGTACCTTGCATTTTTCACCAGTATTACCCTATGCAGGCTTCATTTGCAACTTTAAAAGGAACCTGTCACCTAATTCATACTGCCGAAACCGGGGGCAGCATGAATCAAATCCTGGCTGCATGATTATTCTTAGTATTTTTTATTATTTTATTAAGAACCCATGAACTAGGGTTTGAAACATGTCACAGTCTACACACGTGCATTTTTAATGAATCTACTAAAAGGCAATTTTTTATCAAGCCTTGGGATGAGCGCTGGATGCATCTTTTCTGCATTATTTGGGAACAGCTGCCTGCCTCACTCCGTGCACCAGAAGACTCATTAGACTGTACATTTTGCCTCATAAAAGGGTGAGCTGAAATTGTAATTTTCTCCTATGATTGCAGCTAAGTATATTTTTCTCTGAAACACTCTGGCATTTCGGGGAAAATACACATTTTGGTTTGGACAGCATGAATTAGATGACAGGCTTAATTTACTTTGTCTCTGAACTAGAGGGTGGAAAGTAGCTGGTAGATGTCTCCTAAACACAATACAAAGGGAGATGGATTTCTGCTTTTCTTTGTCTGTAGCACACAGTAAAGAGTAGTAGCAGCAACACGGAGAACTTTATACAGCAGTACTTAGCGGTGTGGCTGTGAATCCAGCACTGAACTGAAATATATTCACTAAAAGCTATAGCAGACTGTTTCTCTTGTCTCTCACTGTGTTCATTGCTCCTCAGTCCTCTTATTGCTCCTTTCTCCAGAATAGATGGTAAATTCAAAAGGCAAGGAGAAATGGCTCATAAGTGGAGAAAGAAGCTGATTTATATTACAAAGCTTCTTATATTAGATTTTATTATTGATTTGGGCACAGATTGTTGAAAGAACACTGGTCATTTAGCTACAGTACCATTACTTTCAATAACTTGCTTGGTTGATTAATGTATTTTTGGTGGTTACCTGTACCTAAATAAACCTGCTTCACATGTGGTAATCTAATCTAATCTAAAGGAAACCCCATTGATTATAATAGCACTGTGTTTGTCCTCTGTACTGTATTAAAGTCAATAGTTGTTCTGAAGAAGTCTATGTTGGATATATCAAGTTACACAAACCAATCCAATGGGTGTCGTGCACATTATCAGGGAGTCAGTGGAGGGTCACAGTTCAGTTCTCACTCAGACTATTACATTTTGACACGTCACAAGGACAATTGTAAATTGTGTTCAGGAAACAAGATGCAATAATTCAACATTTTATATATTTGTGATGGTGTATGAGCACTTTACCATTGTCATACGCAGGGTGGTGGCCCCAAGTGGGTGCAAACACACACTATCAATTTATATTTTCTTTAAGGCACAAATATTCAGTCACATTCATAACGACAGGGCGAGTCAAATAATGACCTGACATCACTGTGTATTCAGGGAGTGTATTATATTTAGAGAGATTATAATTACCAACACGATAGTATAATTAAGCTACTAATTCCATTGCTTTGTGTGTGTTTTGCTAAGATCATGACATGCGCACAGATTGTGAAATGTACAATGTAATAGTGGATGAAAATATTCTATTATGATATGCATCTCTGTTCCATATATTATAATTATAGCAGTTAAGAAGGTAGAGAAACACTTTTGTGAATGAATGCTATGTTAAATGTTCTATAATTTTTAATAAAAAAAATACTAAAATACTGCATATAGCCCATCTCTCCCATAGATATCCATAGATATAGCCAACCTGCTTGTGCACATTCCCCCATCTGGAGTGGGGTGAGGAGCTGTTTTTCTCAAGGTCCCATAAGAAGCATACTATTACAGTGGTTATCTAAGGATCTAAGCAGTATGACAGCTTACAATTTATATATAAAAAGTCTTTTATTACATACCCACTTAAGTCTAAGGAGAGGAAGTCCTATAATTAAGCAATAAGGCACAGCAGGCACTGCAATTATAATGGATTATTATGTGGCTCTTCATAAATGGTATAGTTAGAGTCTGAAGACCCTGCTTTAAGCAGATCACACGTTCAGTCAATTGTAGTATTCTTTCAGTACAGATGTTCTTACATAGAGTTGGGACATGCATATACCTCTGTTGTACTGTTAGTGCTTTACAGACATTATCATCGCTGTCCCCCATTGGGGCTTACAATCTAGAATCCCTATTGGAGTGTGGGAGGAAACAGGAGCACCTAGAGGAAACCCACACAAATACGGGGAGAACATACATGAATACCGTATATACTCGTGTATAAGCTGAGATTTTCAGCACTTTTTTTGTGCTGAAAACGCCACCCCTCAGCTTATACATGAGTCATGGTCCAGAAAGCCAGAGGGGGAGGGAAGCGGCGAAGCAGTGGCATTAGACGGCGGCTGTGGCGTCATACTCACCCACTTCATGCCCTCACTGAACGTCCTTGCATCTCTGTTGTTCTGTGCTTCAGCGCTTCTGTGCTGAGCGGTCATGTGGTACCGCTCATTAAGGTAATGAATATGCACGTTCTCCACTCCTATAGGTGTGGAACGCATATTCATTACCTTAATGAGCGGTACCATGTGACCGCTCAGCACAGGAAGCGCTGCTATTGGGACAATGGAGATGCAGGGACGTGCAGCGAAGGTGCAAGGAGAGTGAGTATGATGGGGAGGATGGGGGGAGCCGAGCCATGCATATAAGATGGGACGGGGGAGCCATGCATAAAAGGATGGGAGGGGGGAGCTGACCCATGCGTACAAGCCAAAATGGGACAGAGGGAGCCAACCCATCCATACAAGATGGGACAGGGGGAGCCATGCATACAAGGATGGGACCGGGATAGCCAAGCCATGCATACAAGATGGGACGGGGGAGCCATGCATAAAACGAGGGCATCGGAGGAGCCATACATACAACAGGGGGAGCCACATAGAGTAGGACAGGATGGGGGGAGCCACACATACCAGGACAGGATGGGGGGAGCCATACATACCAGGACAGAATGGGGGGAGCCACACGTATCAGGACAGGGATGAGTGGACAATGCATACCTGGCTTATACTCGAGTCAATAAGCTTACCCTGTTTTCTGTAGCAAAATTAGGCGCCTCGGCTTATATTCAGGTCGGCTTATACTTGAGTATATGGTATATTGTAGCAAAGCCATATAGACTAGGGTTAAATCCTAGCTCTACAGGATCTGATTACACTGTTCTAAAGCCAAATTGGTTCGGAGACAAAAACAGTTAAACTTAAAGGGACACTGTCACCTGAATTTGGAGGGAACAATCTTCAGCCATGGAGGCGGGGTTTTGGGGTTTTTGATTCACCCATGCCTTACCCGCTGGCTGCATGCTGGCTGCAATATTGGATTGAAGTTCATTCTCTGTCCTCCATAGTACACGCCTGCGCTGTGCAATCTTGCCTTGTGAAGGCATGTACTTCGGAGGACAGAGAATGAACTTCAATCCAATATTGCAGCCAGCATGCAGCCAGTGGGTAAGGAAAGGGTGAATCAAGCACCCAAAAACCCCGCCTCCATGGCTGAAGATTGTTCCCTCCAAATTCAGGTGACAGTGTCCCTTTAACTAATTTTGCAGTGCTGAAAACGAATATGATGATTAAATTTATGCATTTACTATAAGTAGCAGTAAAAGGAAATCAACAGAACAACAAAACAGAACAACAACAGAAATCAAGAGCCAACTAAAAATTTATTTTCATTGTCAGATTTGAGTTCAGGTGGTCAAAGTCATTAAAAAATGGCTCATTTCATAACTGAACCTGACAACTTTTGGAACTATGTAGAACAGTGTTATTTGCACTTGGCTAGCTTTACATATAACTAGGCTAGGCATTCACCTCAGTCAGCTGGGAGAAAGCTGACCAGACTGGATTTGTGTTGGAGCTGAAGAGAGGGACAAGCCAAAATCTCTCTCTGGGAAGAGATTGCACAGGCTGTGTGCACCACACTACAAGTATCAGTGGTTATTATTGACAATAGTTGATTTTTTTACCGGATTGAGACTAGCTCAGCCGTGTATCAGTAGCCAGGGTCTGTGTTGTATAGTTAGCCCCTGGACAAGGCTAAGGATTTTGCTTATGATTTTGCCTTGGTGCTGTTCAACCAGTGAAAAATAAAAGTTATATTGTTTTCATACAGGAATCCAGTGCTGTCTGTATGCTATCTAATGCCTACCTGAGAGCGTGAATCCCTATAATATATATATACAGTGGGGCAAAAAAGTATTTAGTCAGTCAGCAATAGTGCAAGTTCCACCACTTAAAAAGATGAGAGGCGTCTGTAATTTACATCATAGGTAGACCTCAACTATGGGAGACAAACTGAGAAAAAAAAATCCAGAAAATCACATTGTCTGTTTTTTTTATCATTTTATTTGCATATTATGGTGGAAAATAAGTATTTGGTCAGAAACAAAATTTCATCTCAATACTTTGTAATATATCCTTTGTTGGCAATGACAGAGGTCAAACGTTTTCTGTAAGTCTTCACAAGGTTGCCACACACTGTTGTTGGTATGTTGGCCCATTCCTCCATGCAGATCTCCTCTAGAGCAGTGATGTTTTTGGCTTTTCGCTTGGCAACACGGACTTTCAACTCCCTCCAAAGGTTTTCTATAGGGTTGAGATCTGGAGACTGGCTAGGCCACTCCAGGACCTTGAAATGCTTCTTACGAAGCCAATCCTTCATTGCCCTGGCGGTGTGCTTTGGATCATTGTCATGTTGAAAGACCCAGCCACGTTTCATCTTCAATGTCCTTGCTGATGGAAGGAGGTTTGCACTCAAAATCTCACGATACATGGCCCCATTCATTCTTTCATGTACCCGGATCAGTCGTCCTGGCCCCTTTGCAGAGAAACAGCCCCAAAGCATGATGTTTCCACCACCATGCTTTACAGTAGGTATGGTGTTTGATGGATACAACTCAGTATTCTTTTTCCTCCAAACACGACAAGTTGTGTTTCTACCAAACAGTTCCAGTTTGGCTTCATCAGACCATAAGACATTCTCCCAAAACTCCTCTGGATCATCCAAATGCTCTCTAGCAAACTTCAGACGGGCCCGGACATGTACTGGCTTAAGCAGTGGGACACGTCTGGCACTGCAGCATCTGAGTCCATGGTGGCATAGTGTGTTACTTATGGTAGGCCTTGTTACATTGGTCCCAGCTCTCTGCAGTTCATTCACTAGGTCCCCCCGCGTGGTTCTGGGATTTTTGCTCACCGTTCTTGTGATCATTCTGACCCCACGGGGTGGGATTTTGCGTGGAGCCCCCCAATTCGAGGGAGATTATCAGTGGTCTTGTATGTCTTCCATTTTCTAATTATTGCTCCCACTGTTGATTTCTTCACTCCAAGATGGTTGGCTATTGCAGATTCAGTCTTCCCAGCCTGGTGCAGGGCTACAATTTTGTTTCTGGTGTCCTTTGACAGCTCTTTGGTCTTCACCATAGTGGAGTTTGGAGTCAGACTGTTTGAGGGTGTGTACAGGTGTCTTTTTATACTGATAACAAGTTTAAACAGGTGCCATTACTACAGTTAATGAGTCGAGGAAAGAGGAGACTCTTAAAGAAGAAGTTACAGGTCTGTGAGAGCCAGAAATCTTGATTGTTTGTTTCTGACCAAATACTTATTTTCCACCATAATATGCAAATAAATTGTTAAAAAAAAACAGACAATGTGATTTTCTGGATTTTTTTTTCTCAGTTTGTCTCCCATAGTTGAGGTCTACCTGTGATGTAAATTACAGACGCCTCTCATCTTTTTAAGTGGTGGAACTTGCACTATTGCTGACTGACTAAATACTTTTTTGCCCCACTGTACATATATGTACAAACACACATATACCCACACAAAAATTGCACAGCTATGTCTTTTCCTATATATGCTATGTTTCAGCTTCACACATTTCAGTTGTCAGGTTTTTCTTGCCTTTGTCTGTTAATTATCCATGATGTTCCATCATGTTTGACAGAGAAAGGCAATTTATAGCTACAGTAGATCACATCAGTGTATGAAAACAGTTATTATCAGCAAAAGCTAATGGAACAAAACCAAACTTTGAGAATGTAATACATTTTCCGTCTATCATACAATTGATGTAACTGGCCAATGTCGGAAAAACAGAAGTCACTTAGGCTAGGTTCACACTGCGTTGTATGAACCCGTTAAACGGACTACGTTACACCTCGGCATAGCGCGGTGTAAAGTAGTCCGTTAACGCCGCCATTGCTTGTAATGGCAAACGCATCGCTAGTACACGCCCACAATGGGCGTGCGCTAGCGATGTGCCGTCATTTGAGTGACGGACCTCGAACGCTGCTTGCAGCGTTCGAGGTCCGTTCCTTGCTAGCGCAGATTGGGCATCTGCGCTAGCAGGATCGGCAAACGCGATCCCTTTTGGGACATTGCGTTAGCGCAGTCCGTTAGCCTATGCGCTAAACGGATTGCCCTAACGCAATGCGAACCTAGCCTTATTCAAATCAGATGATACAGGAAAGTTAGGGTATGTGCACACGTACTAGGGTCCACTGTGGATTTTTCTGCAGCGGATTTGATAAATCTGCAGTGGAAAACCGCTGCGGATTTATCGCGGATTTACCGCCGCTTTTCTGTGGTTTTCTCTGCGGTTTTACAACTGCAGATTTCTATTGGAGCAGTTGTAAAACAGCTGCAGAATCCGCAGAAAGAAGTTACATGCTGCGGAATGTAAACCGCTGCGTTTCCGCACGTTTTTTTCCGCAGCATTTGCACAGCGTTTTTGGTTACCCATAGGTTTACATTGTACTGTAAACTCATGGGAAACTGCTGTGGATCCGCAGCTGCGGAAACGCTGCGGATCCGCAGCAAAATCCACATCGTGTGCACATCACAATTGTATTTTATATTTCTATTATAACTCCGCAATGTAAACTTATGGTTAATATGAAAAACTAACAATCCTGCCATGTGATTAGGATATTACCCACTAATGGACAAGTTTTTTCCTTGAAAGTGACAATGCACTCTTTGCGCAGAATCACGTGTGGCATGGCCATCTCTTTTTTTCCAAACTTACTCATTTTAAACAGTTTTAATTAGAAATACTGTATTTGTAACATTTGGATTCTTAGGCATACAGTGGTATCGCATTTCGAATAAAATATGCGCCAAGTTCCATCTGTGTATATGCTGACACAGTATTTCATAGGCAACTAAGCGCACACAAATATCTTTTAATAAGACGGCTGAATACTGACAGCTTGGCCTAACAGAATGTGAAAGTAATGTTTTTACTAGCCTGCCAGACAGAGTAATATACTTATGTCAGTATAGCTGCCAGATGGCCATAACTGTAGGGATAGTAGACGGCCATAATTGTAGGGATAGTCCATGACCTGGAAGATTTGTCCCTGGATAGTCTTTTTTTCTCTAGTCTATGATTTAAAGCTTGACCTTATTTCCATCTACATACAGTATTGTGTGCAGGACTAATTTATGTTGATCCTTATTGTTAGGGGGGCTCACAATTTTATTTCCTATATTAAGCATGCATTATATTCACACTTTTATAGCCAATTCCTTAGTTAATTTGTTTATACAGCAAAGGCTACGGTAGAGATTCATTAATCCAACAAAACATCTCCCATAGGTTATTTTACTACAATACACAAAAATATTTTATATACGGTAATTGCTTTAGTAACTCATAAATATAATAAACTGCCATTAAAAAGGTTACAACAGAGAACAAAATAGAGAGGAAGGAGGCTTATATCAAGAATTACAATATATTTATGAATTCTTTATGAAATCACATACAATATCAAAATAATAATGTTCCCAGAGAAAAGTGACACATCAAAATAGATATATTAAAGTGGAATATGCAATGTTAACTAATACCATAGCTATAATGGCAGATTTACTAATATATTACTGATTTTTGAAGGGAGAAAAATACTGCAAAATTTGATGCATTTTGACATATTAAAATTTACAACTATTTTTATGCAGTTTACACACCTTTTGCACCTCTTTTGACAAGGATACAACCTAAAAGAGAAAAAGTAATTATCTGTAAGGCATCAGTCCTAGGCTCAGATTCACCATGTACACCATATCTTCTACCTGTTGTAAGGGGGTTTATTTTTCTGTGGGTCTAAGCTGGAAGACATATTAGGGCATATTTATTGTTAATGTCTCTTAGGCTTCTTTTACACATACCGTTTTGCGGCCCGTTTTTGCGGCCCCAATAGATTTCTATGTGGCCGCAAAAACGGGCTGTAGTAATTTCACGGTGCGCCATGCGCCGTATGGCTGTGAGGGCCGTATTTACGGCCATGAAAACAGATTGAGCCTGCTCGATCTTTTTCACGACTTATGGACACGGCCCCCATTGAAAATCAATGGGTTGCAAAAACAACTGAAGCTTGTTTTTGCGGTGCACTGTGACTTCCAGTTTTGCGGAATGCCGTTTTTTTCCAATAATATTCCAATAATATTTCCATAGCAGCATAATGTAGGGTCAGAGACACTGATTTTATCAATGTGCCACTTACTGGACTGTTTTATGCAATTTTGAGAGAAACCCTTTCCTGATGTAGCTATGATCAGAATGCTGAACTGTGTATAACCCCGCCCACACGACTGATTGGCAGCTCTCTCTTTGTGTGCATTGTCAGCCAGCTGCCAATCAGTGGTGGGGGCGGGTTTACACAGATTGGCTGGACTAGCTTGCACGTGACACCTAGTCCTGCTGATAAAACACTGATTGTATAGAAACAACATCAAACAGCTTAGTAAGTGACACATATCTGGAATCAGGCTTTCTGATCTTACATTATACAAATGATGTTGCTCTCAGATTAAATAGTACCTGCTGATACATTCCCTGTGGAATGTGGACAGGGCCAGACTGGCCATCTGGCAATTCTGGCAAATTCCTGAAGGACCTATCTGGTCATGGGCTGCCTTGTCTGCTCTGTTGTTAACAGGATCGGTGTTCTCAAGATACCCATACTGTTAAGAGTTATGATGGAGTACAAAGGTACTGACTCTGTCACTTACCCCCGTAGCCCATGGATATCATTAGAAATATTGGACTTGTAGTAAATCTTGCTTTCCTCCATCCAGGGTAATATTAGTAATATATCCCATCTGGTTCATGGGGATGGGGACAAAATGGGCCTGTGTGATTTCAAATGCCAGGACTGAATTTCAGCCCCAGTCCGTACCTGAATGTGGATAAAATACAGATGGGAGCTATTTGTTGCGTTTATATAGGTTTGTTGTTGCCTTTAACTTCATAAAACTCCCCCCTCATGGCAACCGGTTCAAGAAAAGTAAATCTACTGTTGTCTAAAAATAAAAGTATTAACCAAAAATTGTTAGTAGTTAGTCCTCAGCCTTTTATGTTTGATTGTCGCCAACCATTTTGTTCAAGCTTTCTATTGACTGGTCATTGTTTTGGAAATCACAAAGGAAAGTCTATACTAAAACCAGACAGAACATGGGAAGCTTAATTAATTCTAATGTAATTAACATAATTTATTAATTTTCTTTCAATCTATGGTGCCATCATAATGTGTGACCTACTATGGTTAGATGAAGGATTGTCCTTTATGATTGGTTAACAAGAATGCTTTCTCAGTGATGCAGAATAGCAGTAAATGTATTGTATCTATCATATGTTTTATTATTCTGATATAAAAAACACAGTTAAAACCCAGAATGAAGAATTCACACAGTTTTTGTCTTAGCACTGATCTGATCCCATTAGGCTTTGTGCTTGATATCTGGTTATAATTGAGGAATGCATTCTTATAACCTAAGGGACTGTTTATTATGTCACCCAAGTTTAATGTGACCCAGATTCCATTGTCACAAACTATTCCATAGCATGCTGATGCTGTACAGTTCCATTGGAGCTGATTGCATGCCTTTTGTTACATGGCCTTCACAAAGAAAGGGTGGAGCTTTACACATGAATAGGCAAGCACAGTCTTTTGTTTTCCTGATTAATGGTCATTACTGCACAATGGCTGTACCTTTTGTGAGAGCAATACATTACTGTAGTAATCTGCTAAAGCCTAGCTTGGGTTTTGAATACGGAATATAAAATCCCCATTCCCTTTAATTAATAGCATGCAAAATTTCTTTACAGCCAGTTTAACAAGACAACTATTTACAATTAGGCTACGTTCACATTTACGTTGCGTCGGGCACAGCCGTGGCGACGCATGCACAGGGCTGCCACTAGAAATTTCGGGGCCCCATACTGGCAAAATTTTCGGGGCCCCCTTGAAACTCCGCCCAGGCTCCACCCCAGCCCCGCCTCCAGGCTCCACCCCACGAACTGTCCACAGTCCCACTGCTCTCTCTTGGAAAATCTCCACTTCTCACCTATCACACATTAACAGTTCCCATCACCAGATCACACATATAGCCGGCAGCTTTTGTTTTGGCCAAAAGATTTTTTAAGCCGCCACCACAACAAGGTAGACACTTTTGGCCGGGCCCTACTCTACTGTAACCTACTAAATATTTGTTAAAATATGCAATACAATTTAGGTATATTTTTATTTATTTTTCAATTTTTAAAATGACCTATAATACTACATACAAGGAACAAATACCACAGCACTATGACCAGATGACATATTACCACCACAGTGATCGAATAATATAAAATACAAGGAACAAATACCGCTACACCATGACCAGACCGCATATTACCACCACATAGTGACTGAATACTACAATACTGATCAGTAATAAAAAAAAAGCCACAATACTATCACCATCAGTGCCATTATGCACAGGAGATCTGTAATTAGTAAGCAGTGTCTGTGTACAGGTAATACAGTGATCACCGGTGACATTACACTCAGGAGCTCTGTATATAATATATAGGTAATACAGTGATCACTGGTGACATTGTACACAGGACCTCTGTATATAGTATACAGTGTATAGTGTCAGTGTATAGGTAACACTGACTCACCAGTGACGTCTCTAGGTGAAGTCCTTCATCTTTCATCCAGCACAGACCGCCATCACTTCATCCAGCCAGGACTCGTCTCTGCAGGAAATAAAACAGTTATCTCGAGTTCCGCTTGTAGAACACATTACTTAATTTTCCCAACTTCTACATTACACCACATAAAGAAGGCAACATAGTATCACTCTACACAGTAACAGGACCGCCCCCCATTTAAAACAGTATACTAAAAAAATAAAATAAATACATCACTGCAATAATAATATCCCTTAATTAGCCTCTATGGTAATATTCGCCATCCTAGCCCCCGTGTGTCTCATTCCAGGCTCCAGCCATATGTTCTCCCATCCTGCCCTCATGAGTATCCATTCTGCCCCTTATGATCTCCCCATCCTGCCCCATCTGTCTCCATCGTATCCATCCTGCCCCATCTGTCTCCAATCTTGCCCCATCTGTCTCCATTCTGCCCCATCTGTTTCCAATCCTGCCCCATTTGTGTCCAGCACTCTGCCCCATCTGTGTCCAGCACTCTGCGTCCAGCACTCTGCCCCATCTCTGTCCAGCACTCTGCCCCATCTCTGTCCAGCACTCTGCCCCATCTCTGTCCAGCACTCTGCCCCATCTCTGTCCAGCACTCTGCCCCATCTCTGTCCAGCACTCTGCCCCCCATGTTTCCAGATTTCTGCCCCCCATGTGTCCAGCTTTCTGCCCCCCCCTGTGTCCAGCTTTCTGCCCCCCCTGTGTCCAGCTTTCTGCCCCCCCCTGTGTCCAGCTTTCTGCCCCCCCCTGTGTCCAGCTTTCTGCCCCCTCCTGTGTCCAGCTTTACTGTCCCCTCTGTGTCCAGCTTTACTGCCCCCTCTGTGTCCAGCTTTACTGCCCCCTCTGTGTCCAGCCTTCTGCCCCCCCTGTGTCCAGCTTTACTGCCCCCCTGTGTCCAGCGGCCTTCTGCCCCCGTGTCCAGCTTTACTTCCCCCTCTGTGTCCAGATTTACTGCCCCCTCTGTGTCCAGCCTTCTGCCCCCCCTGTGTCCAGCTTTACTGCCCCCCTGTGTCCAGCCTTCTGCCCCCTCTGTGTCCAGCCTTCTGCCCCCCCCTGTGTCCAGCCTTCTGCCCCCCCCCTGTGTCCAGCCTTCTGCCCCCCCTGTGTCCAGCTTTACTGCCCCCCTGTGTCCAGCGGCCTTCTGCCCCCGTGTCCAGCTTTACTGCCTCCTCTGTGTCTAGCTTTACTGCCCCCTCTGTGTCCAGCCTTCTGCCCCCCCTGTGTCCAGCTTTACTGCCCCCCTGTGTCCAGCCTTCTGCCCCCCCTGTGTCCAGCTTTACTGCCCCCCTGTGTCCAGCGGCCTTCTGCCCCCCTGTGTCCAGCTTCACTGCCCCCTGTGTCCAGCTTTACTGCCCCCTCTGTGTCCAGCCTTCTGCCCCCCCTGTGTCCAGCTTTACTGCCCCCCCTGTGTCCAGCTTTACTGCCCCCTCTGTGTCCAGCTTTACTGCCCCCTCTGTGTCCAGCCTTCTGCCCCCCCCTGTGTCCAGCTTTACTGCCCCCCCTGTGTCCAGCGGCCTTCTGCCCCCCTGTGTCCAGCTTTACTGCCCCCTCTGTGTCCAGCTTTACTGCCCCCTCTGTGTCCAGCCTTCTGCCCCCCTGTGTCCAGCTTTACTGCCCCCCTGTGTCCAGCCTTCTGCCCCCCCTGTGTCCAGCTTTACTGCCCCCCTGTGTCCAGCGGCCTTCTGCCCCCTGTGTCCAGCTTTACTGCCCCCTGTGTCCAGCTTTACTGCCCCCTCTGTGTCCAGCCTTCTGCCCCCCCTGTGTCCAGCTTTACTGCCCCCCCTGTGTCCAGCTTTACTGCCCCCTCTGTGTCCAGCTTTACTGCCCCCTCTGTGTCCAGCCTTCTGCCCCCCCTGTGTCCAGCTTTACTGCCCCCCCCCGTGTCCAGCGGCCTTCTGCCCCCCTGTGTCCAGCTTTACTGCCCCCTCTGTGTCCAGCTTTACTGCCCCCTCTGTGTCCAGCCTTCTGCCCCCCCTGTGTCCAGCTTTACTGCCCCCCTGTGTCCAGCGGCCTTCTGCCCCCTCTGTGTCCAGCGGCCTTCTGCCCCCTCTGTGTCCAGCGGCCTTCTGCCCCCTCTGTGTCCAGCGGCCTTCTGCCCCCTCTGTGTCCAGCGGCCTTCTGCCCCTCTGTGTCCAGCGGCCTTCTGCCCCCTCTGTGTCCAGCGGCCTTCTGCCCCCTCTGTGTCCAGCGGCCTTCTGCCCCCTCTGTGTCCAGCGGCCTTCTGCCCCCTCTGTGTCCAGCGGCCTTCTGCCCCCTCTGTGTCCAGCCTTCTGCCCAAACCATCCCCCCGATCGCCGCTCTCAATAGAAAAAAAAAAAAGTTCTGCTTACCTGCCGCGCTCCTGATCTCTCCACGCAGCTGCACTGTGCACTCGCCGGCGACTGACAATGACGTCAGACGCCGGCGACCTGCACGCTGCGGCTGGCGGCTGTTAACTATTGACGTGCGGGCGCGGGCCCGCATGTCAATAGCGTACAGCTGTAGCGCCGGCCGCCGCTAAGGGCCCGGTTCAGCCTGCGGCTGCCGGTAGGGGCCCGGTGAGCAGGTAAGAGGGGGCCCGATGCGGGCTCCCTCTGCTCACCGGGCCCCATACGCCAGTCACGGCTGTAATGTCCTGATGGCGGCCCTGCGCATGCATCATGCACCCCTATATTTAACATGGGGGCGCATGGACATGCGTTGCTCTTGCATTTTGTGACGCATGCGTCACTGTAGCGCATGCGTCAGGGCGCAGAGGACGCTGCATGATGCAGTTTTTTCTGTGCCAAAAACCATGCAAAAGTGAACGCAATGCGTCACAAAACGCTGTGTTGTGCATGCGTTTACATTTGTGTTGTGCGTTGCGTCGCCGATGCAGCACCGCACAAATGTGAACTTAGACTTACTGACAAATATCTTCTAAAAATATACAGGTTGGGCAATAAACATACTTAGAATACAACCTCCAGTGACCTCCGCGGCATTACCAAAGGTCATCTGTGTGTGGTCATTTTTCACCGTGCTTCAAACAGCTTCAGTAATACCAGGGTAAGTTCACCAAACTCTGAGGTCTTATCCAGTTTGATCTCCTATCTGTGTGGCCAAAAAGGTCACCAATCTCATTATTTAGTTGGGAACTGACTACAGTATTTCCTGATGAGGATGTTAAAGGGAACCTGTCTTCTTCCTAAACTGCCTTCATGACTTTATTAAAGCATATTGTTGCATTGCCATAAACTCCTTCATGTGCCACATAGTTATTTTTAAGCAAGTTATAATCCTTCCCTGTCCTTTGCAAATTAGTCATGACTACCCTCCCCATACACATTAGAGTAAAGGTACCGTGACACTAGACGATATCGCTAGCGATCCGTGACGTTGCAGTGTCCTCGCTAGCGATATCGTCCAGTGTGACAGGCAGCAGCGATCAGGCCCCTGCTGTGCTGTCGCTGGTCGGGGAAGAAAGTCCAGAACTTTGTTTCGTCGCTGGACTCCCCGTAGACATCGCTGAATCGGCGTGTGTGACACCGATTCAGCGATGTCTTCGCTGGTAACCAGGGTAAACATCGGGTTACTAAGCGCAGGGCCGCGCTTAGTAACCCGATGTTTACCCTGGTTACCATCGTTAAAGTAAAAAAAACAACCGCTACATACTTACCTACCGCTGTCTGTCCTCGGCGCTCTGCTTCTCTGGTCTGGCTGTGAGCACAGCGGCCGGAAAGCAGAGCGGTGACGTCACCGCTCTGCTTTCCGGCTGCCCGGCGCTCACAGCCAGACCAGAGAAGCAGAGCGCCGAGGACATACAGCGGTAGGTAAGTATGTAGCGTTTGTTTTTTTACTTTTAGGATGGTAACCAGGGTAAACATCGGGTTACTAAGCGCGGCCCTGCGCTTAGTAACCCGATGTTTACCCTGGTTACCGGGGACCTCGGGATCGTTGGTCGCTGGAGAGCTGTCTGTGTGACAGCTCTCCAGCGACCAAACAGCGACGCTGCAGCGATCCGGATCGTTGTTGGTATCGCTGCAGCGTCGCTTAGTGTGACGGTACCTTTATGTTCGAAACTGCCGATATCAATGGGTTCGGACAACAGTCTAATGTGCATGGGGCAAATAATTGCCAGGAAAGTTAAGGATCTAGCATGTCCCATTTCGGACAGCCGATCCCTTTGTTCTGCCTCCAGGAGAGACGTCTGGCAGGGGCTCTCACATTGATCAGTTGAGCAAGCACTCCAGTGTATGGGAGAGCTGGATGGGATGGCTGCCGGCTGAAAGATGGGCCATATCTTTGTTTGGCAGACAGCAATCTAATTTTTAGAGTGGGTTTAATACGATTATTTGACGTCATGGAGGCAATTTAGGATTAGTAGAAGAGCTGCAAGGTTCTCTCTAAAGGCTTGTAATAGAGGAATACAGTTTTAGAATTACGTTATTTAAGGTTTCTAAGATAATACCCCAAGACAAAGATATTTTGACCAAAAACCAAGAAATCAATGTTTAGTCACGATCTAAAAAAAAGGAAGCTTAGAACGGTTGTCCACTCGCAAAAAAAAATGAATTTAAATGTTTGTGTGAATATGGAGTAAGTTAATGGTGTTGTCCTTTTATCAAAAATGAAATATAAGTGTTTGCATGGGCAAAACTAAACTCGCTCACAGTAATCTGGATTATGCAGTCCACTACTTTGCCCAATCAAATGACAAGACGAACATGGCCCTTGCTATGTACTTCCTGCATCATACTATGATTGCACTGTATCCTTCACCTTCCACATGAAAGCAACAGTAAAATAGCCAGTGATATAGTTAGACGATATGCTATGTTGTTGCTGGTATCACCACATTATTCTTGTCAGGCAATGTATAGAAAATGTGAACCTTGTCACCAAAATTTTAAGTAATCTCCAATGGGTGGGTGAGTTACTTCAATCATGCTCATACAAACAATGAGTCCTTGCGACTGCCTGATCAATGGCTGTTAGACAGCCTGAGCACATGTAGGGATTGCCTGTTTGTTAGGTAATCCCCGCATGTGTTGCAGCTGTCTAACAGCCGCAAAACATGGTACCCCAGGGACTCAAATATATTATCTGAGCACTCCCAAGATACTTGGAAAACACCCTAACATGCTCGGATAACGAGTTATCTGAGCACGTTCGTTCATCACTATTTGGTAACTGATACAACTGCTTTTATTCGTAAGTGATGTCTGGATAAGGAGCATTCGTATATTTAAGAAATATAAATGAAGGGCTTCCTGTTGGACCAACTTATCATTTGCTGTTTTTTATGTCACTTTTTGTGTTGTGGTATTTGTTGATGGTTTTTATGTCAAACTTTTCAAATTAGTGGATTTGGTCCATGAATTCTGTAAAAAAAATGTGCTTTATTTTTGTTTTTAACCTGTTTTACGACTTTCTAAAATATAAAATATTTTGAAGAAAAATTACAAAACATAAAATGACTCCGATGGGAGTGGAGTACTTTTGCACAAAAATTCTGTGACTTTTTAAACAAATGAATCAGCCACAAACACACCCCAAACCCCATCCACAATTATGAACATATAGTCACATATAAAATAGATCATTAATGATAAATGGGCCAAGAACACCAAAAAATTGATACAAAAATACAGAAAAAAGATAAAATGTAATTGTGTTAAACCACACTTATAGATTCATCCACAATGCCCATCTTACAGTGGCATTTAAAATTTAGGTACCCCTGATCAAAATTAACTCTTATTGTGAACAGTTAAGCAAGTTGAAGATGGAATGATCTCTAAAAGGCCTATATATCAAGACACATTTCCTTTGTATTAGTTCCCCATATAAGAAGCTGCCTATCACAGTGTATCCCTACAGTTGAACAGTCTACAATAATTTCCTCTACATAGAAGCAGAGTGCCATGATGCCCTGAATAAACAGCCAACCTTTAGCAATACCCCATAACAAAACCAGCTTACAACCGCTCCCACAAAATTGAAAGAGATGCATTGAAAAAATCAATAATTGGAGCATAGCCTAGAACCACCACACGAACCTCCTGGATTTTCGATACCTTTAGAGCTGGGCTTCTCACCCTTTTTCTACTAATGCATCGCCTCCTAGGTATTATTGATGCTTAGGTCTCATCTTTGGTTCAAGTCCACACTTTGAGACAATTTTCCTCTAATATGTTCAATATATAATAATTAAAACAAGATAAACTAACAATAAGGGTATATGCACTTGATCAGTAAAAGCTGGGGGTTCGACGCTGCGTACTTCTGCAGAGAACAACCCGCAGCATCCAGATGTTACAGCATAGTGGATGGAATTTCAAGGAATTCCATGCCCACCATGCGTGCACCGATGCCCACGGCTTATCCGCGGAGACAGACATGCGGCGCGTCTCTCCAGACCGCAGCATGTCTGTTTATCTTGCGGAGACCCGAGCCTCCGCAAGATACATTTCACCCATCTAATGTATAGGACGTGGTGAATCTGCACAGATCAATGAACACATGTGGAATCACCTGCGTTCAGTAGCCAGCAGCGCTTTGGACGGAGCGGACATGTGCTGCGTCCAAACCACTGCCAAATGCTGACCATGTACACCTACCCTAATTAGTTTTTAGTGTTTTTACTAAACTACTGGAGTAATTTAGCAAAAATTACATAGATGACATTGAATTAAACAACAGCAACCAACTCCTGCTCCAATACAGAATAGGATTTTGGTTATCACTTCAAGTAGTTTGTGAACATTTCTACTTTTCACTCACTCAGCGGCCTCTTATTACCTTGCTGCCAAATAAAATGTGACTTCAAAAGCGCATTATTACGAGCCATTTTACTGCTGTTATATGACACTGGATGTGTACGGATTTGATGTGTGTGGAAAATGAAGCTCTAGACTTAATCTGCATTTTTCCTGGAAGTCTATTTCACAAACACGGAAAAGATGTAGTCTACAATACGTTCTGGAAATATTGTTACGCAACTCATAAAAACAGGTCATCTTATAAAAAGAAAGAAGCAGAATAGGTTTATAAAGAGGTTTATGACTAAACACATGTGATCTGCTTGTATAAAAGTTCATTTTGTACCTTCCCTTGTTTATGTGTCCAACAGTTTTGTATTTCTTGTCCTTCAGCCAATAATACGGTGCTAACCCACTTAAAGGAACACAAAACCTAAAATTTAATTTTAAAAGTAAATATTTTTGTCTTCAGTGTTTGTGTACTTGTGGCATTTTCTGTGTCAACCCCAACAGTCAAAGAAACTGCATAGAGCACAGCGGTAAATCTCCTGCTGATCGGTTCCATTTTTGGCAGGTGGACATCAAAACACTAGCACTCTGAGGCAGTGTGTGGAGTTTAGGCTACTTTCACACTAGCGTCGGACTCGGCCCGTCGCAGTGCGTCGGGCCGATGTACCGACGCTAGCAGTGAATGCGCCGCACAACGGGGGCAGCGGATGCATTTATCCAGCGCATCCGCTGCCCCATTGTGAGGTGCGGGGAGGTGGGGGCAGAGTTCCGGCCACACATGTACGGTCGGAAATGGCGGACCGTCGGCAGCAAAAAACGTTACATGTATTTTTGCTCCCGGCTGTCCGCCACAACATGGCGCAACCGTAGCACGACGGTTGCGACGTGTCTCAATGCGTCGCAATGCGTCGCTAATGTTAGTCTATGGGGCAAAAACGCATCCTGCAGACAACTTTGCAGGATGCGTTTTTTCCCATAAACGACGCATTGCGACGTATTGAAAAAAACGCTAGTGTGAAAGTAGCCTTAGTGATCTTTTGTCCTACCGCAGACAGGGCACATCAGGAAGGCTTAGGCTTCAGCTGCAGCCAGTTATCTTACAGCCAGACACAAGAGAGTGGGACCCAGAGATTTCTTTATATACACTGCTGTATAACAGTTTAGGCAAATGTGAAAAAAATGCTGGAAAGTAAGAATGCTTTAAAAAACAGAAGTGTTAATAGTTTATTTGAATCAATAAAAAAAATGCTATGTGAATGAACAATTAAAAAAATCTAAATCAAATCAATATTTGCTGTGACCATCCTTTGCCTTCAAAACAGCACCAATAACTCTAGATACACTTGCATACAGACTTTAAAGGAAGTCAGCAGGGAGGATTTCTAAACATCTTGGAGAAGTAACCCCAAAGCTTCTGTGTCTGTACACTAGTGCAAATCCTTCTGTCTATTCATGTAATCCCAGACAGACTTGATGATAATGAGATTAGGGCTTTGTGGGGACCATATATATCAGTTCCAGGACTTCTTGTTCTTCTTTATGCTGCAGGTGGTTCTTAAAGAAGCATTCCCATCCAAGATTTTATCATCTTAATATATTGCAATCATCATATTATATAGGACAGTGTACTCACAATTGCTCATTTTGTCTTCATATTAGTGATGGGTCATTCGCGAACGATCCAGTACAAAGAATCGGCTCCTTGCAGTGAATGATGGGAGCCAGCACCCCAGTGAGAGCCACTGAATTCTCTTAATGGCTCTCACTGGGCATAAAATCCCCATGTTCAGCAGGCGTAACTCCCCCCACCCGAACAAAACTCCACCCACTCATCAATTTAATTGGTTGGTGGGGTTTCTGTCTTAGGTGTGTTAGGGGTCGGGTTCCTGCCTCTGCACAGGGGGAATCTCGGGCCATCTCCACTGCGGTCTCCCATTCTTCTGCCGCAGTGGAGCCTGCTCAGCAGAGACGTCGGTCCCAGCGTCTCGCTCAGTCTGACTCTGTGCAAAGAGTTACTGCTGCTTTTCCAGCTTCTGCCATTGAACCCAGTGCTGGGCAGCGGCAAGCAGGCGCTTTTGGGACTAAGGCCTGCTTTTTCCCTTCTGAGCATGCCCAGGGTAAGATCTCTCATTGGAGGTCGAGGGTCACATGCTTAGATACTGCAGCAAAACCCATTGGTTCTCCAAGAAGGTCCTGAAGGTGCTCTGGCTCTATGTGCAGCCTTTCATTGGTCCTTCTAGGAAGGTCCTGTACTTGCTGCAGTTATAAAAGGTTTGCATGGCCGCATGGCCATGCGCTAGTATCAAATCTAAGTCTTTGCCCCAGTGTGGTTACGATTGGGACCTGGCTGAAATTAGCCCCTAGAATACCGGCTTCTCCGGTGAGGAGATTGTACGTATGCGTAACCACAAACTGCTATCTGCTCGGCAGTCGCTGTGTACTCCTGTGAGGTTAACAGGACACAGTGCTTTCTTTAGGCGACTCTGTGAAGTAATAGAGTACGCTTCTACTGCCATATAGGGCCGCCATTTGCCAGCAGCAGGTTCTCTCCTGCACGGTGGACCCCGGGCTGCGAACGCACCAAATAACATCTCTCTCTATTTACTCGGTGCGTTCCGCCAGCCCTAACAAGGTGGGCGAGGTTTCAGACGCATGAACACATATTTAACAGGGATCCTTTTAGCGGAGCCATGAGAGCCGGATAACTAAAAAGAGTCGGATTGCCCAACTTCCTACCCAGTTAATTCTACTCTTTTCTCACTGCTCTGTGTAGAAACAGGAAGTCTCCTTTTCATGCATGAGTCATCCCCCTCTTCAACTCCTGACCCAGCTTTTCCACTCCTACCCCATACCAGGGCTTTTACAGTGATGACTCATGCAGGAAAAAAGTCCTACCTGTGTGCCTCATATCAGATGCCTGGAAGATAACTCTGCCTCCAGAGCTCATTCTACATGAAGGGGGAGTTACCAGTGTGAGACAAATAACTAATACAGAGCAGGAGAAATTAAATTTGTCTTCTTGCAAACACATTTTTGCTTCTCTCTCCGCTCTGCTGTATTGTAACAATATTGAAGCCCTGTCTGTCTGTGAGATGGAAGCTGAGAGGAACCTGCAGATGTGTCAGGTATAATCACACACAGCTCTGCAGTGAGATCAGGAGAGCGGCCATTACACATCACACTGGTAACTCCCCTTCATGTAACAAAAGCTCTGGAGGCAGAATTATCTTCCAGGCACCATCCTCCCCATAGCCTGGAAGATCTCATTTATATAAAGTGATAAGAGAGGATTTCTCAACAACAAGGCATCTGATATGAGACACACAGGGAGGACTGTTTTCAGCTGTCTATAACCTGTATGCCCATAGTAATAGTTTAGAAAGATCAAATGTGGGGACAGATTCCCTTTAAAGGGAACCTGTCACCTGAATTTGGCGGGACCAGTTTTGGGTCATATGGGCGGAGTTTTCAGGTGTTTGATTCACCCTTTCCTTACCCGCTGGCTGCATGCTGGCCGCAATATTGGATTGAAGTTCATTCTCTGTCCTCCGTAGTACACGCCTGTGCAAGGTAATCTTGCTTTGCGCAGGCGTGTACTACGGAGGACAGAGAATGAACTTCAATCCAATATTTCGGCCAGCATGCAGCCAGCGGGTAAGGAAAGGGTGAATCAAACACCTGAAAACTCCGCCCATATGACCCAAAACTGGTCCCGCCAAATTCAGGTGACAGGTTCCCTTTAACTGAGAACCCGCTTCCTCATACCTGTACACAAGATATTCTATTGTGGTTACTGGCCTGTATCCAGAAAACATTGTGGATTTATATCCCTCTGATTTCTCATACTTCACTGAACATACATTGCTGTGATTAACAAAACACCCTCTTATTTTTTCTAACAACATGATGAAATAAAAGCAACAACTGGCAATCAGAAAAGGGCATACATGAAGGAAATTGTCGCACAGCTTTCCTCCCTTAATAGCTCACTATGCAAAATGCTACATTCTGTTTTTCTATCTGCAGGAATTGAAACAATGTGAACAGGATATACAGTATTTTCATTATGTTTAAAATCTTTATGGAACCAGGAAAGGTTATATATTGTGTTGTAAAATGTCACAAGTAATGGCAGAGTAATGACACAAGCTTTCTATACCACTCACTGAAGCAGGACAACCTTGGGTCTGAGTTTAAAACTCGGTTTATGCATGACATGCAGCTGCAAAACAATGGCGCGATATAGCGACACCAAGAAAATGTTGTGGAATTCTGAAAATCACAGGATCGATAGACATGTTATTGGCATGCGAATGATGAGAAAATGGAAACAAAATTATCAAAATATCTTGATTTATTCAGTATGGAGTATGAGTGCCAATGAGATTATTAATGGTTGTCTAAAGGTACCGTCACACTTAGCGACGCTGCAGCGATACCGACAACGATCCGGATCGCTGCAGCGTCGCTGTTTGGTCGCTGGAGAGCTGTCACACAGACCACTCTCCAGCGACCAACAATGCCGGTAACCAGGGTAAACATCGGGTAACTAAGCGCAGGGCCGCGCTTAGTAACCCGATGTTTACCCTGGTTACCATCCTAAAAGTAAAAAAAACAAACACTACATACTTACCTACAGCCGTCTGTCCTCCAGCGCTGTGCTCTGCACTCCTCCTGTACTGTCTGTGTGAGCACAGCGGCCGGAAAGCAGAGCGGTGACGTCACCGCTCTGCTTTCCGGCTGACCGATGCTCACAGCCAGTACAGGAGGAGTGCAGAGCACAGCGCTGGAGGACAGACGGCTGTAGGTAAGTATGTGGTGTTTGTTTTTTTTACTTTTAGGATGGTAACCAGGGTAAACATCGGGTTACTAAGCGCGGCCCTGTGCTTAGTAACCCGATGTTTACCCTGGTTACCAGTGAAGACATCGCTGAATCGGTGTCACACACGCCGATTCAGCGATGTCTGCGGGGAGTCCAGCGACGAAATAAAGTTCTGGACTTTCTTCCCCGACCAGCGACAGCACAGCAGGGGCCTGATCGCTGCTGCCTGTCACACTGGACGATATCGCTAGCGAGGACGCTGCAACGTCACGGATCGCTAGCGATATCGTCTAGTGTGACGGTACCTTAAGGGATGTTCTACCTTGCTCAATGCTCTTGGGCAAACAAATCATCAAGATCCACTATCGATGGCTCTATCTATGTAACTACACAGATACATAACAATATATCTTATAGATGTGTAAAATGTATTATATATTGATATGGACATCAGTACATTATATACAAGCTTTACTGACATCTAATGCTTTTCACTCCACTAATATCAGCTCAGTGGTGTTAATGCTTTTAATAGCAACAGCTATTTACTGTTCTGTTTTCATTTGGGAATTAAAATAGGGTCATCTACAGCAGAGTTGCGAGTTAGTATATAGTGTATATATACAGTACAGACCAAAAGTTTGGATACACCTTTTCATTTAAAGATTTTTCTGTATTTTCATGACTATGAAAATTGTACATTCACACTGAAGGCATCAAAACTATGAATTAACACATGTGGAATTATATACTTAACAAAAAAGTGTGAAACAACTGAAATGATGTCTTATATTCTAGGTTCTTCAAAGTAGCCACCTTTTGCTTTAATGACTGCTTTGCACACTCCTGGTATTCTCTTGATGAGCTTCAAGAGGTAGTCACCGGAAATGGTTTTCACTTCACAAGTGTGCCCTGTCAGGTTTAATAACTGGGATTTCTTGCCTTATAAATGGGGTTGGGACCATCAATTGTGTTGTGCAGAAGTCTGGTGGATACACAGCTGTTAGTCCTACTGAATAGACTGTTAGACTTTGTATTATGGCAAGAAAAAAGCTAAGTTAAAAAAAACGAGTGGCCATCATTACTTCAAAAAATGAAGGTCAGTCAGTCTGAAAAATTGGGAAAACTTTGAAAGTGTCCCCAAGTGCAGTGGCAAAAACCATCAAGTGCTACAAAGAAACTGGCTCACATGATGACCACCCCAGGAAAGGAAGACCAAGAGTCACCTCTGCTTCTGAGGATAAGTTTATCTGAGTCACCAGCCTCAGAAATCGCAGGTTAACAGCAGCTCAGATTAGAGACCAGGTCAATGCCACACAGAGTTCTAGCAGCAGACACATCTCTACAACAACTGTTAAGAGGAGACTTTGTGCAGCAAGCCTTCATGGTAACATAGCTGCTAGGAAACCACTGCTAAGGACAGGCAACAAGCAGAAAATATTTGTTTGGGCTAAAGAACACAAGGAATGGACATTAGACCAGTGGAAATCTGTGCTTTGGTCTGATGAGTCCAAATTTGAGATCTTTGGTTCCAACCACCGTGTCTTTGTGCGACAAGGTGAACGGATGGACTCTACATGCCTGGTTCCCACCGTGAAGCATGGAGGAGGAGGTGTGATGGTGTGGGGGTGCTTAGCTGGTGACATTGTTGGCGATTTATTCAAAATTGAAGGTATACTGAACCAGCATGGCTATCACAGCATCTTGCAGCGACATGCTATTCCATCCGGTTTGCGTTTAGTTGCACCATCATTTATTTTTCAACAGGACAATGACCCCAAACACACCCCCAGGCTGTGTAAGGGCTATTTGACCAAGAAAGAGAGTGAAGGGGTGCTACGCCAGATGACCTGGCCTCCACAGTCACCAGACCTGAACCCAATCGAGATGGTTTGGGGTGAGCTGGACCTCAGAGTGAAGGCAAAAGAGCCAACAAGTGCTAAGCATCTCCGGGAACTCCTTCAAGATAGTTGGAAGACCATTCCCAGTGACTACCTCTTGAAGCTCATCAAGAGAATGCCAAGAGTGTGCAAAGCAGTAATCAAAGCAAAAGGTGGCTACTTTGAAGAACCTAGTGTTAAGGGTCGAGTTCCCGCTTCTGCACAGGGGGAATCTCGGGTCGCTTCTGCTGCGGTCTCCCATTCCTCTCCTGCCGCAGGTAAACCTGCTCAGCAGAGACGACGGTCCTTGCGTCTGGCTCAGTCTCACTCTGTGCTTAGGTTTGCTGTTGCTTCTCCAGCTTTTGCCATTAAAGCCAGTGCTGGGCAGCAGCGAGTGGACGCTTTTGAGACTAAGTCCTGCTTTTTCTCTTCTGAGCATGCCCAGGGTGAGATCTCCCGTTGGAGATCGAGGGTCACATGCTCAGATGCTGCAGTGGTTCCCATTGGTCCTCCTGGCAGGTCCTGAAAGTACTGCAGCTATATAAGCTTCGCATGACCGCACGGCCATGCGCTAGTGTACAATTGTATACGTGTGTTTGTTGTGAGTGCAAGTCGTTCATTAAATACCCCTACCCTATTGTATGACTGTTCGCGTATGGTGTATGGCTGCTATCTAGCGCCCGACTAACCACTCAACGTGTCACACACATATCAGCGTCTATTGCTGTGACTGCCAGTGCGGCGCCACGCGCCAGTAGTGCGCCTCCTGACCCACGTCTGGGTTCTTAGTGGTGTCTGCCAGCTCGGCACAGTTCGCACTTTGGTGCTCTAATTATTACTGTTACCTAACACACCCAGTTGCGGTGTTGAGTGCTAGTAGTCTGATCGGACTTCAATCCTGAGTCTTGGGGTTGAGTTCGCTGACTCCTTGCTTGCACTCCTAGGTGCGGTATTGCGGACCAGTGGCTTAACTGGGTTCGCTTCCACCGCCATATTACGCTGCCATTTACTAGCAGCAGGTTTTCACCTGCACGGTGGACCCCGGACTGCGAACGCATCTATTAATATTACATCTTATTCTTGGTGCGTTCCGCCAGTCCTAACACCTAGAATATAAGACATAATTTCAGTTGTTTCACATTTTTTTGTTAAGTATATAATTCCACATGTGTTAATTCATGGTTTTGATGCCTTCAGTGTGAATGTACAATTTTCATAGTCATGAAAAATCCAGAAAAATCTTTAAATGAGAAGGTGTGTCCAAACTTTTGGTCTGCACTGTATATCTATTTTTCTCTATAGTTTCTATTTTCATAGATGGATATGAGCAGAACATATATCTACAGAAGCATATTTATTGTTTTCCATTCATGACCCGATATAAAGAAGGGATATTCAATGAAGAAAATACATGAGCATATAGCATTATTCAACTAAATCAGGATTATATAGAAAATAACACATGTATATGTGTCACTCTTTTTCCACTGGGTGCAGAAAAATTGCATTCATTTAAGTCTGATCGAACAGTTAATTGCCAGTGAAACTGAGAATTAGTCACTTTGATCATTTTTATAATAGTAATTGAGATGCATTGATCATTTAAAAATGTATTCATATTTATAGACATTATTGGTGCCCTTAGCATGTGTCTCCAGATGGGAACCTAGGCTAACAGACTTACCACGCAGGGGCACAGTCCTACAGATCTAAGGGGCAGGTAGGATCCACCTCTAATTAAAAACAGCTGTGGTCAAATAGGAGGAGGTCTTAGCCAATTAAAGGGCAGTCACTACCCATACATAACAACTAAAATCAAAATTAACAAGCACCTTCTTTTGCCTGTCAATTTCAATTTTTCAGTGCACAAGCTACACTTGTGTATAAGTGACTGCCTTCATAATGGCTAGGGACTCGACACATCTGTTTTTAATTAAAAGGGTTGGCCACTTTCTCTAATCAATGCAGTTTTCCTTAGAAACTGTGCAGCATTTCTGTCAATAAAATGGCTTCTGGTGGAAGAACAAATGACCCGACTGGTCCATCAGCTTCCTCCAGTAGTAAAACGCCTCACATGGGATAGCAGATTTTCTATTAGAGGAAGCAGAAGTATTGGCCTGGTCGCATGCTCCTACATCACTCAGCCGTTTTATGGGCTGTTGTCCTTGTCAGTTTCTCTGCACTAACAAGAGAAACTTGTCAAGCTATTTACAGTGGGTCCTACCTGCACTTTAAGGTTGCAGGCCTAGGCCCAAGAGAGAAGCCTGATAGTATAGGTACCCATCGGAATAGATCATCTTGTTGCTGACATATGGGTTAACACAATTTGATCAAAATCTAAAACCCTCAAATATATTTATAGTACATATAGCAGTAATGTGTTTCAACATTCATATATTCAGTGTTTGCCTATACCTCAGTGTGCTCTGAGATTGCTTCGTATGCTATAAGGTCATAGTATGTCGATATCCTACACCATCACTTTCTGATTGGTGAAAGTCTGACTGCCTCCTGCTATACTTCTTCCTGGGATTGAAGATGCCACAGTGCTGATTTAGCTTTTTTTTCCCTCGCACAGCAGCTGGTGCCCCCTTATCCTGAGTATTATTATGGGTTCTAAGTAAAGATAAGCAAATTCATTTGCAGGATCCTAGTCCAGCGGACAGTATTCGATGGCTGCAGGATGGGAGCCCTGTGTACTGCCTCCTGCTGGTATCCCCAGTTACACTTTTCATTATCCAGATATTTCACATGTGTTCCATTCCAGTGGCCGTGGTATAGTGACTTAGACACTAGACTAGACTCCTGCAAATCGATTTGCTCATCTCCAGTTCATTCATAGTCAGCATTCTCTAATAAGAAAACCCCTTTAAATGCCTGGACAATAACAACAGCATATAGAACCTACTAGAAGTCTGTTGTGTAGCATTGACCTTAATTCTATTATTGCATCATTTAGACCAATTATAAGTCCATACACGGTCAACTGTCAAGCATTTCTTCTAGAGGACAGCTGTTCTCAGAAATCCTATAAATAGTTATAAAGTTCTAGCTTATTTTTATGCTGGAAGATGGGAGCTGTGTCATAGTATCGAGCTGAAAAAAAGGTCACAGAAGCTAAATTCAGAAAATTTTGTACTTGTAAGTAAACTGTCACTAGACTTTGGCCCAATAAATAACCAGCATGTCATTGTGCAGCTTGGATTTAGGGTTCCAAACATGTGCATGTCAAAACTGGGCCTTTCAGCAAGAGTTTTTAGACCACCTGAGAGTAGCCCAGAACTCTTCAGGCATAAGCATTGAAGAACTGTTTCGATGCACATACCTATTGAAGCGCAGCTGTTTAATATACTAATGGTTTAGGGCAGTGTTTTTCAACCTTTTTTGAGCCGCGGCACACTTTTTATACTTAAAAAATCCCGAGGCACACCACCAACCAAAATGGCACAAAATGGTGCGTCCAGGTTTGAGATGAAAGTCTGCAGTCATTCTATGTGACTGCAGGCTTCTGAATTCTCACAGCGCAAGCACTGCACACTTTCAGGATTCTCCCTTGCCGGTGGCCAGAGTGGACGGTCATGACAGCACAAGTATGTGATTTGGATACTTCTGGTCACATTCTAACTAGACGTGTCCGGCCTCAGTCAATTCATTTTCATTGAATGAGGCCACACATGTCTAGTCAGCACGTGACCGCATGTATGTAAATCACCAACATCAGAGAATTATGATAGCAGTGTGCACTGTGAGAATTCAGAAGTCTGCAGTCACATAGTATGACTGCAGACTCATCACAACCTTGGACATCCCCTTTAATGTTCCTAACAAATAAAAATGAGAATTAGTATCACAAAAAAAACACATTTACATCCAGGTACCTGATAGATGACGTTGTTTGTGGAGTCGCCTCTTTCTTTTCATCTTCACCTTGTCCAGATGCCATGATGACTCTTCTCTTCCACCGGCAGAGCTCGTTTCTGCAGACTTCCATCTTCTCCTGTCTTCTGCAGCACATCCCGACACAACACCCTTAAAGATAGCAGTGTTATTATAATGCTCCGGAATAACAATATCTGCCCTAGGCTGAGCCCCTGAGTAAATAATTGCCCCTCACTTTATTCCCAGCACATAATATGACCCTCACTGTCCCTCTTATGGTACATGCCATCCACACTACCCTCTCTCTCTTTTCCATACTTCACACTGCCTTCTCATACGGTGTCCCTCATAGAGAGCCCAGTCTCTCTACTGTGCCCCTTCATTACACTCCTCCTACTTGGCATACTGTCTCCTCCTGGCTGTTACCCTCACACTACTCAGTATCTATTATGTGTCCACTCACACTTTCATCCCCCCATACTGTCTGCACACATTTCTAATAGCCTCCTCCTGTACATCCCCCCTGCTAACATACCCCTTTGCTCTCTCCATATTTCCTCCTCACACATTCCCCCCTCACACATTCCCCCGACTCCCCATACTGTCCTCACACATCCCATCACCGTTGCTCCCAGTACTGTCAGCACACATTTTTCCCCTCGCTACTGTGTCCACCCCCATCTCCCCACTCACCCCCACAGAATATATCCACTGCCCTTCCGATAGAATAAATCCATCCCCTTCCACAGAATAAATGCACCCTGCCCCACACATGCTAAATAAATTCCAGCCCCCCCCCCACGTACACACTGAATAAATCCCCCCCATACACTGAATAAATCCCCCCACTCACTGAATAAATTCCCCCACACACTGAATAAATCCCCCCCACACACTGAATAAATCCCCCCCCACACACTGAATAAATCCCCCCCACACACTGAATAAATCCCCCCCACACACTGAATAAATCCCCGCACACACTTAATAAATCCCCCCACATACTCCCCATAAACCCACCCCACGCTGAATAAATCCCCCCACACTTAATAAATCCCCCCACACACTTAATAAATCCCCCACATACTCTCCATAAACCCACCCCACGCTGAATAAATCCCCCCACACTTAATAAATCCCCCCACACACTTAATAAATCCCCCCACATACTCCCCATAAACCCACCCCACGCTGAATAAATCCCCCCACACTTAATAAATCCCCCCACACACTTAATAAATCCCCCCACATACTCCCCATAAACCCACCCCACGCTGAATCTTCGGTGTCTTCAGCTCCACAGCACAGGAGCACTTACCACCAAGTGTCTTCTGTCCCCTGCGCGCCGGATAGTGACGCCAGCAGCGTGATCACATGACTTGATCACGCTGCTGGCGTCGCTCTGACCCAGCGGTCAGAGCCTCAATTGTACTCGCAGCTGGTAGATGTCTGCGAGTACAATTGATCTCCGGGAGCCGGCGCGCTGCAACTTCTCTGTGCCGGCTGTCAGCTTGACAGTCGGCACAGAGAACAGCTGACTCCCGTTCCCCCGCGGCACACCCAACCATGTGTCGCGGCACACTAGTGTGCCGCGGCACACTGGTTGAAAAACACTGGTTTAGGGACACAAAACCTAATGACAGGCTCCTTACTTAAAGGGGATACCTTGGACTTTGTAAATAAAAAAAATGTGAGTATACACTAACAGACAAGTAGTTGCTACCTACTTGCCTGTTGTGCCTGGCACCAATTGTCGTTGGCACAGAACGGTCACAGACCGCTCTTGCAAGGGATTCAACTGCCTCTGCTGACATCACTTCAACGGAGCGGCGGCTTCATCTCTTCTCTACACTGTTGACAGGGTGGGGCTGTCAACGTCATTCTGATTGACAGTCAGATCCCCGCTGCCCGACTGAGGGAGCCAGCTGTCAATCATCATGACATCAGCAGTCACATCCCATCAACAAATCAGGGTGGAAATGAAGCCACTGTTCTGTCGACGTGATGTCAGCAGAGGCAGCTGAATTGCCAGCAGGAGCAGTCTGCAACCACTCCGTGCTGGCAAGTAATGGTACTGGGCACAACAGGCAGGTATGTAGTAGCTATCTGCCTGTTAGTGCTTAGGCACTTTTTTTACAAAGTCCCAGATATCCCTTTTAAAGGGTATGTTCTGAACTATTTAATTTCATGTTACTATGGGCCTAAAAACTAACAGTGAGATACAGTGGCAACTGTCGGCCTATTCTACATGGCACTGGCTCAGACCAGTCATCGACCTCTCCTACCCAAGATTCAGCTGCTTGACGTCAACAAAGCAGCTCTTCTTCTTCCAGGCTCCTCTGTCGACTGTGTGTATGACTGCCAATGTCATGCTGATTGACAGCTGGCTCCCCGCAGTTATGCTTATTTTACACTTGCCGTGTTTTTGCAGGCCTTTTTTGCGGGCCATATTGCCGTAATTTTCAGTCTTCTGCAAAAACAGGCCGCAAAACTCTTGTGGAACGCCTTTTTTCTTGTTTTGAATAGTATGGAATAAGTAGGGGAAAAACGGGCGTTCCGCAAATACGATCAACGCGGTGCACCGCAATAACAAGCTTACATTGTTTTTGTGGCCCCATTGATTTTCAATGGGGGCCGTGTCTGTAAGCTGTGAAAAATTTTGAGCAGGCTCGATATTTTTTCACGGCCATAAATACGGCCCTCACGGCCATAAGGCGTATGACAATTTTTTGAGGCCCGTTTTTGCGGCCCCATAGAAATCTATTGGGGCCACAAAAATGGGCCGCAAAAACACGGCAAGTGGAAAAGAAGCCTTAGACAGTGAAGTGCTTGTGTCCATTCAGCAGAAGCCACTGAATCTCTGGCAAGATCAGTCTGTGTGCGCTCTGTGGCGGCAGAGATTGGCGTTGGACACAACAGGCAGGAAGTTAACAACTTTTCTGCCTTCTAGGTATTAGGCCCATTGTAAATAAAATTATATAGTCCTGGAACACCTCTTTGGAGGAATAAATGTCTGCCCACATAATTCCCAGATTACTTCACATATCATCAATTCTGGGGCTGTTCACAAACATTTACTGACATACAGTATTTCTAAATTACAATATTTGCATTTACTATGAATGAATCAAAATGAAACTCAAGCACATTGTCTTTGTCTCATAACGTAAAAGTTGTATTGTCTCAGTGCCTTGATCACATTCCCAACACAGAGAACACGTCTAGCCACTCAATGCCTTTTAATATGTCTGAATTCCATGCTACTGCTCGAGAATCAGATCGGCTTCCTACATTTGCCTGGTTACAGTTACTAAGGATTTTAGGCCTTTTAAGACTGTTAGGTGAAGAACATAAAGATAAAATTAATGCAATTAAAAGAAAAAGCTTTTATTGTTATTTCTTGCAGAGGGAAGCACCAATGTAATTCTAGAATGTACTGTGTGTTGAGCTAAATAATGCATACGCCACGCCTGGATGAGATTTTCTAGTTTGCTGTTACAACTCTCAGCTTTGCTATTAACTGTCAGGTGCAGTGAAGTGAAAAAATGAACTTCCACCAGCATCAACACACAGGTTTGTAGTTCATGTACGTAGTAAATTGGGAATGTACGATGATAAGCAAAGATTTTCTTACATTGGGGAATTTCTCGAGACAGAGTTTAAACAATGTTATTTAGAATTTTGTTCAATATATTAACACTCAGGCTCAAGTTTTATTCTAATCATTGTGCCACAAGTATAGGTAGAGTGGGGTTGTGGGATTAGGGGGATAACAGCCAATGCTCGAAACTTGGGAGGTTGATCTCATTAAAGAGGTTGTCCACTACTTTCACAGTGGTGACCTATCCTTAGAATACGTCATCAATGTCTGATCGGTGGGGGTGCAACACTCTGAAGCCTCGCCGATCAGCCACCAGCGGTCAGACCTGCTGAGTTATGGAGCTGATCCGTCTACTGATAGTGGCCACGGCTGGGTACTGCAATTCCACCCCCTATTCAAATCAAGAGGGTGCGGATGTATAGTACCCAGCCGTGGCCATTATCTGTAGACGGAGCAGCATGGTAACACTGCATTCCTCTATATTCACTGCATGTTGTACCACTGGGTGCCTTCTCCTAAGGACAATAGTCATTTCTACTCTCAGTCTGAATCTAAGGCTAGGTTCACACTTGCGTTGTGCAGTCCGTTCAACAAACCCGTTAAACGGACTGCACTAACGCAAGTGCCGACTTTGGAACTGCGCTAGCGTAGATGGAGCATCTGCTAGCTCCATCTGCGCTAGCAGTGCGCTAGCAGTGACGGACCCCGAAACGCTGCAGCCCGCGTCTCGGGTTCGTCACTCAATGACACCACATCGCTAGCGCACGCCCATTGTGGGCATGCGCTAGCGATGCGTTCGCCATTGTAAGTAATGGCGGCATTAACGGACTATGTTACACCACATTATGCCGCGGTATAACGTAGTCCGTTAAACAGGTTCACACAACGCAGTGTGAACCCAGCCTTAGATAGCCCAGTGCTTCCATCCCTTCTTGTACTGTTACAAGTGGATGTTCTGCATTTTTTTTAGTTCAAGAAAGACGCTCCACACATACCCCATTCAAAGCCTGATGAAGGGTACATTACCCGAAACGTTGCTATATGTCACTTTGCAGTGTAATAACATTTTTTGGATATGAGGGTAGAAAATTAAAAACATTTAAAAAAAATAATTTTTGTGCCTATTCTTGGTGTGCTATTCCCTTAAACAGTATCAATTTGCAATATATCTGGAATCTGCATTCTTGAATTGACCAAACATGCCCAGGAATATCAAGGGTTGGGCATGGTGAAATCTAATGTGCTGGATTATTTTGGCTTTACTACATATCTTTTCCTTCTTCTGTGGGGCAATCATTAAATTTCTTTGTTTCAGTTTCACATTGACATACTCTTAAAAATCATAAAGCAGATCTGATATTGGTTGTTTAAGTTTTCAGTGCACCGATTAAATCCAGATTTCGCTTTTGGTGGCCTAGTGATATGTGCCATTGTAAACTGTGTAACAGTCTGCTGCAGTGTTTAAGTAAAACTTTGGACAAATCCCACTCTCCAGTCTCACTTTTCAGCTAATGCTTGGCTACGTTATGCTTTCTATCTGCTTTCATGTTTAATTCACTTTGATTCTGTGTACAGAAACATGAAGTGCTTCAACTCTGTAGACACGTAGAGTCCCCACTGAGACAAAATCTTCCTAAGGAGCTTTACTTAAAAAAAAAAAGACTGTTGTATTGGTTGTCGATGACTGTTTTATTATTCACTGAGCCTGGATATCTTCACGAGTAGTGATGTTACCTAGATCAATTGTTATCATCACGTCTAAAACACTGATCAAAGTGGTAATCTGGAGCAGCGAGGTGGTCATGCCTGACCCTCCTCTTGCTTCTGCCTTAGAATGGGTTTATCGCAATTAAAGGAACCATTTGTTATACAGGAGACAAAACCATTAAATATTAACAAGTTGCAAGGGTTGTCCACATCAATTAAGGTGTTGTCCACGTCAATCCCTACTTTTTAGATCGATCATTTGATAATATTGTGATCACAAATTCTCCTTCTCCTGACACCTCCAGCTATAATCTGCGCAGTAACCTGGCAGTAAGCTTTCAATTTCTCAGCAAAACCACTACAGGGGAACTTAATAAAGCACTCCCATCAAAGTTTTTATCCTCTTTATACATTGCAATTATCGTATTATACAGCGCTGTGTTCTTACAATTGCTCTTTTTGCCTTTATACACAGTTAATTCTTCTCTTTTCTCTGCTCTGTAGAAACAGGAAATATCTTTTGTCAGTATGTTTCCTCTTCAACTCCTGACACAGCTTCTCTCTCCTCCCCTCCCAGTGACTTTTGCATTGATTTATAACTCGTACAGCGAAAATTGACCTCGTGTGTCTACATACAGCTTAGAAGGATTCAGACTGTTTTTTTAATCACGTGATCTCATAGACCTAATGGAAAAGCTGGGTAGAAAGGCAAAATGAGCAATTGTAAGTACACAGTGCTATATAATATGATGATCGCAATATACTGTATTAAGAGGATAAAAAATGTGAAGGGGGTGCTTCTTTAAGTATCATATAATACATGAATCCTTAAGCTAGAGACTTTGTAGAAACTCTCCACTGTGGCCATGATATAAAGATTCTGAACACTACTAAATAAAGGATATGAAAATGTATACAGTAAGTCACGTAATACAGTGATAACTGTCTCGCTCCAATAACAGGAACGATGACTCAGTAGAAGGGAATGGGTCTTCGGAAAAAGAATTATTGTTTAAATCAGATTTTTCTGTTTTTTAAAAAAATGTTTTGGTAATGTTTTTTTCGTATCACTAGCAATAATAATAATAAAAAAAAATACCGGTAGTAATCCTGAAATATTCATACTGACCATTGAGAATGTTTTAGATTCGTACTTCCATCCCCTTTACAAAGTTATCATCAGTTTCCCTATCATCAGAGGCAGGATTATTATAATGACAGGTAACACTATATACAGCTGATGACAAAGTATCCACCATTCACAATAGGGGATGTCACAGCTGACCCTGTTCCCCCTGCCTTTACAATGACCTTCGTGCTCATTAGGTGATTCTATTACAACACATCGGGTCTGAGCCTGTTCATTCCTGCTAATGTGTACGTGTATTTCCTGAAACAACAGATAATTTGAAAAATATCTAAACCCCTCCTCACAACACAGTGACCAGTGTGAAAATGGCAAGATTGCTAACTTTTTATTTTAAAAAAATTTGCAAAAATAAGAAGAAACTTTTAACACCTGATTTAAATAATAGATCATTTTCTAATGATAGCTTCCCTTTAATATTTTCTTTTCAGCAGCTCTAACGTTGAGTTTCACTTTGAGGAGGAAATACTTGTGGTAAACACTAATACAAAGAGCCTTGTTGTGTGCTCAATGTCAATAGAGTAAGAGCCTGTTAAACAGGACTTGTTCACGGATTAGGACAAAGGTAATACCCATCAAGGTCAGATTGGATTTAATGTATACATGCTGCTTTCTCATGCTTAACATTTAGGGCCGAATCATTAAGACCGGATTTGCACTGATGAAATGGCATGTTGGAGTAAAATGCCCCTAATTTTTTTAGGAGACGCATACCACTTAATGAATTCGGCACATCTTATTACTGGCACGCACCTCCGTGTACTTCGCCCAAAATCTACATTTCTAAACGTAAGTTATGCCACTATGGGGGTATAAATTTTGAAGAATTTAACAGACCAAACTATATCACGTTCTGTCCATGCTCTGTTCATTCTGGAATATCTGTCAAAGCCTGGTGGGAAAAAGACAAAAAGTTTCAACATTTTTGCACAACTTCAGAGTTTTGCAAAAATGTTGGGACTTTCCAAAGTGTTTTATGCCAGCAATCTGTTGAAAGCACTTTGATGAATCGTTCCCATAGTTTGTTGCTTCTTAACAGTGATTACCTACATATAATCCAAAAAATAATGATCATGTGAATGAAAAATATTTCGAATTGAGAGTCCTCAGTGGTTGATACCTTTTAATGGCTAACTGAAAAGATGGTAACAAATGGTTACCACTGAAGACTCTCAATTCAAAATATTTTTCTATCTACTGGCTAACACGGTACCAAGAAATATGTCTTTCCTGTATCATGTGAATGAAAAGACAACAGAAAAGTATCATATTTTCTTCCTCTACTTTTGTATACTCTACTACCGAGATCTGTTAACACGCTGTGTCTTATGAAATTTACTGTACCTATGTAGACCTATCTATAGTGCCTAAGGAAATGTTGGAGCCCTGAAGTCTTTCTTGATGCTTTTGATCATGGTCATTTGGATGTTTTGGGTTGTCATTATGATTTAAAAAGAGAAAACACAGTAGTTTGACAATAAATGGCTTCACCCAACCACTAACCATGAGTGGAGAAAAAGTTTTGGTGTTATCATTCATATTCTCTGTAAAAAGGCCAAGAAAGTAAAAATTCTGCCCTGGTATGTAAACTTTTGAGCACAACTGTATGTTTGCAAACTGTAGCACACCCAGTCCCAGTGATTGAGGCAGTACAAAACCCCCTCAGCTATAAAAGACACAGATATCATACTTGGTAACTATAGGTGGAGGCCCTATTACAGATTTAGCTTTGCGAGACAATGGAGGGATTTGTGACCTGTCCACTGTAATTATACAGTGAACATCGGGTAATATAAGTTATGAAGCATTTTTACGTGACGTGTTTTGTTTGTGCATTAGCTTCATAACACATAAATGTTAGGCTTGACACAAAGTGAAGGCATTCAGACTTTTATTATGCTTTCTGCTGTCTGAACATACAATTTATGAGAGATGACACTGTGTTTGATGCATCTTCCACAGCCTAGTGCAATTTACCCTCTGGCTATTCTTCGCACAGCTGTAGAAAAGTTATTGCTTCAGCTTTCTGATTTGTGACCAAAAAAAAAGTTCTCCTTGGAGCAGACGTTTTTGGGCATCTAATTCTGTTCATTAACCCTAAAGGATACGGTATGTCCATTCCTGCTAAAAATTAACACCAAGCCAAATTGTAATTTTGAGATATTACCATCTCCAAATTTTAGTTACTTATCCAACTCTTCCATCAATCATCATCATCAGACTTTATGCAAAATAACTATAGTTTGGATGGTTGACCAATTGAATAGGAGCTGATCTGCAGTATCGGGATCGGCCACCAAACAACGTGACGGAGCTGTGATATCCAGCTCTGTACACTGTTTTCATCCGGCAGATGATCAGTGGGGATCCTAGGGTATTGGATCCCCATCCATCTGATATCGGTGACCTATTTTAAAGATGGGTCAAGGTCAGTATTGTGGAAAACCCCTTAACATTTGCTTGTATCTGAGTTAAGATGGCTAGCACAAATGTTTGGATTGATTCCTTAAATTCTAATCATGAGTTGTCTAACTAGATGAGGTAGGTCAATAGAGTAGAGTATTGCCATGGCATGTCTGATTAGTTACCCACATGCCCCAAAGTTGATGTCTGTGGGTCTCCATAGTATATGAGTGAAAACAGATATTATTGGATATCCTAGGCTTGTACATGAGAGATTAGGATGCATGCATGTATTACAGTAGCATGGTACTAGTGCACACACAAGCCATGTATGATTTTTTTTGTATTACTTTTAGGATCAGCCATCATGTCTATGACAGCTTCTTCCCTATATGGATACAAAAGGTCCATGGAAATGTATACAGATGTGGACAAGTTTACTTACGCCATCTGTTATTATGGGCTTAACATTGACTGTACATAGTCTCATCTTGTCAACTAGAGACAATCCATACAAATCCAGTTCCTTCCAAGGGTGAACTGCAAGCCTGGGTATACAACAGGTGGTCCATTCTTTTCTTATGGACCCCATGCAGTGATAATCTTGGGTAGCAATTAAGAAGGATCACAATCTTGTGGCTTTCTTATTCATTGAGATGCACAAGTCTGCATGTATACAGATCATCTATATATGGTAGTATCTCACAGTGGTTACCAAGGTGCCATTATGATTGATAATATATTGTGGTGTTTATTCATCTTCTCATCTGAATTTATCACTGCTTCTATATGCTCAGAAGAATACGTTGCATATAGATGACTGACCAGCTGTGGAATAGCATTTGTCTTTATAATCTCATTAATGTATACAGAATACAGAAGGCCGGGTGGTAAATCGCTTTATGGAAAAGAAAAATCCTGGTCTGGAGACACACATTAAGCCATAACTATTATCATATCCATTAAATCAATTAACTGGGAAGATCAATTATTGTTGAGTCCTCAATTGTTCAGGGTAAATTAGCACCACACCTGATATTATTCTTTCAAGAAATAATCAAAACTCAATAAAATGCATTTTGTAAATTGCTTATTGCCACAGAACATGCCAGGTGGCACAATGTGGTGTCAGACATTTGTCCTATACACGTATAAATGATTTACAAAGGTGTGTATGGAATCAGATATTTGCTGCCTCATATTATATAACATACAAGGTTGTGCCTTGACTAACATCTGTTTTCTAACATACGATTTATTGTTGTTATTAATATTATTATTGAATAGTACATTGCTGTGCAGAATATTATAATTATGAAATAAAAGCCTTAAGATTTGTCATTGTAGACTGTGTCATATGTTGAAGAGACAGATGGAGAGTAGAGATTTAATTTACTTTTTTGGTCAGACTAAGCATTTGGGATTTTAATTATCTGACAACACCATGACTGATTATATTTAAAGCCACAGGACATGATCCGGCCTCCTATTAAGAGTGCCTAGATGAAGTACATTGATGACCTGGTGAGAAGAGGTAGACATAAACAGAAAGGGAATTTTCCAAGAATTAGATTAATGGAAACCCCTTCGTCAGTATTAGCAAAATGCAAAACAATCCAATATTCTTAGCCAGTACAGAATTGTTTGAATCAGTTGCCCTGTTTAATTGTAACAATATTATAAATTGTGTTTCTTCTAAAAATGAGAAATATATACTTTATGTAGTGGAGGTGATACTCCTAAAGCAGTAATTGTGGGGAGCTCCGGCTGTATTGTGTTTTGGCGCCGTATTTAGTCATCCAATCAGTTTTGTCTACCTGATGGGGCTTCCTATGTGTTTCTTTGTCTATCTGGCAGTCCTAGAAGAAGAAGAGATCCAACATGTTGATCTTTTACTACATTTTGACCCCGATTCATCAAGACAGAATGCCAATGCCTTGATGAGGGAGTGTGTTGGAATCAGACAGTCCTGATTCATTAAGCGGTGCATGTCTCTTAATAAATCAAGAGCATCTGACACGTGCCGTACACCTCCATACGCATCTCCATAGATCTTACTCCACTCTGTCATCATTAGTTAGGCTAGCTGTGGTGTCATGCCCCGTTGCTAACCAGCTCTACCCATTTTGCCACAACAAGTCACAGAACTATTGGACAGCTTTAAAATTGTTAAAATATGTTGCAACTTTTCAAATTGTTTTACTCCAGAATTCAAAAGTGGCGTGAGCAGCACCAATCTTGATGAGGCCGTGTGTCAGAGTCATACATTTTGCGTCTTGAAACTTCTCCACTATTTTGAGAAATTAATTTTGGAAAATACAGAAACCTCAAAACAACTGCACATTTTTTTATTTTTAGATGGGGACATGTCAGTGGTAAAATAAAGAAAAACATACGTACTAGCCCCCTATTGCTGCTCTTTACTGCTGACGAAAAAAATTAAATTTTTCTTCTGTCTTGGATTAAATGTGATCAGTGACTGCTGATTAACTGGACTGTTCACCTGACGCCCTAACGCCCCTTGTCAGAGTAGGAAGCCAATAGACTGGAGGCTGACACCAGAAGCAGTACAAAGAAGAAAGAAGTGGCTGGTAGGTGAGTTTGTATATTTTAGCCCATTTTTAAAATGCCTGTAAGTTTTTAACAATCCCTTTAAAGCTGTTGTCCGGTCTCAAATGAAAAGTCTGCAGTTACTCTGTGTGACTGCAGACTTGTGAATCCTCTCAGTGCGCACTATGCGCTGAAAGGATTCGCCGTTGTCTGTCCCGGCAGTCAAGTATACAATATGCATACTCCTGGGCAAATCCCGTGTAGTGGGCGTAGACTTGCTCAATACAGGTGTATTGTTCTGCCCGGGAGTATGCATATCGCATACTTGCCTGGTGTGACCGCCGTTCCTAGGGCAGATAACAGCGAATCCTCACAGTACGTTCACTGGGAGGATTCACAATTTTGCAGTCACACAGAGTGATTGCAGACTTTTCATTTTAGACCCGACAATACTTTTCACATCAAAAGTAGTGAAAGGAGAGCTGGGCATATTCATCATGGTCATCTCTTAATTCATTATCTACCTTGGCCTAAACCTATCAGACATTTGTTGTATATATGGTGAACATATCTAAGATGAAAATGCCTCTTTAATGATGTTACTAAAAAGATGCTTAGATAAAATGTTGTATCGTTAGTATTAATTGAATATATTATTTGTGAGGATTTCACTGTCCTGTGCAGATGAAAAGACTTTGCAGGCGGAGTAGCACAGAACCAGACCTGTGATCTGCAGACGGCAATAAAGCATGCTCCGACAGAGTGGTCTTTTTGCCTTACAAGGACCGCCAGCATCTGTTCTACTTTCTCGCTTGTCTTGGTGATTGTAGGACTAATTATAAAGTAAGTTCACAACAGCTGTGATCTGATACTTCAAAGCATTCATCACACCATTGTAGGTGATACCGGAATGCGGGGAAGGAGTAGCACAATACTATTACGTAATTTACGTTAACAGTTTTCTTTTTCTAAGAATTTTTAAGGTGAGATAATTGTATCAAGCTTGACTAAGAGCCGTCTGATACGTGTTTCTACAGAAATAAGTCTGAAATCTCCAAAGAGAAGACATATATTATATGGCAGTTACTAGTATAATTATAATTTTATGCAAATCTAAAATATTCACTAGTGGTCTTACATCATAGCTGGAAAACAGCTACTTATATCCTGTATAAGGGTTACAAATTAACGTGGATTGATAGCAAAGTACTGGAAACTAAACCCTATTGCATCAGTGCCTGGCTCATCACATTCATGAACCTCTGCTAACCAGAGGTGGATTAAGAGTAGCCAGGGCCCCGTGCAGTCTATATATAGTATGAACCCCCGCTTAGCCTCCTATATACATTATGAGCCCCTATATGGCCTACTATGTGCAGTATGAGCACCCACATAGCCCGCTATATGCAGTATGAACCCGCAGCCATTTTTCCGGAGTCCACCGCATAATTAACCATGTAAATGCGGGGTCTGTGGGCTTTCACAAAATGTTGGCAGAGTCCCCGTGCCACTGAACACCTGAAGCAGCGCACATCCGAACACCCCCTCATCCCAGCCTGCGGTCTGCAGCAACACTCCATTCTTGCCTCCTCCAGCAGCAACCCTGGGACCCTGATTCACTGCAGCCACCACTCAAGGTAAGCAATAAGACGCATGGATTTTTTATTAAAAAATATATATTTTTCCTATTTTTCTCCTAAACATTTGGGGTGTGTCTTATAATCCGGTGCCTCTTATAATCTTCAAAATACAGTATATGGCATAGTGTCACATGGACCTGCCTAAAGGTCTATTAACATGATCTGGTAATTAGCAAACAAGCGTTCCTAAAAAATGTGTGTACTTGATTATGTAACCTTTCTAAACTTGTTTGTTCATCAACAGAAAAATTAGCTGGCAGAGAGGCAAAATGAGCAATTGTAAGTACACAATACTATATACTGTGATGATTGCAATATATTAAGAGGATAACAATCTAGTGCAACCTATTTGAAGTAGCAGTCCTAAAAGTCAATATCGTCCCTTTAACAAGCCTTGCAATATGACTTAGGATAAAACGTAAACCAGAATGTCAATTTGCAGACAAAGTATTTTGGGGTGCTGACCCTCATCAGTGAAAAGCATGAGATCTGGTTTGGCTAGGTTAGAGGCATCTGACCGGGACCCAAGGGATAAAGTTTCTCCTTGTGGAGAGTGACATGCCAATGTGAGAAGGCTTTTAAGATTGCTACTTACAATAGTTGGCACTAGAGTTCTAGTCCTCTTCTGCTCCGAACAGGCAATTTACATATTTAATTTCCCAGAGGAGCATTGCAAGGCTTAGAAGTCTTGCAATGTTAAATCTGTGATCCTACATAAAATAGCAGTCAGAAAATGCAAACTATTTGGAATCATACTTCACTATAACAGCAACTCCCCCACCCAAAAAAAGTATGCCCTTCAACTTATACATGAGTACCATTTCTGACTCAAGTGGGGAATATTAACATTTAATGATCACACATGAGTGCTATTATATTATATTGCCCAGGGTTTAGTGTTGATATCTAGCGAAATCTATACAGTCATGTTCATTCTTTGTATGTGCCTGGCGAGTGATCAGGCACAGGCGTATAGTAAGGCCAATGTCCCATAATGAGAAACATTATACCATGTGTGTATCCATGTACAAATGGACAGTTATATTCCTGTACAGTCTCTTAATGTGAAACAGACCAAAAACGAGTACATGATGCATCTATAATAATACACAAATGGTGTGAAGGTTATATCAGTGACTTTCAGATTTAGTATAGAAATCAACTTCATAATTGTTCATTTTGTAAAAAAGCAATTTACCGTAGATAATTCTCACTTGTCTTTATTACTTTTTGATATATTTTTGTCAGCACTACACACTAGTAAGAATGGAGTTTAGAAACCATATTGATGAATTGACTACTACCATGGCCAGTTCATAGATTGCTATAAAATGGTATATTCAGTGTATAAACGTAGGTATATATTGGTATATTTAGTCTATATAGCAGTAATGGCAAAAAAAGATCGCACAAACATTATATGTTGTTTCTCTTATAATTAATGGGATCAAATGGCTTTGTGGCAATAGAATTTCCATTGTACCCATCAGCACGGTGACATGGGACGCCTGTCCAGGGATGTTGTATCTTGGGAAAAAAAAGTTGTATAATTCACTTTATGCCTTTGTTTCCCCCAATTTACTGGAAGCAAGGTTGATTTTATAAGTAACATAGTTATTAAGACTTTAAGTCCATCTAGTTCAACCCATAGCCTAACCTAACATGCCATAACATGTTGAAGTGTTTAATAATTGTTTAATAATATATTACTACTAATATGTGTTGGATAAAAAGGAGATTTTTCTAACTTGCCATTAGCCGAAGATGAGCAGGACAGCCTTCATGAATTATTTTTTCCAGAGCTGTCCATATTCTTTAACCCCTTAATTGTATTTGGGCTTCATGATAGTGGTAAAATTTCTTTGATATTACCTGCTTTAATTTGTGAAAAAAAATGGCAATTTGGTGAAAATTTTGAAAATTTCGCAATTTTCCAAATTTGAATTTTTATGCCCTTAAATCACAGAGATATGTCACACAAAAATACTTAATAAGTAACATTTCCCACATGTCTACTTTACATCAGCACAATTTTGGAACCAACATTTGAGTACGCTGATACCCCATATGTGGGAGGGGAACCACCGTTTGGGCGCATGGCAGAGCTCGGAAGGGAAGGAGCGCCATTTGGAATGCAGACTTAGATGGAATGGTCTGCAGGTGTCACATTGCGTTTGCAGAGCCCCTAATGTACCTAAACAGTAGAAACCCCCCACAAGTGACCCCATATTGGAAACTAGACCCCCCAAGGAACTTATCTAGATGTGTTGTAAGAACTTTGAACCCCCAAGTGTTTCACTACAGTTAATAACGCAGAGCCGTGAAAATAAAAAATACTTTTTTCCTACAAAAATGGTTTTTTAGCCCCCCAAATTTTTATTTTCCCAAAGGTAACAAGAGAAATTGGACCCCGAAAGTTGTTTTCCAATTTGTCCTGAGTACGCTGATACCCCATATGTGGGGGGAACCACCGTTTGGGTGCATGGCAAAGCTCGGAAGGGAAGGAGCGCCATTTGGAATGCAGACTTAGATGGATTGGTCTGCAGGCGTCATATTTCATTTGCAGAGCCCCTGATGTACCTAAACAGTAGAAACCCCCCACAAGTGACCCCATATTGTAAACTTGACCCCCCAAGGAACTTATCTAGATGTGTTGTGAGAATTTTGAACCCCCAAGTATTTCACTACAGTTTATAACGCAGAGCCGTGAAAATAAAAAATATTTTTTTTCCTACAAAAATGGTTTTTTAGCCCCCCAAATTTTGATTTTATCAAGGGTAACAAGAGAAATTGGACCCAAGAAGTTGTTGTCCAATTTGTCCTGAGTATGCTGATACCCCATATGTTGGGGTAAACCCCTGTTTGGGCGCACAGAAGAGCTCGGAAGGGAAGGAGCACTGTTTTACTTTTTCAACGCAGAATTGACTGGAATTGAGATCGTACGCCATGTCGCGTTTGGAGAGCCCTGATGTGCCTAAACAGTGGAAACCCCCAATTCTAACTGAAACCCTAACCCAAACACACCCCTAACCCTAATCCGAACCATAACCCTAACCACACCCCTAACCCTGACACACCCCTAACCCTAATCCCAACTGTAAATGTAATCCAAACCCTAACCCTAGCCCCAACCCTTACCCTAGGCCTAACCCTAGCCCTAAGACTAGCCCCAACCCTAGCCCTCACCCTAAGCCTAGCCCTAACCCTAGCCCTAACCCTAATGGGAAAATGGAAATATATACATTTTTTTAATTTTTTTATTTTTCCCTAACTAAGGGGGTGATGAAGGGGGTTTGATTTACTTTTATAGCGTTTTTTTAGCGGATTTTTATTACTGGCAGCCGTCACACACTAAAAAACGCTTTTTATTGCAAAAAATATTTTTTTGCGTTACCACATTTTGAGAGCTATAATTTTTCCATATTTTGGTCCACAGAGTCATGTGAGGTCTTGTTTTTTGCGGGACGAGTTGACGTTTTTAATTGTAACATTTTCGGGCACATGATATTTTATGATTGCTTTTTATTCCGATTTTTGTGAGGCAGTATGTCCAAAAACCTGCTATTCATGAATTTCTTTTGGGGGTCGTTTATACCGTTCTGCGTTTGGTAAAATGAATAAAGCAGTTTTATTCTTTGGGTCAGTACGATTACAGCAATTCCTCATTTATATCATTTTTTTGTCGCTTTTATACGATAAAAACTATTTTATAGAAAAAATAATTTTTGCATCGCTTTATTCTGAGGTCTATAACTTTTTTATCTTTTTGCTGATGACACTGTATGGCGTCTCGTTTTTTGCGGGACAAGATGACGTTTTCAGCGGTACCATGGTTATTTATATCTGTCTTTTTGATCGCGTGCTATTCCACTTTTTGTTTGGCGGTATGATAATAAAGCGTTTTTTGCCTCTCTTTTTTTTTACGGTGTTCACTGAAGGGGTTAACTAGTGGGATAGTTTTATAGGTTGGGTCGTTACAGACGCGGCGATACTAAATATGTGTACTTTTATTGTTTTTTTTTTTATTTAGATAAAGAAATGTAATTATGGAAATAATATATATTTTTTCTTTATTTAGGATTTTTTTTTTACACAACTTAATATTTTTTTTTACATTATAACATTGCCCCGGCGGGTGATGTTCGTCCTTCGTTTTCGAAGATGACCATGACTTCAGGGTTAGAAGAGAATTAATAGTTATGGGTCTGGAGGTGGCTGATGAGTCCAATCCGGGCCCTGAAGGTTCGCCCACATACTTGATATACGAAAGCAGATGTGGTCAGTACACCAGATTCTGCTTGTGCCTTGCGTACAGCACGCTTTCTTTTTGCATCACAGATTTTCCTATCTTCAGCTGCACGTGCTCCTGAGGTGATCCTGCCCCGCCAAACTGGACGATCCAGGGCAAGCTCTTCCCATTCATTGGTGTTGACTTCCAGGTTTTTGAGAGACACCTTAAGGCAGTCTTTATAGCGCTTCTTCTGCCCCCCAACTGCTCGCTTTCCTTGGCACAGTTCTCCGTACAGCAGTTGTTTCGGTAGTCGGCTATCCGGCATTCGGACTACATGTCCAGCCCACCTGGCTTGGACTTTCAGCAGGAGAGTGTAAACGCTGCAGAGCCCATTTTGTTCCAGAATTGCCGTGTCTGGGACATTGTCTTGCCACCTGATGTGGAAGAGTCTGCGGAGGCAACTCATGTGGAAATGATTAAGCTGTTTAGCATGCCGGCTGTACACTGTCCAGGTCTCGCTAGCATAGAGAAGTGTGGTGAGGACCACCGCGCAGTAGACCTTCAGCTTGGTGGTAAGGCTGAGTCCCCTTTGTTCCCAGACGTTCTTACGTTCTTTTCAGAGCACTGTGTCAGATCAGCGATCTGACATGCAGGGCTGCTGGCTTACCAGGTAAGCCACCTCCCTGCAGGACCCGGATGCAGCCCCGCGGCCATTTTGGATCCGGGGCCTGCAGGGAGAAGAAGGTAGGAGACCCTCGGAGCAACGCGATCACATCGCATTGCTCCGAGGGTCTCAGGGAAGCACGCAGGGAGCCCCCTTCCTGCGCGATGTTCCCTATACCGCCGGAACACTGCAGTCATGTTTGATCGCAGCGTGCCGGGGGTTAATGTGCCGGGGGTGGTCCGTGACATATAGGTGTCTCAGTGACGTATATATATATCGTATATATACCTATTCTATGTGTATATATCTATTCTACCTTTTTTATTCTAATCTGTCAGTGTGATTTTACTGTACACAGCACTGATTTGCCAGCTTTTCAAAGGACACCGGTGCGTAAAAATCGGACAGCAATACGGATGTCATACAGATGTTGCAATAAAAAAAATTGCATGACACTCGCATGACAATCGCATGATTTACCTCCATTTTTTCTGTCCGTAAATCGGACCGTTTTTTTTCTCTCAAGTGGAAATGAGCCCAAAAGAGTATACTGTAGTAACTATACAAAGAAAAATTCAGCATTGCAGTATAGCAAGTTTTGACTAACAACATGCCCAGCTGTGCTCCATCTTACAAGATATAATACAAAGCAGAAATCATAATAATACCTATTAACTCTGTAATTCATTAAGCGTAGTTTATTTACAAGACAAGGATTTTTAAGCATTGATAAATATTAGCATTGATAATGGAATTAATTTGTACAGATACTACTGTCTTATATACGTCATAAAAAGTACTTAATGTAAATGTTACAGGTTTTATGGGCAAAAATATTAAGTTTTCTATTGTGACTTTTTACTATTTAAATTAATCATTTAGGGAATATTTTTGCTAAATACCACTTCCGGACAAAGAGCATAGTATCCAGTAAACTGTACGCAATGCCAAAGAACAGATGTGTTTTACTGTAGATTGATTTTAAGAAATTTCTGAGAAGTTTCTAGGCTCAAAGCCATGTTCTGGGGATTATTAAAGTGCACCTCACCCACACCGTTAATGAAGAAATCACAGGGAAAAAATAGGAAAAACCAAGAAGGAATTTTGCAGCCTCTCACTTTCACCATAAATAATATAATATAGCCTGTGAATTTAAATTATTGTATTCAATTATTGCTCAACATAAAGCAGAAACATAAACTACAGTATTAAAGGGATATTCTCATATTATTAAGTTGCTTTAAAAAGAACCTGTCACCAGGTATGTCCCATATGAGGTAAGGCCAGTAATTTTTGACCTGATAAACAAATAATATGTCTAATATGTTGTATGTAAACTCCTAATCCAGCCTGCAAGACAAGAAAAACACCTATTATGATACTCACCTACTGGATGGTCAGGTCCAATGGCATCGCTGTTTTGGTCCAGAGTCTCCTGTCTTCTCACAATGCTGTCCTCCTTCTGTTTTTCGTGTGGATGATGGGTCCTACATCATCCACATAGTCTCCCCAGCATCGCGTTCCTGTGCAGGCGTACTTCTCTGCCCTGACCAGTGCAGAATAAAGTACTGCAGTGTGCAGACACTGGGGCTTTTTGACCTTTCCCAATGCCTGCGCACTGCAGTACTTTGGTCTGCCCCGACACGGCAGAGAAAAGTACACCTGCTCAGGAGCGCGAAACACAGAAGGAAGACGGCATCGCAAGAAGAGAGGAGGCACCAGACCAAGACAGCAACGCCCATTGGACCTGATTGTCCTGTAGGTGAGTATAATAAAAGTTGTTTTTCTTGTCTTGAAGGCTGGATTGGGGGCACTTATACAGCATATTAGAATGCAGTATATCAGGGCTGAAAAGCGGTGGCCTTATCTCACCTGGGACAAACCGGGTGACAAGTTTCCTTTTACTAGTTATACACCATGTTCCAAATTATTACGCAAATGATATTTTGCGCGGATTTTCTTAAATGGTCGGTGCAAATGACAGTCAGTCTACTAAAAGTCATCACCCGTTAGAGTATGTATCAAATTTTATTGAAGAAACCTCCCAATGATAACAGTATAATCTCCAAAATGAATAAAAACTCAAAATGCACTGTTCCAAATCATTAGGCACAGTAGAATTTCTAAACATTTGATATGTTTTAAAGAACTGAAAATGCTCATTTGTGGAATTTGCAACACTAGCATGTCACATTCACTGAACAAAAAAGTTATTTAACTCCAAAACATCCTAACAGGCTAAGTTACATGTTAACATAGGACCCCTTCTTTGATATCACCTTCACAATTCTTGCATCCATTGAACTTGGAAGTTTTTGGAGAGTTTCTGCTTGTATTTCTTTGCATGAAGTCAGAATAGCCTCCCAGAGCTGCTGTTTTGATGTGAACTTCCCCCCACCCTCATAGATCTTTTTCTTGATGATACTCCAAAGGTTCTCTATAGGGTTGAGGTCAGGGGAAGATGGTGGTCACACCATGAGTTTATCTCCTTTTATGCCCATAGCAGCCAATAACTCAGAGGTATTCTTTGCAGCATGAGATGGTGCATTGTCATGCATGAAGATGATTTTGCTCCTGAAGGCACATTTCTGCTTTTTATACCATGGAAGACAGTTGTCAGTTAGAAACTCTATATACTTTGCAGAGGTCATTTTCACACCTTCATGAACTTTAAAGGGCCCTACCAGCTGTTTCCTCATGATTCTGGCCCAAAACATGACTCTTCCACCTCCTTGCTGACATCGCAGCCTTGGTGGGACATGGTGGCCTTCCACCAACCATCCACTTCTCCATCCATCTGGACCATCCAGGGTTGCCCGACACTCATCAGTAAACAAGACTGTTTGAAAATTAGTCTTCATGTATGTCTGGGCCCACTACAACCGTTTCTGCTTGTCAACACTGTTTAAGGGTGGCCGAATAGTAGGTTTATGCACAACAGCAAGCCTTTGAAGAATCCTACACCTTGAGGTTTGAGGGGCTCCAGAGGCACCAGCAGCTTCAAATAACTGTTTGCTGCTTTGTAATGGTATTTTGGCAGCTGCTTTCTTAATAAAATTAATTTGTCTGGCAGAAACCCTCATTATGCCTTTATCTGCATGAACTTTGTCTGTGCTCTGTTTCAGTCACATAGAGTACAAACCAAAAGTTTGGACACACTTTCTCATTTAAAGATGACTATGAAAATTGTACATTCACACTGAAGGCATCAAAACTATGAATTAACACATGTGGAATTATATACTTAACAAAAAAAAGGCTTATGCACCACAGCAGGCCTTTGAAGGATCCTACATGTTGAGGTTTGAGGTACTCCAGAGGCACTAGCAGCTTCAAATAACTGCTGCTTTGTAATGGTATTTTGGCAGCTGCTCTCTTAATCCAATGAGTTTGTCTGGCAGAAACCTTCCTCATTATACCTTTATCTGCATGCACTCTGTCTGTGCTCTGTTTCAGTCACAAATCTCTTCACAGTATGATGATCACTCTTAAGTTTTTGTGAAATATCTAATGTTTTCATACCTTCTCCAAGGCATTGCACTATTTAACGCTTTTCAGCGTTTTTATTTCCCATATTGCTTGAAAGCTGTGGCCTGCTTAATAACGTGGAACATCATTTTTAAGTAGTTTTCCTTTAATTGGAATCATCTGGAAAACTAATTATCACATGTGTTTAAGATTGATTTCAGTGATCCATTGAGCCCTGAGATACAATGCCATCCACGAGTTCATTTGGAAAGCAAAACAATTAAACCTTTATGACACTTAAATTTAATTTGCATAATAATTTGGAACACGGTATACAGAATGAAAATAAACAATTTTGCAACTGACTTGATTATTCTATCTGATGTCATTCTTCTGCAATGAGAACTCTTATCTTTCATCGTGTACAGCTTATTTCCATAGAGATTGGCCACCACAGCCTGCCCAGACCGTAGCTGAAAGTATGCAGTAGTTACAGTCATGTCTGAAAGTGTTAGCACCCTTGAAATTGTTCCAGAAAATTATGCATGTCTCCCAGAAAACTATTACAATTACATGTGTTTTGTTATAAATATGTTTATACCCTTTGTGTGTTTTGGAACAACACAAAAAAAGATAGAAAAAAAGGCAAATTGGACATAATTTCACACAGAACCCCAAAAATAGGCCGGGCAAAATTGTTGGTACCCTCAACTTAATATTTGGTTGCATACTCACTCAGGGCAACCAGTGCCAGAATCAACAAAACAACCTCAAAACATCTTTGAACCTTCACCATATTTGACCATAGGTACTGTGTTCTTTTCTTTCTTTTCATTCCCTTTTTGGTAAACAGCAGAATGATGTGCTTTACAAAAAAGCTCTATCTTGGTCTCATCTGTCCACAAGATGCTTTCCCAGATTTTGGCTTAATCACGTACATTTTGGCAAACTGCAGTCTTGTTTTTTTATGTCTGTCAGCCGTGGGGTCCTCCTGTGTTTCCTGCCATAGCGTTCCATTTCATTCAAATTTTCATCTGACACTGATGCACGCTGAGCCTGCAGGACAGCTTGAATTTCTTTGGAACTCGATTGAGGCTACTTATCCACCATCCCAACTATCCTGCGTTGCAACCCTTCATCTATTTTTCTCTGCTGTCCACGTCCAGGGAGATTAGCTACAGCCCCATGGGTTGTAAATTTCTTGATTATGTTTCACACCAAGCTCAAAGGAACATCAAATGTCTGGAGATGTACTTATAATCATTAGATTGTTGATATTATTCAACAATTTTGGTTCTCACATCCTCAGACAGTTCTCTCCTCTTTCTGTTCTCCATGCTTAGTGTGGCACAAACAGGCACACAATGCAATGATTGAGTCAACTTCACCTCTTTTTATCTGGGTTCAGGTGTGATTTTTATATTGCCCACACCTGTTACTTGCCACAGATGAGTTTGAACGAACTTCACATGCTTTAAATAAAGTTGTTTACCCATATTTTTGTAAAGATGCCAGTTTTGTCAGGCCCATTTTGGGGGTTTAATGTGAAAATACAGTGGGTACGGAAAGTATTCAGACCCCTTTATATTTTTCACTCTTTGTTTCTTTGCAGCCATTTGGTAAATTCAAAAAACTTCATTTTTTTCTCATTAATGTACACTCTGCACCCCATCTTGACTGAATAAAAGCAGAAATGTAGAAATTTTTGCAGATTTATTAAAAAACAAAAACGTAAATATCACAGTCATAAGTATTCAGACCCTTTGCTCAGACACTTATATTTAAGTCACATGCTGTCAATTTCCTTGTGATCCTCCTTGAGATGGTTCTACTTCATTTGGGTCCAGCTGTGTTTAATTAAACTGATAGGACTTGATTTGGAAAGGCACACACCTGTCTATATAAGACCTCACCGCTCACAGTGCATGTCAGACCAAATGAGAATCATGAGGTCAAAGGAACTGGCCAAGGACCTCAGAGACAGAATTGTGGCAAGGCACAGATCTGGCCAAGGTTACAAAAGAATTTCTGCAGTACTCAAGTGTTTAAGAGCACAGTTGCCTCCGTAATCCTTAAATGGAAGAAGTTTGGGACCAACAGAAGTCTTTGTAGACCTGGCCGTCCAGCCAAAATCATGGAGAAGAGCCTTGGTGAGAGAGGTAAAGAAGAACCCCAAGATCATTGTGGCTGAACTCCAGAGATGCAGTAGGGAGACGGGAGAAAGTTCCGCAAAGTCAACTATCACTGCAGCCCTCCACCATTTGGGCCTTTATGGCAGAGTGGCTAGATGGAAGCCTTTCCTCAGTGCAAGACATATCAAAACCTGCATAGAGTTTGCTAAAAACACTCACGAAGGACTCCCAGACTATGAGAAATAAGATTCTCCGGACTGATGGGATGAAGATAGACCTTTTTGGTGATAATTCTAAGGGGTATGTGTGGAGAAAACCAGGCACAGCTCATCACCTGCCCAATACAATCAAAACAGTGAAACATGGTGGTGGCAGCATCATGCTATAGGGGTGTTTTACAACTGCAGGGACAGGACGACTGGTTGTCATTGAAGGAAACATGAATGGTGCCAAGTACAGAGATATCCTGGATGAAAACCTCTTATAGAGTGCTCTGGACCTCAGACTTGGCTGAAGGTTCACCTTCCAACAAGACAATAACCCTAAGCACACAGTTAAAATAACAAAGGAGTGCCTTCAGAACAACTCTGTGACCATTCTTAACTGGCCCAGCCAGAGCCCTGACCTAAATCCAATCGAGCATCTCTGGAGAGACCTGAAAATGGCTGTCCACCAACGTTCACCATCCACCCTGACGGAAGTGGAGAGGATCTGCAAGAAAGAATGGCAGAGGATCCTCAAATCCAGGTGTGAAAATCTTGTTGCATCATTCCCAAGAAGACTCATGGCTGTACTAGCTCAAAAGGCTGCTTCTACTCAATACTGAGCAAAGGGGCTGAATACTTATGACCATGTGATATTTCATTTTTTCTTTTTCAATAAATTTGCAAAAATTACTACATTTCTGTTTTTTTCAGTCAAGATGGGGTGCAGAGTGTACATTAATGAGAACAAAAATGAACTTTTTTGAATTTACCAAATGGCTGCAATGAAACAAAGAGTGAAAAATTTAAAGGGGTCTGAATACTTTCCGTACCCACTGTAGAAGAATTGATGCTTTGATGCTATTTTGAAGGTGAAGAATGATCAGATCACACCAAATATTGATTTCCTTTAGATTTCTCTTCTGTTCATTCTTTGACATTTTGTTATACTGATAAAATAAGCTTGCAACAATTCTGTTTGTGAAATAGTTATTTTGCCGCTTTTTTTCTTAAACCTCACCTTAAACTTTTGCACAGTATCGTGAACACACACACGTGTGTATATAGTGCATATATGTTTTTTTTTCTCTTCTTGAGCAAAAATAAATAAATAATATAGCTTTACAGACAATGAAAGAAAACTCCAGCGTCATCAGCTCACTTTGCTATGTTTTTAATTGCATCCCTTTTCAGTCTGGCTGGAAAACAGCATACTGCAAACCCTGCTAAGAAGTCAGATATTTGTGCTCTGTAGTTAGAAAGGTTATTCTCCAATGCATGTAGCGGTTGGAATGGATTGAAAGCATTTACTACAATTAGATGTGAGTTTGAAATCCGAGCAATTCATGGCAATAAATGGCTTCTGCTTGTACTTTCATGCAGGTTAACTATGAATATGACTCATTATTAACAATGCAACACATTATTGAAATGATGCACATCGTAGTGCTGGTTCCAACATGAAAACATAGATATCTGTGGCATATTAATTATGTACTGTTCTTTTTGCCAGCCCGAGTTATCTCTTTATGGATAATATGGGTAAAATACATGTATATAAATCAGGCTTTATAAATGGAATCTTTTTTTTTTATGTGCAAAGTCTTGAGATTGTGCTAATGACCAGATAGCACCAAGTCAGGAAATCGGAGCCCATTTCCTAAGGCTATTATCCCATTTGGAGGCCAATTAGTCACAACTATAATACCTAGGAGCAGAGGTAGTACAGTATATTCCCTTTGACAAGTGCCAATGGTAAACTAAGGCAATGACGTCCATGACGGATTAAATAAACACTATAAAATGTATTGATTTAAATGAAAGATTAAGATAGCATAAATGTTTAGTTATGAAACTTATGTATCAGATTAACAATTCTAATACCTGATATTACAATATCTAATGAGGTACATGCTGCGAGGTTCTAGCTCTTGGTTGGGATGGCATTATTTCGAAATGCAGCACATGGGCAGAACACTTTAAGAATGATGTGAATGTACAAACAATGTCCAAAAATGGCAGCAGCTGTCTGGTTTCTGTGGAAAATCATGTGAAGCCCAAGCACTAGTAATATTATACTTGCCAGGCTCTAGCCACATATATGAATCCATTTCTCATCTCAGAACTGTCAAACTGGCATTAAGGACTAGTGCAACATACCAACTATAGGTCTGCAGTGAAAAAAACACAGTGTCATCTGGTTAATTAATATAATAAATATTGCATCCTTCACCCACTACGCCCAGCCCTAAAATAAAAAAAAACCCAGCAAGATATTTAAATCGAGACAAAAGACAATTACATATGATAATATGTCAAACGCATGGTTGACAAGTAGTTAACACTATAATCACTATGAATAAATACAATTCTACCTTATAAATTCTCACAGCATCAAAAAAAAGTCTGCTGAACTTGGGACAATGTGGGCATAGAACTAAAATATACAATATCATCTAAATCAAATTTTGTACATGTCCTCCAGACTGGGGGGAAGAGAGTGGAACAATAACAGCAAATGTTTCGCAGCTTCATCAGGGACTATCAGTAGTAGTCACAGTGATCGTGTTGTGCAAAGCTTACAGCTTATATTTTCAACTATGTCGACTATTTGTTCATTATTATCATGGAACATAAAGATACTACATATACAAATTCGGGAAATAAGGGTTAGAGATCACAATACTATATTCCTGTTTAGTGAAAGTGATTATGATTTCCTGTTTCCTTATTTCATAAGCACAATGGTGCATTTTATGCAGTTTACAACAATAAGTAATGGCCTATTTTTGTTCTCCTTCCTCTTCTAAGGGCTTAAGAGATTTTGGAAAAGCAGTGCATGATGTTTTCAGAACTCTGCTACAGAAAACAGCCCTGGGCAATTCATCGGCACCAGGATTCAAGGCTTTAATAGGGGGTTACAGCATAGGTTTCAATGAAAGTCTTTTCTTCTTGCTTTTCCTAAACTTAACTTTTGAAGTAACTCAGCTATGTATCCTTTAAGCATAACAAGCTCTTGCATGCTGAATGAAAACAGTGAATTTGACATACTTGGTGACCTAGGCAAACTTCTAAATTACATTCTCATAATAGGAAAATTGGATTTACCATGTCTGTTAAATACTTTTTTGGTCAATATTGTTTAAACTAACCTGTAAAATGGGATCATTGAGCCTTTAGGTCATGAACCCAATAACGCTTGTACCATTTATACCAACCTAGCTGACTGAATCTCTTTACCAGAGAACAATATCTCATTACATCACTAGTTATTAACACCTTCCGCCACAGGCAATTTGTTTTTTTAATCTTGCATTTTTCTCTTCCCGTCTGTCGCCGACATAACTGTAGAATTACTTGTGGGAGGACTTGTAGTTTTTAATGATACCATACATTTTACCATACAATGTACTAGAAAACAGCAAAAAAGTCGAAGTCCAAGCAGGATAAGATGGTTAAAAAATGCAATGCTTGAAAAAGACCCTTGTGGTTGAAACGTTGCACTTTGGCAAATAAAGAAATCCTTTTTTTGAACATTTCACCTGGATTGGATGCTGTCCTTCATTGTTTTCTCGGTTAAAAAATGCAAGTCTGACATTGTTTTTTCGGGTATTGCTTTTATGACATTCATTATAATCTGGAAATATGCTTAATTATCAGGTCAATACAATTACGATGATACCAATTTTTAAAACATTTTTTATTATGTAAGTGATGGCAAAAAAATTCAGACCTATTTCACCTCTAATATTTTGGTTTGTGTCACCGTTTTCTGAAATCCGAAACATTTGTATGATTCCATCGTTGAGCTGGTACATATGACGTGGTACATAGACACAGATGCCTGCCATATAATACATAGTAGTTGGCATCTACCGCATGTGAAGAGAGCGCAGCTCCTGAGCACTCTCCACTCTCACCTCAGCAATGACATACTTACAGTTGAAACTAGAAGTTTACATACACTATATAAAAAAGCACATATGCATTTTTTTTTCAATATCTGACATGAAATCAGAATAAACCTTTCCCTTTTAGGTCAATTAGGATTACCATAATTATTAATATTTGCCAGATGCCAGAATAATGAGAGAGAGAGAGAGAGAATGTTTTAAGGCATTTTTATTACTTACTGCAAAGTCAAAAGTTTGCATACATTACGATTACTATACCTTTAAACAATTCTGGACTGCCCATATGATGATGTCATGTGGCTGGAAGCTTCTGATAGGTTTTTGGCAACATCTGAGTTAATTATGGTCACACCAGTGGATGTATTTTAATGCACACCTGAAATCAGCCAATATATCAGAAAGAGAATCGTGGACTTGTGTTGTGAATTCTGTGGCAGAGCTCCCTCCTGTGGTCACAAGTGGTACTTCGGCTGGTTCTCTCTGTGAGCTTCCGTTGGTGGAGGAAAGTGGTACTGCGGCTTCTGAGTTTCCTTCCTCAGGTATGTGGTGAAGTCGTTAGGTGCTGCTCTATTTAACTCCACCTAGTGCTTTGATCCTGGCCTCCAGTCAATGTTCTAGTATTGGACCTGTTTCCTCCTGGATCGTTCCTGTGGCCTGCTACTCTGCATAGCTAAGTTCCTCTTTGCTATTTGTTTGCTGTTTTTTTCTGTCCAGCTTGTCAATTTGTTTTTTTCTGCTTGCTGGAAGCTCTGGGACGCAGAGGGTGTACCTCCATGGCGTTAGTTCGGTACGGAGGGTCTTTTTGCCCCCTTTGCGTGGTTTTTGTAGGGTTTTGTGTTGACCGCAAAGTTACCTTTCCTATCCTCGCTCTGTTCAGAAAGTTGGGCCTCACTTTGCTAAATCTATTTCATCTCTACGTTTGTCTTTTTATCTTAACTCACAGTCATTATATGTGGGGGCTGCCTTTTCCTTTGGGGTATTTCTCTGAGGCAAGGTAGGCTTATTTTCTATCTTCAGGCTAGCTAGTTTCTCAGGCCGTGCCGAGTTGCATAGGGAGCGTTAGGCGCAATCCACGGCTGCCTTTAGTGTGGTTGGAGAGGATTAGGGATTGCGGTCAACAGAGTTCCCACGTCTCAGAGCTCGTTCTTGTTTTTTGGGTTATTGCCAGGTTACTGTATGTGCGCTGACCTCTATGTCCATTGTGGTACTGAATTACCTTTCATAACAGTACTGGAGGCCCAAAGTACTAATGATTCCCAATAGAGGGAAAAAAGAAGTTCTGAGACCATTTTTTTTTCTTTGCACTGTGTTTTGCCTTTTTTTTCCCCTAGACATTTGGGTGGTTCAGGACACAGGTGTAGCAATGGACATTAAAGGTCTGTCTTCATGTGTGGATCAGCTCACGGCAAGAGTACAAAGTATTCAAGACTTTGTGGTTCAGAATTCTATGTTAGAACCGAGAATTCCTATTCCTGATTTGTTTTTTGGAGATAGAACTAAATTTCTGAGTTTCAAAAATAATTGTAAACTATTTCTGGCTTTGAAACCTCGCTCCTCTGGTGACCCAGTTCAACAAGTTAGGATCGTTATTTCTTTTTTGCGTGGCGACCCTCAGGACTGGGCATTTTCTCTTGCGTCAGGAGATCCTGCATTGAGTAATATCGATGCATTTTTCCTGGCGCTCGGATTGCTGTACGATGAGCCTAATTCTGTGGATCAGGCAGAGAAGAATTTACTGGCTCTGTGTCAGGGTCAGGATGAAATAGAGGTATATTGTCAGAAATTTAGAAAGTGGTCCGTACTCACTCAGTGGAATGAAGGTGCGCTCGCAGCTATTTTCAGAAAAGGTCTCTCTGAAGCCCTTAAGGATGTCATGGTGGGATTTCCTATGCCTGCTGGTCTGAATGAGTCTATGTCTTTGGCCATTCAGATCGGTCGACACTTGCGCGAGCGTAAATCTGTGCACCATTTGGCGGTATTACCTGAGCTTAAACCTGAGCCTATGCAGTGCAATAGGACTTTGACCAGAGTTGAACGGCAAGAACACAGACGTCTGAATGGGCTGTGTTTCTACTGTGGTGATTCCACTCATGCTATCTCTGATTGTCCTAAGCGCACTAAGCGGTTCGCTAGGTCTGCCACCATTGGTACGGTACAGTCAAAATTTCTTCTGTCTGTTACCTTGATCTGCTCTTTGTCCTCGTATTCTGTCATGGCATTTGTGGACTCAGGCGCTGCTCTGAATTTGATGGACTTGGAGTATGCTAGGCGTTGTGGGTTTTTATTGGAGCCCTTGCAGTGTCCTATTCCATTGAGAGGAATTGATGCTACGCCTTTGGCCAAGAATAAGCCTCAGTACTGGACCCAGCTGACCATGTGCATGGCTCCTGCACATCAGGAGGTTATTCGCTTTCTGGTGTTGCATAATCTGCATGATGTGGTCGTGTTGGGGTTGCCATGGCTGCAAGTCCATAATCCAGTATTAGATTGGAAATCCATGTCTGTGTCCAGCTGGGGTTGTCAGGGGGTACATGGTGATGTCCCATTTCTGACTATTTCGTCATCCACCCCTTCTGAGGTTCCTGAGTTCTTGTCTGATTACCGGGATTTATTTGATGAGCCCAAGTCCGATACCCTACCTCCGCATAGGGATTGTGATTGTGCTATCGATTTGATTCCTGGTAGTAAATTCCCAAAAGGTCGACTGCTTAATTTATCTGTGCCTGAGCACGCCGCTATGCGGAGTTATGTGAAGGAGTCTTTGGAGAAGGGGCATATTCGCCCGTCATCGTCGCCATTAGGAGCAGGGTTCTTTTTTGTAGCCAAGAAGGATGGTTCACTGAGACCTTGTATAGATTACCGCCTTCTAAATAAGATCACGGTTAAATTTCAGTACCCCTTGCCATTGTTATCTGATTTGTTTGCTCGGATTAAGGGGGCTAGTTGGTTCACCAAGATAGATCTTCGTGGTGCGTATAATCTTGTGCGTATTAAGCGAGGCGATGAGTGGAAAACTGCATTTAATACGCCCGAGAGCCATTTTGAGTATCTAGTAATGCCATTCGGACTTGCCAAAGCTCCATCAGTGTTTCAGTCCTTTATGCATGACATCTTCCAAGAGTACCTGGATAAATTCCTGATTGTGTACTTAGATGACATTTTGATCTTCTCGGATGATTGGGAGTCTCATGTGAAGCAGGTCAGAACGGTGTTTCAGGTCCTGCATGCTAATTCTTTGTTTGTGAAGGGATCAAAGTGTCTCTTTGGTGTTCAGAAGGTTTCATTTTTGGGGTTCATCTTTTCCCCTTCTACTATCGAGATGGACCCTGTTAAGGTCCAAGCCATCCATAATTGGACTCAGCCGACATCTCTGAAAAGTCTGCAAAAGTTCCTGGGCTTTGCTAATTTTTATCGTCGCTTCATCTGCAATTTTTCTAGTATTGCTAAACCATTGACCGATTTGACCAAGAAAGGTGCTGATTTGGTCAATTGGTCTTCTGCTGCGGTGGAAGCTTTTCAAGAGTTGAAGCGTCGTTTTTCTTCTGCCCCTGTGTTGTGTCAACCAGATGTTTCGCTTCCGTTCCAGGTTGAGGTCGATGCTTCTGAGATTGGAGCAGGGGCTGTTTTGTCGCAGAGAAGTTCTGATTGCTCGGTGATGAAACCATGCGCCTTCTTTTCCAGGAAGTTTTCGCCTGCTGAGCGAAATTATGATGTGGGCAATCGAGAGTTGCTGGCCATGAAGTGGGCATTCGAGGAGTGGCGTCATTGGCTTGAAGGAGCTAAGCATCGCGTGGTGGTCTTGACTGATCATAAGAACTTGACTTATCTCGAGTCCGCCAAGCGGTTGAATCCTAGACAAGCTCGTTGGTCGTTGTTTTTTGCCCGTTTTGACTTTGTGATTTCATACCTTCCGGGCTCTAAAAATGTGAAGGCGGATGCTCTGTCTAGGAGTTTTGTGCCCGACTCTCCGGGTGTATCTGAGCCGGCGGGTATCCTCAAAGAGGGAGTAATTGTGTCTGCCATCTCCCCTGATTTGCGGCGGGTGCTGCAAAAATTTCAGGCTAATAGACCTGATCGTTGCCCAGCGGAGAAGCTGTTAGTCCCTGATAGGTGGACGAATAAAGTTGTCTCTGAGGTTCATTGTTCGGTGTTGGCTGGTCATCCTGGAATCTTTGGTACCAGAGAGTTAGTGGCTAGATCCTTTTGGTGGCCATCTCTGTCGCGGGATGTGCGTGCTTTTGTGCAGTCCTGTGGGATTTGTGCTCGGGCTAAGCCCTGCTGTTCTCGTGCCAGTGGGTTGCTTTTTGCCCTTGCTGGTCCCGAAGAGGCCTTGGACACATATCTCTATGGATTTTATTTCAGATCTTCCCGTCTCTCAAAAGATGTCAGTCATTTGGGTGGTCTGTGATCGCTTCTCTAAGATGGTCCATTTGGTACCCTTGTCTAAATTGCCTTCCTCCTCTGATTTGGTGCCATTGTTTTTCCAGCATGTGGTTCGTTTACATGGCATTCCAGAGAATATCGTTTCTGACAGAGGTTCCCAGTTTGTTTCGAGGTTTTGGCGAGCCTTTTGTGGTAGGATGGGCATTGACTTGTCTTTTTCCTCGGCTTTCCATCCTCAGACTAATGGCCAGACTGAACGAACCAATCAGACCTTGGAAACATATCTGAGATGCTTTGTTTCTGCTGATCAGGATGACTGGGTGTCCTTTTTGCCTTTGGCTGAGTTCGCCCTTAATAATCGGGCCAGCTCGGCTACCGTGGTTTCACCGTTTTTCTGCAACTCTGGGTTCCATCCTCGTTTCTCTTCAGGGCAGGTTGAGTCTTCGGACTGTCCTGGTGTGGATACTGTGGTGGACAGGTTGCAGCAGATTTGGACTCATGTAGTGGACAATTTGACTTTGTCCCAGGAGAAGGCTCAACGTTTCGCTAATCGAAGACGCTGTGTGGGTCCCCGACTTCGGGTTGGGGACTTGGTTTGGTTATCTTCTCGTCATATTCCTATGAAGGTTTCCTCTCCTAAGTTTAAACCTCGTTTCATTGGTCCGTATAGGATTTCTGAGGTTCTTAATCCTGTGTCTTTTCGTCTGACCCTTCCAGATTCTTTTTCCATACATAACGTATTCCATAGGTCATTGTTGCGGAGATACGTGGCACCTATGGTTCCATCTGTTGATCCTCCTGCCCCGGTTTTGGTGGAGGGGGAGTTGGAGTATATTGTGGAGAAGATTTTGGATTCTCGTGTTTCAAGGCGGAAACTCCAGTATCTGGTTAAGTGGAAGGGTTATGCTCAGGAAGATAATTTCTGGGTCTTTGCCTCTGATGTCCATGCTCCCGATCTTGTTCGTGCCTTTCATATGGCTCATCCTGGTCGTCCTGGGAGCTCTGGTGAGGGTTCGGTGACCCCTCCTCAAGGGGGGGGTACTGTTGTGAATTCTGTGGCAGAGCTCCCTCCTGTGGTCACAAGTGGTACTTCGGCTGGTTCTCTCTGTGAGCTTCCGTTGGTGGAGGAAAGTGGTACTGCGGCTTCTGAGTTTCCTTCCTCAGGTGATGTGGTGAAGTCGTTAGGTGCTGCTCTATTTAACTCCACCTAGTGCTTTGATCCTGGCCTCCAGTCAATGTTCTAGTATTGGACCTGTTTCCTCCTGGATCGTTCCTGTGGCCTGCTGCTCTGCATAGCTAAGTTCCTCTTTGCTATTTGTTTGCTGTTTTTTTCTGTCCAGCTTGTCAATTTGTTTTTTTCTGCTTGCTGGAAGCTCTGGGACGCAGAGGGTGTACCTCCGTGCTGTTAGTTCGGTACGGAGGGTCTTTTTGCCCCCTTTGCGTGGTTTTTGTAGGGTTTTGTGTTGACCGCAAAGTTACCTTTCCTATCCTCGCTCTCTTCAGAAAGTTGGGCCTCACTTTGCTAAATCTATTTCATCTCTACGCTTGTCTTTTCATCTTAACTCACAGTCATTATATGTGGGGGCTTCCTTTTCCTTTGGGGTATTTCTCTGAGGCAAGGTAGGCTTATTTTCTATCTTTAGGCTAGCTAGTTTCTCAGGCCGTGCCGAGTTGCATAGGGAGCGTTAGGCGCAATCCACGGCTGCCTTTAGTGTGGTTGGAGAGGATTAGGGATTGCGGTCAACAGAGTTCCCACGTCTCAGAGCTCGTTCTTGTTTTTTGGGTTATTGCCAGGTTACTGTATGTGCGCTGACCTCTATGTCCATTGTGGTACTGAATTACCTTTCATAGCAGACTTGCACAAATCAGGTTAATCCTTGGGTACAATTTCACGATACCTGAAGGTGCCTCATTCATCTGTACAAACAGTTATATGCAAGTACAAACAAGATGGGAATATCCAGCCATCATACCACTCAGGAAGGACATGGGTTCTGTGTCTCAGAGATGGATGTGCTTTAGACCGATATGTGCATATCAACACAAGGACAAAAGCAATAGACCTTGTGAAGATGATGGTGGAAGCTGGTAAGATTGTGTCAATATCCACAGTGAAACGAGTACTATATCAACATGGCCACTCTGTCATGAAGAAGCCATTACTCCAAAACAAACATAAAAAAGCCAGATTAATGTTTGCAAATGCACACAGGAACAAAGACCTTATTTTTTGGGGACATGTCCTGTGCTCTGATGAAACTAAAATTGAACTTTTTGGGCATAATGACTATCATCACTTTTGAAGGAAAAAGGGACATCTTGGAAGCCTAAGAACACCATCCTAACTGTGAAACGCGAGGGTGGCAACATCATGTTGTTGAGTTGTTATGCTGCAGGAAGGACTGGTGCACTTCACAAAATAGATGTCATCATGAGAAAAGATGATTATGTGGAAATACTGAAGCAACATCTCAAGATATCAGCCAGGAAGTTAAAGCTTGGGTGGAAATAGGTCTTCCAAATGTACAGTGTCCCTAAGCATACTGCCAAAATGGTAATAAAGTGGCTGAAGCATAACAAAGTCAATGTTTTGAAGTGGCCATCACAACGTCCTGATCGCAATCCTACTGAAAATTTATGGGCAAACCTGAAAAGGTAGGTAAGAGCAAGACAACCTATCAACCTGGATCAGTTACACGAGTGTTGTCAGGAGGAATTAGCCCAAATTCTGACTAACTATTGTGAGAAGCTTGTGGAAGGATATCCCAAACATTTTGCAGTAAGTAATAAAAATGCCTTAAAGGGAACCTGTCACCCCCAAAATCGATGGTGAGGTAAGCTCACCATCATCAGAGGCTTATCTACAGCATTCTGTAATGCTGTAGATAAGCCCCTGATGTAGCTTGAAAGAGGAGAAAAAGACATTAGATTATATTCACCCAGGGCCCCCTGTTGAGGACAGAGCAAAGTACTGCAGTGCGCAGGTGCCGGAAAAGTCAGAGAGGCTTGCGGCGTGAAGACCAGAAGAGGACGTCATGGAATGAAGATGGGAGGCGCCGGAGGGGACCTGAGACACCCATCGGACCAGTCCGCAGTGGGACCGCCCCTGGGTGAGTATAATCTAACCTCTTTTTCTCCTATTTCAGGTAACATCAGGGCCTTATCTACAGCAATACAGAATGCTGTAGATAAGCCCCTGATGACGGTGGGCTTACCTCACCATCGATTTTGTTGGTGACAGGTTCCCTTTAAAGCATTCTCTCTCTTTCTCATTATTCTGGCATTTGGCAAATATTAATAATTATGGTAATCCTAATTGACCTAAAACGGGAAAGGTTTATTCTGATTTCATGTCAGATATTGAGAAAAACATGCATATGTGTCTTTTTATATAGTGTTTTGGTTTCAACTGTATATATCATTTTGTGTTAAAGGTCCCTATCAATGTTACCAGGTTGCAGCTTTAGACATTACTTGCAATATAAAAGAGCGTCATGATAATAACTACCCTATAAATAAGTTGGGATATAAGGCAATGATCCTTATCATATATTTTAGTCTTAACTAACTGGGCTAGCTTAGTGTGGTCACAGACCACAGGCAGCAAGCCATCTGATCTTTTTTATTAATAATGTTTCGATCCTCTTGTGGTTTGAATGAGGGGCCTCAATAGAGCTTTTATTCGTTGTGTCCTGAGCTTCTGTGAAAGTGTGTTATAATTGTTTCTTTTGTATGTTTTTGCTGAATCCTACCAGCTGTCGGCTTGCAATAAAGTTAAGTCCGAGTCAATGGCTCCCAATGAGAGGACAAGTAGGTTGTGTACAGTTGAATGGGAGGTTGTGAGCCCTCCATTGATCCTTCTAGCGTGGGTCTGGATTTAGGCCACAACTGCACAATAAATAAGGGAAAATTCTGTTCCTGTTAAAGAGGCTGTAGTAGTGGCACTCATGTGCACAGGCCAGACGTACATTTGCTACACCAGATTTGCCAAGAAGACCTCATTTGTATTGAGTGTTGCATATAAAACAGAAATCCTTATTTTCTAATAAAGAAAACAGATGAGTTTATGTAGATCGTATTGATATGTATTGTAAAGGACGACCACTGAGTACTTATTGAAATAACAGCCAACAATTTTCTATATTCAATATATACTGTATATGCTGTGCATGGTGGAAGGCTGTGGTTGCATAGATATGTTGTCATAATCTATATGGACCGTACAACTATGCCATTTAGTGATGCTAGACTATATAGAGATGAAAAAAGTATCAATTACATTCTTGAATATATATAATACAATACAGAATTTGGGTAGTAATCACTCAAAAAGTTTTAGATATTATTTGAGAAAGCTAAAGGGGTTGTCTGGGACTTTCACATTAATGACCTTCCCTTAAGGGTATGTGCACATGTAGAAATGGTCCACTGCGGATTTTTCCGCAGCGGATTTATCAAGCAGGCCAAAATCACTGTGGTTTTCCCGTGGATTTATCGTGGGTTTACCGCAGTTTTTGTGCGGATTTCACTGCGGTTTTACACCTGCAGTTTTCTATTGGAGCAGGTGTAAAACCGCTGCGGATTCCACACAAAGAATTGACATGCTGCGGAATGTAAATCGCTGCGTTTCCGCGCGTTTTTTTCCGCAGTATGTGCACTGTGGATTGTGTTTCCCATAGGATTACATTGTACTGTAAATGCATGGGAAACCGCTGCAGACCCGCAGCTGCGGAAACGCTGCGGATCGCAGCGTGTGAACATAGTCTAAGATTGGTCATAACAATCAGATCAATGGGGGAAGACCAACACTAGGCACGCTTACAAATAAACTGTCATCTGCTCTGGCAGTGGCCAGTTATAGGCAATGTACGGGGTGGAGCACAGCTCTCCTATTCACTACAATTCAGTCTTATTTCCACCAATGGGTGCAGGTATTCATTTTATGAAACCCTGTTTAACCCCTTCATGACCAGGGGATTTTTCGTTTTTCCGTGTTCGTTTTTCGCTCCCCTCTTTCCCAGAGCCATAACTTTTTTATTTTTCCGTCAATTTGGCCATGTGAGGGCTTATTTTTTGCGGGACGAGTTGTACTTTTGAACGACATCATTGGTTTTAGCATGTCGTGTACTAGAAAACGGGAAAAAAATTCCAAGTGCGGTGAAATTGCAAAAAAAGTGCAAACCCACATTGGTTTTTTGTTTGGCTTTTTTGCTAGGTTCACTAAATGCTAAAAATGACCTGCCATTATGATTCTCCAGGTCATTACGAGTTCATAGACACCAAACATGACTAGGTTATTTTTTATCTAAGTGGTGAAAAAAAATTCCAAACTTTGCTAAAAAAAAAAAAAAAAAAAATTGCGCCATTTTCCGATACTCGTAGCGTCTCCATTTTTCGTGATCTGGGGTCGGTTGAGGGCTTATTTTTTGCGTGCCGAGATGACGTTTTTAATGATAGCATTTCGGTGCAGATACGTTCTTTTGATCGCCCGTTATTGCATTTTAATGCAATGTCGCGGCGACCAAAAAAACGTAATTCTGGCGTTTCGAGTTTTTTTCCCGCTACGCTGTTTAGCGATCAGGTTAATACTTTTTTTTATTTGATAGATCGGGCAATTCTGAGCGCGGCGATACCAAATATGCGTAGATTTGATATTTTTTTTATTGATTTATTTTGATTGGGGCGAAAGGGGGGTGATTTAAACTTTTATGTTTTTTTTATTTTTTTCACATTTTTTTAAACTTTTTTTTTTAACTTTTGCCATGCTTCAATAGCCTCCATGGGAGGCTAGAAGCAGGGACAGCACGATTGGCTCTGCTACATAGCAGCGATCTGCTGATCGCTGCTATGTAGCAGAATTGCACGTGTGCTGTGAGCGCCGACCACAGGGTGGCGCTCACAGCGACGGGCAATCAGTAACCATAGAGGTCTCAAGGACCTCTATGGCTACAATGGAGACGCATCGCCGACCCCCGGACATGTGACGGGGGTCGGCGATGACGTCATTTCCGGCCGCCCGGCCGGAAGCGGTAGTTAAATGCCGCTGTCTGCGTTTGACAGCGGCATTTAACTAGTTAATAGGTGCGGGCAGATCGCGATTCTGCCCGCGCCTATTACGGGCACATGTCAGCTGTTCAAAACAGCTGACATGTCCCGGCTTTGGTGCGGGCTCACCGCGGAGCCCTGCATCAAAGCAGGGGAGCCGGCATCGGACGGTATAGTACGTCCGATGCCGGTAAGGGGTTAATAAGAATAGAATAAATCAGTCTACTATGTGTTCATTTATCTTTTTCCTACTCCAGGAAAACCTCTCCTTTCATTCCAACCTGTATGAGGCTTAGGGGATGAATCATTATTACTGGCTTTAATAGGCAAACACCACTTTAATGGTTGTTTTCAAGTTCTTAACTCACTTTAATTAGTTAGACAGCATGAAAATAAGCAGGTTTGCAACTAACTTTATTTTTCTATCTGCTGTCATTCTCTTGCAATGAGAGATTTTATCTTTTAGGGTACAGCTTCCTTCCATGGAGTCAGGCATATAGTGTTTGGCCTAGAGTGCGCAGTAGATACAGTACATTTCAAAAGAGGGGTTAACACTTATGGCACAGTCAGAAGGCCATATAACACAGATGACAACCCCACCACTTTGCACGGAGGACTATTCGTTGGTTCTCCTGACTCGTGACAGCTTCATAGAACTACACAAGTGCCTAATAGACTAAAATTGTGGGCTCTCCCAAGAATCACTAAAACCTATAAACATACAGGACTTTTAGCCAAAATGCCTTTGAACAATATAATGTCTTTATTACCCAAATATAAACACACAATAACGATAAAAATTACAAATAGAAAGAGAGTGTCAGACATAAGCTAAAACCATACATTTACCCAACATGCAGATATGATGATAGTAGAAAGTTTACATATAAGAGTGTGGTCAGAATAATTGGATCAGGTCCAAAAAGACTTGGAATTAAATAATAGATATACAGTGGAAATGTATTCCTACGCTTATAGGTATAGACCCCAAGATAGCGATTTAATCATGTATAGAGGTCCATCTAACGAAAAATAAAAAAGATACAAAACAATTTTTTATGCAGCATATACATAGATTTAAACATAAGGGTCCTTCTATAGTTGAAAGATAAGGTGATTTAGTGTAACATAAAGGAAGATAGACCTTAATATAGTACTCTACAAGAAATGTCCATGGTATTAGGACTAAATAGGCAAGGGATTCAAAAGTCAAAAAATCCTCCTGAGCCAACCAAAAGTTTTAAAAAAATCCTCATGTGCCAACCAGGAAGTAAGGAGACTGAATTGCTCTGAACTGTTCAAGAGACAATTTGAAAATACACCTTTAATTCATTTTTCTCATGTGACTCTGTGCGCTTCTTAAGTAACGCTTCAGTATGAAAGAAATGCGGGCATTTTTCCTGAATTTGATTGGCGGACATAGCCATGCTCCATCCACTCCTTGGTTTATCCCCATTTTGGCGTAATTGCTTCAAACTGGAGTGGAAGCTCTAAAAGTTGCAACATATTTGTGCAATTCCACATTGGGCAAAAATTATGTGACTTTTCAAAGTGTTTTTTTTTTTAGGAATTATTACCTTAAAGTTGGGGCAAAAATAATAATTTCCTTTCTGATTAACTGGTTGACCTTTCTTCTCTAACAAGCAATTTTGAGCGGATTAAGGTCAGTTTTGTATACAGTGCCTACTATAACAATTATTTCCACTGAAGAACACCAAAATCTGATTACTAGGCTTAATACAGTTCTGGGTACCCAAATGTATAAAGCTCCCTGTACAATAGTAATCATGATGTTAATTGTGGTTGTATCTAACCTTGCCTTTAGCACTAGATCCCACTGTCTACTTGATGGAGGAGTCCTAGTAATGAGACCTCCACCTAGCAGACATTCATGGAATAGCCTTGGGCCTGCTGCATCCAAGTATTAGCGTAATAATATAAAGCTAATATTTTTCTCCTTCAGTGTAATATTTCAGAGTGGCTTTAAATTTGTTGTTGCAGCGACATTTCAGAGATAATTTCATGGTCTAAAGCAGATGACAAATACAAACTCACTAACAAAGCTCTTTATTGGAAATCATTGAGACATAGACGGTATTTCTGGTTCATAACCTCTATAAAGCTTTTCTGCTCATGTATGCTTTGTAATGTTACCAAAGAAGAGCAGCTCCCATACAACTTGTTCCAGGAACTCCAGTGCAGCTCCTGAGATCTATGCAAATATTCACAATGCCTCTTTCACACTTCCGTCTTTCTGTTTCCGTCACAATGCGTTGTTTTGTGAAAAAAACGGATCCAGCGAATTTGCCTGCTGGATCCGTCTTTTTCTCATAGATTTGTATTAACGACGGATTACGGCGGATGGCCACACGTTTTGTCCGTCGTGCGCTGGATCCGTCGGAATTTCTTTATCCGTCGTCTGGAAAAAACGTACAAAGAAACGTTTTTTGTCTGCGTCGAAAAAACATGCAGCGACAGATCCTGCGACATCCCTCATTGGCTAGAATGGAAGCCTATGGGAGCAGGATCCGCTGCTGTCCGTCAAATGACAGAATCCAGCGACGGATTCCGTTTTTTTACACTGAGCATGCCTGGAAGAATTTCTATTCCTTTAACCCATTTTTCCTGCAGCTGCTGCATTGACGGATCCGTCAAAAAACAGAATCCAGTGCATCCGTTTTTTACAATCTGCACAGGATCCGACTTTTCAACACTTTGACGGATTGTGACTGATTCTAAAAGACGGAAGTGTGAAAGAGGCCTTAGTCTGCTCATGAATGCATATTTCAGTTCTTCACAGTGCCATAGAAAGCTGTAACGTGTCAAGGTGTTGTGGAATACAGAGACGGACATATTGGTGGTGCAGTTGGATCAAGGCCCGAAGGTGGAGGGGTTTCTCGCTACCAGCAACTACTTCAGCTGGATGTATTGTGGAACCTAGCAGCTCCATGCGTTGGAATACATGCCGCCAGCCAATCAGAGGCCAGCAGCTGACATCGGAGTGCCCGTGACTGGGGGCACATGGCATCATGCACCATGACGGGGATGCTAAAGTCGGCTGCCGACTCCCACATTGGCTGTAGAAGAGGATCCCATGTGGCGTGGGGGAAGGTGAGTAGTATCATTTGGTTTTAGTGTAGTATAAAACAGGGCACATTACAGCAGGATGTGGGACATATACGAGGGCAACTATATACCTGCATGGAGCACATTATACCAGGAAGGAGGACATATATACAAGGGTGAGGCACATTATATCAGGATGGTGCACATATATACCAGGATGGTGCACATATATACTAGGATAGGGCGTATTATAGCAGGATGGAGCACATATATACCTGGAGGGGGCACATTATACCAGGATGGAGGACATATATATACCTAGATGGGGCACGTATGTACCTGGATTGGGGACATATACAGGTCCTTCTCAAAAAATTAGCATATAGTGTTAAATTTCATTATTTACCATAATGTAATGATTACAATTAAACTTTCATATATTATAGATTCATTATCCACCAACTGAAATTTGTCAGGTCTTTTATTGTTTTAATACTGATGATTTTGGCATACAACTCCTGATAACCCAAAAAACCTGTCTCAATAAATTAGCATATCAAGAAAAGGTTCTCTAAACAACCTATTACCCTAATCTTCTGAATCAACTAATTAACTCTAAACACATGCAAAAGATACCTGAGGCTTTTATAAACTCCCTGCCTGGTTCATTACTCAAAACCCCCATCATGGGTAAGACTAGCGACCTGACAGATGTCAAGAAGGCCATCATTGACACCCTCAAGCAAGAGGGTAAGACCCAGAAAGAAATTTCTCAACAAATAGGCTGTTCCCAGAGTGCTGTATCAAGGCACCTCAATGGTAAGTCTGTTGGAAGGAAACAATGTGGCAGAAAACGCTGTACAACGAGAAGAGGAGACCGGACCCTGAGGAAGATTGTGGAGAAGGACCGATTCCAGACCTTGGGGAACCTGAGGAAGCAGTGGACTGAGTCTGGTGTGGAAACATCCAGAGCCACCGTGCACAGGCGTGTGCAGGAAATGGGCTACAGGTGCCGCATTCCCCAGGTAAAGCCACTTTTGAACCATAAACAGCGGCAGAGGCGCCTGACCTGGGCTACAGAGAAGCAGCACTGGACTGTTGCTAAGTGGTCCCAAGTACTTTTTTCTGATGAAAGCAAATTTTGCATGTCATTCGGAAATCAAGGTGCCAGAGTCTGGAGGAAGACTGGGGAGAAGGAAATGCCAAAATGCCTGAAGTCCAGTGTCAAGTACCCACAGTCAGTGATGGTGTGGGGTGCCATGTCAGCTGCTGGTGTTGGTCCACTGTGTTTCATCAAGGGCAGGGTCAATGCAGCTAGCTATCAGGAGATTTTGGAGCACTTCATGCTTCCATCGGCTGAAATGCTTTATGGAGATGAAGATTTCATTTTTCAGCACGACCTGGCACCTGCTCACAGTGCCAAAACCACTGGTAAATGGTTTACTGACCATGGTATTACTGTGCTCAATTGGCCTGCCAACTCTCCTGACCTGAACCCCATAGAGAATCTGTGGGATATTGTGAAGAGAAAGTTGAGAGACGCAAGACCCAACACTCTGGATGAGCTTAAGGCCGCTATTGAAGCATCCTGGGCCTCCATAACATCTCAGCAGTGTCACAGGCTGATTGCCTCCATGCCACGCCGCATTGAAGCAGTCATTTCTGCCAAAGGATTCCCGACCAAGTATTGAGTGCATAACTGAACATTATTATTTGATGGTTTTTTTGTTTGTTATTAAAAAACACTTTTATTTGATTGGATGGGTGAAATATGCTAATTTATTGAGACAGGTTTTTTGGGTTATCAGGAGTTGTATGCCAAAATCATCAGTATTAACCCCTCTGTGACCTTAGACGTACTATCCCGTCGAGGTGCCCTGGGCTTATCTGACCCTGGACGGGATAGTACGTCATAGCGATCGGCAGCGCTCACGGGGGGAGCGCCGCCGATCGCGGCCGGGTGTCAGCTGCTTATCGCAGCTGACATCCGGCACTATGTGCCAGGAGCGGTCACGGACCGCCCCCGGCACATTAACCCCTGGCACACCGCGATCAAAGATGATCGCGATGTGCCGGCGGTGCAGGGAAGCACCGCGCAGGGAGGGGGCTCCCTGCGGGCTTCCCTGAGCCCCCCGCAGCAACGCGATGTGATCGCGTTGCTGCGAGGGTCTCCTCACCTCCCTCCCTGCTCGAGCCCCGGATCCAAGATGGCCGCGGATCCGGGTCCTGCAGGGAGGGAGGTGGCTTCACAGAGCCTGCTCAGAGCAGGCACTGTGAAGGCTGCAGCGCTGCATGTCAGATCAGTGATCTGACAGAGTGCTGTGCAAACTGTCAGATCACTGATCTGTGATGTCCCCCCCTGGGACAAAGTAAAAAAGTAAAAAAAAAATTTTCCAAATGTGTAAAAAAAATAAAAAAAAATATTCCAAAATAATGAAAAAAAAAAAAATATATTATTCCCATAAATACATTTCTTCGTCTAAATAAAAAAAAAAAACCAATAAAAGTACACATATTTAGTATCGCCGCGTCCGTAACGACCCGACCTATAAAACTGTCCCACTAGTTAACCCCTTCAGTAAACACCGTAAGAAAAAAAAAAAAAAAACGAGGCAAAAAACAACGCTTTATTATCATACCGCCGAACAAAAAGTGGAATAACACGCGATCAAAAGGACAGATATAAATAACCATGGTACCGCTGAAAGCGTCATATTGTCCCGCAAAAAAAGAGCCACCATACAGCATCATCAGCAAAAAAATAAAAAAGTTATAGTCCTGAGAATAAAGCGATGCAAAAATAATTATTTTTTCTGTAAAATAGTTTTTATCGTATAAAAGCACCAAACCATAAAAAAATGATATAAATGAGGTATCGCTGTAATCGTACTGACCCGAAGAATAAAACTGATTTATCAATTTTACCAAACGCGGAACGGTATAAACGCCTCCCCCAATAGAAATTCATGAATAGCTGGCTTTTGGTCATTCTTCCTCACAAAAATCGGAATAAAAAGCGATAAAAAAATGTCACGTGCCCGAAAATGTTTTCAATAAAAACGTCAACTCGTCCCGCAAAAAACAAGACCTCACATGACTCTGTGGACCAAAATATGGAAAAATTATAGCTCTCAAAATGTGGTATTGCAAAAAATATTTTTTGCAATAAAAAGGGTCTTTCAGTGTGTGACGGCTGCCAATCATAAAAATCCGCTAAAAAACCCGCTATAAAAGTAAATCAAACCCCCCTTCATCACCCCCTTAGTTAGGGAAAAATAAAAAAAAATGTATTTATTTCCATTTTCCCATTAGGGCTAGGGTTAGGGCTAGGATTAGGGTTAGGGTTAGGGTTAGGGCTAGGGTTAGGGCTAGGGTTAGGGCTAGGGTTAGGGCTAGGGTTAGGGCTAGGGCTAGGGTTAGGGTTAGGGCTAGGGTTAGGGCTAGGGTTAGGGCTAGGGCTAGGGTTAGGGCTAGGGTTAGGGCTAGGGTTAGGGCTAGGGTTAGGGCTAGGGTTAGGGTTAGGGCTAGGGTTAGGGTTAGGGTTAGGGCTAGGGTTAGGGCTAGGGTTAGGGTTAGGGTTAGGGCTAGGGTTAGGGCTAGGGTTAGGGCTAGGGTTAGGGTTAGGGTTGGGGCTACAGTTAGGGTTGGGGCTAAAGTTAGGGTTAGGGTTTAGATTACATTTACAGTTGGGAATAGGGTTGAGATTAGGGTTAGTGGTGTGTCAGGGTTAGAGGTGTGGTTAGGGTTACCGTTGGAATTAGGGTTAGGGGTGTGTTTAGATTAGGGTTTCAGTTATAATTGGGGGGTTTCCACTGTTTCGGCACATCAGGGGCTCTCCAAACACGACATGGCGTCCGATCTCAATTCCAGCCAATTCTGCGTTGAAAAAGTAAAACAGTGCTCCTTCCCTTCCGAGCTCTCCTGTGTGCCCAAACAGGGGTTTACCCCAACATATGGGGTATCAGCGTACTCAGGACAAATTGGACAACAACTTTTGTGGACCAATTTCTCCTGTTACCCTTGGGAAAATACAAAACTGGGGGCTAAAAAATAATTTTTGTGGGAAAACAAAAAGATTTTTTATTTTCACGGCTCTGCGTTATAAACTGTAGTGAAACACTTGGGGGTTCAAAGTTCTCACAACACATCTAGATAAGTTCATTGAGGGGTCTAGTTTCCAATATGGGGTCACTTGTGGGGGGTTTCTACTGTTTAGGTACATTAGGGGCTCTGCAAACGCAATGTGACGCCTGCAGACCAATCCATCTAAGTCTGCATTCCAAATGATGCTCCTTCCCTTCCGAGCCCTCCCATGCGCCCAAACGGTGGTTCCCCCCCACATATCGGGTATCAGCGTACTCAGGACAAATTGGACAACAACATTTAGGGTCCAATTTCTCCTGCTAACCTTGGAAAAATACAAAACTGGGGGCTAAAATATAATTTTTGTGGAAAAAAAAATATTTTTTATTTGCATGGCTCTGCGTTATAAACTGTAGTGAAATACTTGGGGGTTCAAAGCTCTCACAACACATCAAGATGAGTTCCTTAGGGGGTCTACTTTCCAAAATGGTGTCACTTGTGGGGGGTTTCTACTGTTTAGGTACATTAGGGGCTCTGCAAACGCAATGTGACGCCTGCAGACCATTCCATCTAAGTCTGCATTCCAAATGGCGCTCCTTCCCTTCCGAACCCTCCCATGCGCCCAAACGGTGGTTCCCCCCCACATATGGGGTATCAGCGTACTCAGGACAAATTGGACAACAACTTTTGGGGTCCAATTTCTCCTGTTACCCTAGGGAAAATACAAAACTGGGGGCTAAAAAATAATTTTTGTGGGAAAAAAATTTTGTTTTATTTTTATGGCTCTGCATTATAAACTTCTGTGAAGCCCTTGGTGGGTCAAAGTGCTCACCACACATCCAGATAAGTTCCTTAGGGGGTCTACTTTCCAAAATGGTGTCACTTGTGGGGGGTTTCAATGTTTAGGCACATCAGTGGCTCTCCAAACGCAACATGGCGTCCCATCTCAATTCCTGTCAATTTTGCATTGAAAAGTCAAACGGCGCTCCTTCCCTTCCGAGCTCTCCCATGCGCCCAAACAGTGGTTTACTGCCACATATGGGGTATCAGCGTACTCAGGACAAATTGGACAACAACTTTTGAGGTCCAATTTCTTCTCTTACCCTTGGAAAAATAAAAAATTGGGGGCAAAAATATAATTTTTGTGAAAAAATATGATTTTTTATTTTTACGGTTCTGCATTATAAACTTCTGTGAAGCACTTGGTGGGTCAAAGTGCTCACCACACCTCTAGATAAGTTCCTTAGGGGGTCTACTTTCCAAAATGGTGTCACTTGTGGGGGGTTTCAATGTTTAGGCACATCAGTGGCTCTCCAAACGCAACATGGCGTCCCATCTCAATTCCTGTCAATTTTGCATTGAAAAGTCAAATAGCGCTCCTTCCCTTCCGAGCTCTCCCATGCGCCCAAACAGTGGTTTACTGCCACATATGGGGTATCAGCGTACTCAGGACAAATTGGACAACAACTTTTTGGGTCCAATTTCTCCTGTTACCCTTGGTAAAATAAAACAAATTGGAGCTGAAGTAAATTTTTTGTGTAAAAAAGTTAAATGTTCATTTTTATTTAAACATTCCAAAAATTCCTATTAAACACCTGAAGGGTTAATAAACTTCTTGAATGTGGTTTTGAGCACCTTGAGGGGTGCAGTTTTTAGAATGGTGTCACACTTGGGCATTTTCTATCATATAGACCCCTCAAAATGACTTCAAATGAGTGGTCCCTAACAAAAAATGGTGTTGTAAAAATGAGAAATTGCTGGTCAACTTTTAACCCTTATAACTCCCTAACAAAAAAAAAAATTGGTTCCAAAATTATGCTGATGTAAAGGAGACATGTGGGAAATGTTACTTATTAAGTATTTTGTGTGACATATCTCTGTGATTTAATTGCATAAAAATTCAAAGTTTGAAAATTGCGAAATTTTCAAAATTTTCGCCAAATTTCCGTTTTTTTCACAAATAAACGCAGGTACTATCAAAGAAATTTTACCACTATCATGAAGTACAATATGTCACGAGAAAACAATGTCAGAATCACCAGGATCCGTTGAAGCGTTTCGGAGTTATAACCTCATAAAGGGACAGTGGTCAGAATTGTAAAAATTGGCCTGGTCATTAACGTGCAAACCACCCTTGGGGGTAAAGGGGTTAAAACAATAAAAGACCTGACAAATTTCAGTTGGTAGATAATGAATCTATAATATATGAAAGTTTAATTGTAATCATTACATTATGGTAAATAATGAAATTTAACACTATATGCTAATTTTTTTAGAAGGACCTGTACATGAGGATGGAGCACATAAATACCTGGATAGGGCACATTATAAAAGGATGGGGGACATATATACAAGGTTGGGGCACATTATACCAGGATGGGTACATATAGACCAGGATCGTGCACATATATGCCAGGATGGGGGACATGTATACCAGGATGGGGCACATATATCAGGATGGAGGACATATATACGAGGATAGGGCACGTATATATGTATAGATGGGGGACATATACACGAGCATGGGATACATAAATACCTGGATGGGACACATTATAAAAGTATGGGGGACATACATGGAAGGATGAGGCACATTATACCAGGATGGGGCACATTATACCAGGATGGGGCACATATATACCAGGATGGGACACATTATATCAGAATGGAGCACTTATATACCTGGATGGGGCACATTATAGCGGGATGAGGCACATTATTCCATATCTGTTAAATATAACAGGTTCACCTTACTTTAGGACCATGTCAGCTAAGTTGTGCCCTTCTTGTAGAAATTCTGCACTATGCCAAGAAGGCAACTGCTAAAAATGTGTAACTGTGCACACTTCAGAATGGGTTCTTCTCATTAACCACATGCTCAACTACAAAAAGTGACGTTACCAACATGAGAACATCGGGTGTTATGAACAGGTGATTCAGAACCACAATGGACCTAGTGGTTAAGAGCACACAAAGTGACCTGATAGTTACCAACATAGGACGAGCTCTGAGACGTGGGAACTCTGCTGACCGCAATCCCTAATCCTATCATACCACACTAGAGGTAGCCGTGGATTGCTCCTAACGCTCCCTATGCAACTCGGCACAGCCTGAGAAACTAGCTAGCCCTGAAGATAGAAAAATAAGCCTACCTTGCCTCAGAGAAATTCCCCAAAGGAAAAGGCAGCCCCCCACATATAATGACTGTGAGTTCAGATGAAAATACAAACACAGAGATTAAATAGATTTTAGCAAAGTGAGGCCCGACTTACTGAATAGACCAAGGATAGGAAAGATAGCTTTGCGGTCAGCACAAAAACCTACAAACAACCACGCAGAGGGGGCAAAAAGACCCTCCACACCGACTAACGGTACGGAGGTGCTCCCTCTGCTTCTCAGAGCTTCCAGCAAGCAAGAAAAACCAATATAGCAAGCTGGACAGAAAATATAGCAAACAAAAGTAACACAAGCAAAACTTAGCTTATGCAGGGCAGACAGGCCACAAGAACGATCCAGGAGAGAGCTAGACCAATACTGGAACATTGACTGGAGGCCAGGAACAAAGAACTAGGTGGAGTTAAATAGAGCAGCACCTAACGACTTAACCTCGTCACCTGAGGAAGGAAACTCAGAAGCCGCAGCCCCACTCACATCTACCAGAGGAAGCTCATAGACAGAACCAGCCGAAGTACCACTCATGACCACAGGAGGGAGCTTGACCACAGAATTCACAACACTCGGGCAGCACAATGGATCAGTGGTTAGCACTGTTGCTTTTCAGTGCTGGGTCCTTGGTTCAAATCCTACTAAGGACAACATCTGCAAGGAGTTTCCTTCCACACTCCAAAGACATACAGGTAGGGAATTTAGATTGTGAGCCGAAATGGAAACAGTGCCGATATTAATGGTGCTGTATAAGTGAGTAAAATAAATAAATGTATACCAGAATGGGAGCATATATACCAGGTTGAGGCACATTATCCCAAGAAGGGGCCCAGTATGAGTGACATTATTACTGCAATAGGCATCCCTTATTACGTATCATCCTCTCTCGTTATGCATGGGTCAGTCCCTTATTATGTATCATCCTTATTATGAACAATGCTGTCCAATTATTAGATAGTATCATCACCTGTTATGCATAGCAATGTCCATTACATAGCATATGCTCATTAATTTTTGGTATCCACATTGCCCTCTTTTTATTACACAGTCTCTTGTTAGATATAAAATTAAATTACTTATGAAGGAGCAGCATCTGACCAGAAGACCAGTCAATCAGCTCCATTAGGAAAGAAGCTTTCTCATGTTCCATCAACAGTCATTTCACTTTATATCTAACAAGAGAAGGCGGTATGTAATAAAGAAAAGGGCGCTATAAATAACAAAACTAACAAGAATCCGACATGTAAGGGACAGTGCTGTACATAACAAGAGAGTGCACTGTGTAGTAAGGGATGGCAATATACATAATGAGAGGAGACGATGTAATATATATCTATTTATTGCTTGGTTGTCATTAAAGGAGAGGGGCCCAAACACAATTTTTGCACAGGAACCCCAAGCTGTCAGTGTCCACCTCTTGTGGGATATATGAGAGTCTTCTGTTCAATGGCTCTTAATAATTGTGATAAAAAAAGACAAAAAACAAATGTAATGGAAGATACTTAACAGGTTTTACATCTGCATAAACAAAGCATAAACCTATGTGGGCAACATGGTGGCTAAGTGATTAGCACTGTTGCTTTGTGGCGCTGTGGCCCTGAATACAAATCCAACCAAGGATAAAATCATAGAATCATAGAATGGTAGAGTTGGAAGGGACCTCCTGGGTCATCTGGTCCAAACCCTGCTCAAAGCAGGATTCACTAAATCATCCCAGACAGATTTCTGTCCAGCCTCTGTTTGAAGACTTCCATGGAAGGAGAACTCACCACCTCTCCTGGCAGCCTGTTCTACTCATTGATCACACTAACTGTCAAAAAGTTTTTTCTAATACCTTTTTGACAGTTCTGCAAGAAGTTTGAATGTTCCCATGATTGCTGGAGTTATTTAGTAATTACTAGTGATGAGCGAACATGCTCGGACAAGGTGTTATCTGATCATGATTGCGTGCTAACTGAGTGTATTCGAAGTGCTCAAAAAATATGTTTGAAACTCCGCAGCTCCATGTCTTACGGCTGTTAGACAGCCGCAACACATGCAGGGATTGCCTGTTAAGGTACCTTCACACTAAGCGATGCTGCAGCGATACCGACAACGATGTCGATCGCTGCAGCGTCACTGTTTGGTCGCTGGAGAGCTGTCACACAGACAGCTCTCCAGCGACCAACGATGCCGGTAACCAGGGTAAACATCGGGTTACTAAGCGCAGGGCCGCGCTTAGTAACCCGATGTTTACCCTGGTTACCATCATAAAAGTAAAAAAAACAAACACTACATACTTACCTTCAGCTGTCTGTCCCTGGCGCTCTGCTTCTCTGCACTCCTCCTGCACTGACTGTGAGCACAGCGGCCGGAAAGCAGGGCGGTGATGTCACCGCTCTGCTTTCCGGCTGACCGACGCTCACAGCCAGTGCAGGAGGAGTGCAGAGAAGCAGAGCGCCAGGGACAGACAGCTGAAGGTAAGTATGTAGTGTTTGTTTTTTTAACTTTTACACTGGTAACCAGGGTAAACATCGGGTTACTAAGCGCGGCCCTGCGCTTAGTAATCCGATGTTTACCCTGGTTACCAGTGAAGACATCGCTGAATCGGCGTCACACACGCCGATTCAGCGATGTCTGCAGGGAGTCCAGCGACGAAATAAAGTTCTGGACTTTCTGCAGCGACCAACGACATCACAGCAGGATCCTGATCGCTGCTGCGTGTCAAACTGAACGATATCGCTAGCCAGGACGCTGCAACGTTACGGATCGCTCGCGATATCGTTCAGTGTGAAGGTACCTTAAGACAGCTGTGAAACATGCAGCCCTGGGGTCTCGAACATATTTTTTGAGCACGCCAAAGACACTTGGTTAGCACACGAGCATGGTCAGATAGCGCACGTTCGCTCATCACAAGTGATTACCCTTTCCCCTACAGCTTTCACAAGATAACATCCATATTTATAGCCAAAGGTCAACTTCAGTATATGAGTCATCATGTGCAAAGTACTAATTTATTATTCTGCCTTACACAAGAATCAACCAAATAGTTAAAGGTGTTGGGGACATTTTATTTTTACCTAAATGCACGTATTGTGGGCTAAAAATAATTTTTTGCAATTAGGTTTCATTTTACATTTTGCACCATTTTCCTTTTACAGGCTCTTTGTTTCATTGAAAATTCAACTTTAATGTAATACTAGCTGAAGAGCCCGGCGTTGCCTGGGCATAGTAAATATCTGTGGTTAGTTATAGCACGTCACTTCTCTTATTTTCCCATCACGCCTCTCATTTTCCCCCTCACATCTCTCATTTTCTCCCTCACACCTCTCATTTTCTCCCTCACTCCTCTCATTCCCCCCAACACTTGTCATTTCGACCTCACATCTGTCATTTTCCAATCACTACACTATTTTCCCTCACTCCTCTCATTTTGCACTCACACCTTTTCATTTTCACCTCACACCTCTCATTTTCACCTCAGTATATACATGTTTGTCATCTCCCTTATATATAGTATACACCTGTATGTCATCTCCTGTATATAGTATATACCTGTATGTCATCTCCCCTGTATATAGTATATACCTGCTGTGTGTCATCTCCCCTGTATATAGTATATACCTGTATGTCATCTCCTCCTATATATAGTATATACCTGTATGTCATCTCCTCCTATATATAGTATATACCTGTATGTCATCTCCTCCTATATATAGTATATACCTGTATGTCATCTCCTTCTATATATAGTATATACCTGTATGTCATCTCCTCCTGTATATAGTATATACCTGTGTGTCATCTCCCCTGTATATAGTATATATCTGTGTGTCATCTCCTCCTGTATATAGTATATACCTATATGTCATCTTCTATATATAGCATATACCTGTATGTCATCTCCTCCTGTATATAGTATATACCTGTAGGTAATCTGCTCCTGTATATAGTATATACCTGTGTGTCATCTTCTCCTGTATTTAGTATAAACCTGTATGTCATCTCCTCCTGTTTATAGTATGTACCTGTATGTCATCTCCTCCTCTATATAGTATATACCTGTGTGCTATCTCTCCTGTATATAGTATATATCTGTGTGTCATCTCCCCTGTATATAGTATATACCTGTGTGATCTCCTGTATTAGACCTCGTTAACACGTTATTTGCTCAGTATTTTTACCTCAGTATTTGTAAGATAAATTGGCAGCCTGATAAATCCCCAGCCAACAGGAAGCCCTCCCCCTGGCAGTATATATTAGCTCACACATACACATAATAGACAGGTCATGTGACTGACAGCTGCTGTATTTCCTATATGGTACATTTGTTGCTCTTGTAGTTTGTCTGCTTATTAATCAGATTTTTATTTTTGAAGGCTAATACCAGACTTGTGTGTGTTTTAGGGCGAGTTTCGTTTGTCAAGTTGTGTGTGTTGAGTTGTGTGTGGCGACATGCATGTAGCAACTTTTGTGAGATGAGTTTTGTGTGACAACATGCGTGTAGCAACTTTTTGTGTGTCGAGTTGCATGTAACAGGTTAGTGTAGCAAGTTGTGTGCAGCAAGTTTTGCGCATGGCGAGTTTTGCGCGTGGTGAGTTTTATGTCTGGTGCCTTTTGAGTATGTGCAAGTTTTGTGTGAGGCAACTTTTGCATGTGTTGCAAATTTTGTGCATGTGGCAATTTTTCCGCGTGTGCAAGTTTTGCGTGTGGCGAGTTTTCCATGAGGTGAGTTTTGCACTTGTGGCGAGTTTTGCGTGAGCCTAGTTTTTGCATGTGGCGAGTTTTGCGCGTGGCGAGTTTTGCGCGTGGCGAGTTTTGTGTTTCGACTTTTATGTGGCGAGGTTGGTGTATGTGTGGTGAAATGTGTGCTGAGGGTGGTATATGTGTTCAAGCACGTGGTAGTGTGTGGCGCATTTTGTGTGTGTGTTCATATCCCCATGTGTGGTGAGTATCTCATGTCAACACTTTTCCTTTCACTTTTCCCCATTATGTAGATAGGGGAAAATTAGTTTGGTGAATTGGAAAGCGCGGAGTTAAAATTTCACCTCACAACGTAGCCTATGACTCTGTCGGGGTCCAGACGTGTGACTGTGCAAAATTTTGTGGCTGTAGCAGCGACGCCTCCAACACTTTTCATTTAACTTTTTCCCCATTATGTAGATAGGGGCAAAATTGTTTGGTGAATTGGAAAGCGCGGGGTTAAAATTTCACCTCACAACGTAGCCTATGACGCTCTCAGGGTCCAGACGTGTGACTGTGCAAAATTTTGTTTCTGTAGCTGCGACGCCTCCAACACTTTTCCTTTCACTTTTTTCCCCATTATGTAGATAGTGGCAAAATTGTTTGGTGAATTGGAAAGCGCGGGGTTAAAATTTCGCCTCACAATATAGCCTATGACGCTCTCGGGGTCCAGACGTGTGACTGTGCAAAATTTTGTGGCTGTAGCTGCGACGGTGCAGATGCCAAACCCGGACATACACACACACACACATACACACATTCAGCTTTATATAGTAGATGTGGCCATAAATCAGCTGAGAGGATCTTCAGAAAACACTGATAAAACAGTTACAAACTTTCCTGTCAGACTGCGAGACAGATCTCACTGACTGATTTTAAAGGGACACTGTCACCTGAATTTGGAGGGAACAATCTTCAGCCATGGAGGCGGGGTTTTGGGGTTTTTGATTCACCCTTTCCTCACCCGCTGGCTGCAATATTGGATTGAAGTTCATTCTCTGTTCTCCATAGTACACGCCTGCGCAAGGCAAGATTACCTTGTGCAGGCATGTACTACGGAGGACAGAGAATGAACTTCAATCCAATATTGCAGCCAGCATGCAGCCAGCGGGTAAGGAAAGGGTGAATCAAACACCCAAAAACCCCGCCTCCATGGCTGAAGATTGTTCCCTCCAAATTCAGGTGACAGTGTCCCTTTAAGGTAATGAAGTCGGCCATTTTGTGTTAGTGCAGCTTTCCTCACAGACTGGACTGACCAGTACTTCTGGTCAATAAATGGCTGGTGATGAAGAAGCATGTGACCAGATCTGTCTATCAGACCTTACTCCTTCAATAGTAAAACACCTCACATGGGAAATCTACTTTTCTATCGGAGGAGACTGGTGGATTGGTCTGGTCACATGTTCCTCCATTAGGCTGGGGTCACATTGCGTTTTGGTCAGAGCGCTAACGGACAGCGTTGCACGGCGAAATTAACGCCATGCAACGCGTCCGTTAGCGCTCCCATTGCCCGCAATGTACCAGCGCATTGCTAGCGCGTGTCATTTTCGGCACGCGCTAGCGACGCGCCGGTCTTTTGTAGCGCGCCTCGGACGCTGCTTGCAGCGTCCGCGGCGCGCCCGAGGTCCGTTCCCCGCTCTCGCAGATCGGGGATCTGCGAGAGCGGGGACGTTAACGCGACCCCGAAACGCGACCCTTTAAACCCTAGCCTTAGAAGCCATTTTATGGACAGAAGTGCTGGTCAGATTGAGAGGAAAGTTGCCCTAACAAGAGATGATGGCTGACTTCTTTACCTGTGACTCCATCAGTGAACTTATTCTGACAGTCTAAAAGAAAGGTTTGTAAGTCTTCCTTATCTGTAATTCTCTGAGTTACTCTCAGCTCATTTATGGCCACATATTACTTTAAACTTAATTGTGAAGGGAACAAACTGACCAGAACTTCTGGTGGAGGAACATGTGACCAGACCAATCCATCTGCCTCCCCAATTGACAAGCAGCTTTCCCAAGTGAGGTGTTTTATTTTTGGAGGAGTCTGATAGACAGGATTGGTCACATGCTCATCCACCAGCAGCCATTTTATTGAAAAAATGCTGCATGTATTTACTTAAAAAAATCCCCAAAGGTGGACAACCCCTTTAACCCATGTAATATATAAGAATTTTAAATGCCAAAATGTGACTGTGTTCTTATTAATTTCATTGGTCTCTAGATATACAACAATAGTCAAGAAACTTCTTATTCTGCTTCAGTTGGTCATAATAATAAATATATAAATATAAATAAATCTTTTGCGTATGATCGTTAGGCTAGGTTCATATTGCGTTAGTGCAACCCGTTTAGCGCTAGCGCTAGCGGGTTGCGCTAACGCAATGTTTTTAATGGGGCCGCGTCTCGGGGTCGCGGTAACGTCCCCGCTCTCGCAGATCCCCGATCTGCGAGAGCGGGGAACGGACCGCGGGCGCGCCTCGGACGCTGCAAGCAGCGTCCGCGGCGCGCCAGGAAACACCGGCGCGTCGCATAGCGCGTGCCGAACATGGCACGCGCTAGTGCTGCGCGTTCCCATTGCTGTGAATGGGCGCGCTAACGGACGCGTTGCACGGCGTTAATTTTGCTGTGCAACGCTGTCCGTTAGCGCTTTCCCATTAACGCAATGTGAACCCAGCCTAACAAATGTCAGTACAAAGGAACACTTCCCATCTTTTCCATTAAATGCTTCGGCTCAGTCTTTGTTTATAATGGAATGAAACTCTAATGGAAAACAGGACGAACTAAGGCAAGAACCGTGCCTAGACGGCTAGTCTACGCGGCCACTTACTGGCTAGGTTCAATAAATTCAAGTTATCATTGAACTTCCTTGGTTTGGATGAAAAGTGTCCTACAAGTGTTTGCTTTTAGGTTTCATGTACTGATCTGCTGCGAATCAAAATCACCTCATTAACCACCAGATAAAAACAATATAAGTCTAATAAATGTCATATGGTAAAAGCTGAGAAACAGATGAGGGGCTGGTCAGAGCCCAGGCTGATCTAAAGTCTCTTGTTCTGACTCTGGGTGCAAAAAGTAAGAAGAGCACTTAGGTTCAATATAGTATGTGTGCTCATTACATTGTGCAAATATTGCCTCTTTCACGTAAACATCGCTTTCCTTTAAGGCCGGTGCAACATTGCAGAGTTGGTCACTTGCCTGTTTTTAAATGCACCTGCTACTTAATGAAAAACCATAGGTAATACATTGTAGTCTATCTCCTCTCCGGGCAAAAGGCACACAGCTTGGCTGTACTGCATTTTTGGTGAAAAATGTGAAATCCATTTATTTTTGTGATTTTTCTTAAGCTTAAACCAAAATGTTTTGGTCTCCTCACATGACAATGGCAGTTAGGGTTAGGGTACCGTCACACTATACGATTTACCTACGATCACGACCAGCGATACGACCTGGCCGTGATCGTTGATAAGTCGTAGTGTGGTCACTGGAGAGCTGTCACACAGACAGCTCTCCAGCGACCAACGATGCCGAGGTCCCCGGGTAACCAGGGTAAACATCGGGTTACTAAGCGCAGGACCGCGCTTAGTAACCCGATGTTTACCCTGGTTACCAGCGTAAAAAAAAAAAACAGTACATACTTACCTTCCGGTGTCTGTCCCTTGCCGTCTGCTTCCCGCACTCACTGACTGCTGGCCGTAAAGTGAAAGCACAGCACAGCGGTGACGTCACCGCTGTGCTCTGCTTTCACTTTACGGCCGGCAGTCAGTGAGTGCGGGAAGCAGACGGCAAGGGACCTGACGGACACCGGAATGTAAGTATGTACTGTTTGTTTTTTTTTACATTTACGCTGGTAACCAGGGTAAACATCGGGTTACTAAACGCGGCCCTGCGCTTAGTAACCCGATGTTTACCCTGGTTACAAGCGAACGCATCGCTAGATCGGTGTCACACACACCGATCTAGCGATGACAGCGGGAGATCCAGCGACGAAAGAAAGTTCCAAACGATCTGCTACGACGTACGATTCTCAGCAGGGTCCCTGATCGCTGCTGCGTGTCAGACACAGCGATATCGTATGGATATCGCTGGAACGTCACGAATCGTACCGTCGTAGCGACAAAAGTGCCACTGTGTGACGGTACCCTTAGTGCAATTTAATTAAATTAGTGATGTGTTAAATTAATCAATTACCTGGGCAATTCAATGGTCGACCAAAGTGTAAAACTAAATATTGTCTGACCAATGTGTAAAAGTAAACAATAATAGCCCTACAAAACGAACTACTAATGTGTTAGATAAACTATTCCAGACCAATTCAGCCCCCCATTTGTAATTATGTATTTTTGATATCTTTTTAACCCAAGATTTGCAGGTTAATAGTGTTATTTTACATGACAGGTTCCCTTTAAATCATGTTTTGAAGTTACGGTAAATTAAAACAAATGTTTTTTTTTTTAATTTTCAATATCATTACCTATCTTAAAAAATTAAAAAAATCAGAAATCTTGCAAGTTTTATTCTGTCTGATCTGCAGGACAATGCTAGGCTCATACTTCCTGTTCTGTAGAGACAATTTTCCAGCATTCTCATTATCATCACAGACAGGATTACAATGAATGGTAAGACCTCTATACTCAGTAGAGAAATGAGGAGCCAACATTTACAACAGGTGATGTCTCTCTTTAGACTTCCTCCATTGCATTGATGAGAACATGCTCAGAAAACACTTTGATACAAAATACAGTGCGTAAGTCAGGTTATAGCTGTTGATGTTTAATGCGTAAAACAGGAAGTAGGAGTCTTAATCCAGTGTAAAAATTGCAAGATTTTCCTTTCTTTTAAAGATTTATTATGATATGAAAAATAAAAAATACAGTTTTTCAATAAAATATATTTACCATAAAAAACCTGATTTAAACTATATTTTATTTTCTGATCAAACCTTTAAGGGTAAAATGGTGCATGGTTAGTATGATTAGGACTTAAATTGTAAAAACAATGTTCTTGTTGTGGAATTTTTTTCAAAATCTTTCCTATTGGAAAAAAATACGTATAACAAAAGCCACAGGAAGACAAAAAAAATATGAAAGAAGTCTTTTAATAAATCCAAATGAACTGAATTGGGAGGGATACATGCTTGCTTCTCTTATAATGAGTATGTGAATGCTCCATGATACCAATTTGGAAGTCATTAGATACATCCTAGCTAGTACATACTTATGTTCCCAACACTTGTTGTGTATAGTTATTGGGACCACCCTATATTCCTCTTCCCCTTGTTAAATGTTGTGCCCGCAGGCTATTTCTTAAACAGCTGTTACTTGTTACTGGACAAGGGAATGACTACTGTGAATAAAGTGATTCTCCAATTAGTTGTTTGCATACCACTATGAGATAACGAGGACTAATTGCCCTCGACAATTTATTTGTGGGTCTATTTAAGGAACCAAGCTCAGCAATGTGGGTATGGAGCTGTAAATGGCTACTACTAGCTTGTTTAAATAAATGTAAACTAAACATTTCCCTTCTAAGCCCTTTTTTCTGCTGGTATGCAGCTTTTAGTGTGAATTTTAATCAAATCTCTTAGAAAACCTAACAAATGCCAATAAATCCTTCCCCAAGCCAGCACACGAAGATAGCCGTCAACACTGTTTATCTTACTTTCATTTGTAACTTGACTTGAAATATTAAGAAGGACCTGTCAGCAAGATATTTAACCCCTAATTAAAGTTATGAGTTTAAAGTCCTTTCATTCTTTATTACATTCATGCATTTGTAGTATAATTTTATTGGGGCATTAGTGAGAAACCCATTCATGAAATATTATTCTAAAGTGCATCGGGGAGGGACTTCACTCATCTGCGCTGCTCTATTCCATCGCCAGTCACCAGTTTCGGGTCATTGATTGATAGGTCACTAATCCCTCAGTGACCTGTCTCCACTGTGCAGGCGTCATCATTGCCTGGTTGTGTTTTATCAGAAGGGACGGCGCCAGTGCAGCGCCCCATGGTCCTGGTCGTTGCAGTAATATCATTCTCCTCTAGGGGGGAGTGATGTTACGTTTGGAGGCAATAAAGGAGATCTCTTTACCAGGTAACACCAACATACAACACATTTCATACTCCAGTCCACCAGAGGGAGCTATGCTCCTATTTAGTAGGGCACTCTTCACAATTAGGTAAAACTGGTGGCCTGGAGAGGAAGTTAGGCAGATCCTATCTGAGCTTTGCTCAGGCAGTTGCTATCTGAGCTTCGCTCAGGTAGTTGATCCCTGCTAGGGGTGGGAGCCTGTCAGAGGCCTAGATGGAAGGTCACAGAGCTACGCCTGTCCCACGTGCGGCAGTTCCTAAGAAAGGACACAAACAGAGAACTGTATTGTAGAGAGTGAGAAGAAGACATAGCAAAAGGAGTGAAAACCAGAAGGATTTCTGCTCTGCACAGGCTGCCTCCTTTTGAGGCGCAGGATCCCAGTAGCCGGAACACCGAGGGAGCAACAGTCCTTTATGCCTTGCTCCAGAGACCGGCAGGACAGCTAATTGCAAGTTACTGATCCGCCCTACACCCAGGAGGCAAGGTGGCACCCACGAGAGGCCGGGGCATGATAGAGTCCCTGTAAAAAGCCTCATACGGGTTTGTCCTATCCATCAGGGGTGCAGAGAGAGAGACATAACATCGATAACATCTTCAATAGTTGTGAGGACCTTATGAGAGGCTCAGCAGTAAGGTACTACAACACCCAGGCACTAGAGGAAGGCTACTGATTTCCACCTGGATAGGGGGGACTCTGGATTTGCCTCCAAACCGGTCGCACTCTGCCTGCCCAGTGATCTGTGCTCTGGACTGTGGATGTTGAAGCCTTCAGTAAAAAGGTAAAGAGACTGCAACCTTGTGTCCTCGTTCTTCACTGCGCCTCACACCATCCTTCATCTACACTTTGGGAAGCCCGGGGGACATACTTCACCTGTGGGAAGGTATACCATCTAGCTGCCATAACATCACCCCCAGCGGACCCCTTAGCAGTGTCGGTCACCCTGACCGAATACCACAGGTGGCGTCATGAACATATCCCTTTAAACACCTTTCCCTTTAACATGGACCTCCCACGGGCCACGGACCGGGTCAGCCACCGTGACATCCCCCTGAGAGCCGAATGACCCGGTATCGAGTACCCCACTGCCCACGGGGGTGCTCCACCTGCGTAGTGAGCTCCTAATGGTTCTGCAAGATCAATATACCAGCTCCCACATCATCACTGAGAGGTTACTCTACAGGCTTCATCATTGCCAGGCTTCTTTGCAATGAGGACGCTTGCACAGTAAGCCCTTAATAATCTTGCAGCATCATCAGAAACTCACTGCACAAGAGCTGTCCCTTCTGACTAAATGAGCAAGCAATGACAGCGCATGCGCAGGGAAGACAGGTCACTGAGAGAAGAGAGACCGATGGTGGGCGGCGAAAGTACAGCAGAGCTGACGAGTAAGGTGCCTTCTTATATGCACTTGAGAAAAGAACTTCAATAATAGATTTCTCACTAATGTCCCAATGGAATTCTACTAGAAAGCTATGAATGTTATAAGCATTAAAGGCAATTTTCACTACCTTTAGTTAGGCGTCGAATATCTTGCTGGCAGGTCCTTCTAAAACTCTGTTGAATTTTGAGTGCATTGGTGTTGAAGGGTTCTATGTTTTTGTCAAAGAGTCCAGTAGTGGGGGATGGTTACCAATTCAAATGGCCCTCTCTCTACCCAGCAAAAAGAGGGCAGCTCCAAAGGTTAACTCTTACTCATTAGGGACTAGCATGTCCATGCATTTATCACATTGATTTCCTTCAGCCCAGTGTAATACTTCATTAACCCAGTGGTGGCACTGCAGAAGAATTAAGCACATCCTGCCAGGCACCCTCTTGCACTAAAACTCATCTCTTGGGGTCTTATTTGTGGCACTGCATATCTGATCTTTTATTAAATTTCTCCTGTATTTGAGAAGGAACACAAGCCGATCGACAGCCATTTGCTGCTGTGAACATTCAACATGCACAGAACAATCACTTATATCAGTGTGGGCAATTCATTTTCCCAAATGGCCACATAAGAGAATGTGACTGTTGTGAAGGGCTGAACCAATAGGCTGGAACTAATTCTGCTCAATATTAATGTTAACATATTAATTATATGATACTATACTATATTATACTATGAGCCCACACACAGCACACTTATATACAGTATGAGTCAATTCACAGCCCCATATACATATCGAGTGAGACAGGGGCAGGGGAGGGCAGCCCATGACCAGTATTTTCAGCCGTTTGGCTGTCTCAGTCCGTGGACTGGACTGGAAGAGCCAGAGGCCCGAATGTGGCCCGCAGGCCGCACTTTTGCCCAGGTCTAACTTATATGATTCTTATGGCCCAATAGCATATCATGTTATTGGCAGCACTATACCTGTTACATGGAGAGATGTGCTGCAGATATTGATTGTTTTTATCTGAGGTATAGAGTGGCACTACCGTGAGGTGCTCAAGTAGGTTACCAAAACCAATGTGCAGTAAAATAAAGAACTTGGCACTCAACTTAGTATGTCATTGCAAAAGGATTTTTTTATTATTATTTTTGCATTCTGTAGAAAAAAATCCTAAAAAAATCCTTTTGCAATAACATACTAAGTTGAGTGCCAAGTTCTTAATTTCATTGATAGTTGTTATGCATAAAAATCATTGCACCCGACTAATGAACATTTTGCACATTCACTGGTTGATTGCCTATTTAAACAGGCCGATAGTCGGGAATATCCATTTGTGAATGATTAACTTGATTAAATATACTTTTATAAAAGGTATATAGTAGATATCTCTTTCTCTTTTTTGTATAGTATATATTATTGGATTTTACAGTGAGATTAGAACAGTCTACTAACATTATATAACTTGTGCGTATGATTTTTCAGAGCTATTGTTGTAGTATTTAGGTGAAGAGGGGTCAGGTCTGTCTCCACCTGTTTTGGGCTATCCCTAATAAGCTCATGTGCCGTCTGACAGATCATTCTAGAAAATGTTGCTTAGAAACATCTGGAAGCTGCGGACCTTCATTTACTAAGTGACAGATGGAGGAGGTCAGTTCATGAATATTTCATTCAAACCAAACAAGTTTCATGCTTGATGACAATTAAATCACCCCTTAGGCAAAATGCCTATTACTACCGAGTATGGTGTAGAAAGAAAGTATTAATGACAATCCATCAATCCATTCAGTGGCCCCATAATCTCTTCTCAGTCTCCAAGTACTGACAGAAGATGGAGCGCAGTAGTAGTTTTCAGTAGTTATGGGATAATCTCCATGCCTCACAAGCATGACTGATCTTTAAAAAAAAATTGACATTTTGCAAAAACATGTCAGAAGTTTTAATGGATGGGATCTGGGTGCTGAGACCCTCATCGATCACTAAAACAAGGGCTTTCTGCCTTTCCATTTTAGCTATCGGTGGATGTTCCAGAACCCGAACCCACACTATCAGTATTTGGTCAGTATTTTACATCAGTATTTGTAATCCAAAACCAGGAGTGGGTGATAAATACAGAAGTGGTGACTAGGGTTGAGCGACCTTGACCTTTTTAGAGTCGAGCCGTGTTTCGCGAAACCCGACTATCTTAGAAGTCGAGTCGAGTGGAATCGGCCGATTATCGCGAAAAGTCGGGTATCGCCCGAAACACGAAACCCAATGCAAGTCAATGGGGGAGCATAGTCGGCAGTGAGTGGAGGCCAGGAAAACACCTACACTGCCCATTTTAATGGCAAAAACATACATTCTTGTTAAAGAAGCTTGTCAATCGTAATTTACCTTATAATAATTGGAAGGCATTTGAAATTGGGGGTCATTTGGCTAAAGTTGTGGGGGGTAGGGCTGGTTCAAGTAATTAGTGGGCCCAGTAAATCTGGACCACGTCACGGCAGTGGAGCAGGGAGAGGTAAGTATTTAAACTTTGCAAGTGCTGTGATCCTGAGCAAGCAGGGGGGGCCCACTCGTTGGCATTGGCACTGGCACAGGGCCCCTCAAAGTACAGCGGTGTGTTTGCACGGCGGGGGCGCCTCCCACCGGCAGCAACACTTTTGCGTACTATGAGAGGCCCTGTGCCAGTGACGTCGCCAACTAGTATTCCTCCCCCCACCTGATGAAGGAACCTGCACTTTCATCTGCACCTTCCTCTTTGTCCCCGTGTAAGGTGGTATGGTATGCGGGAAGAGGAACCTGACTTTCAGCAGGGTCACAATCTTGCTGTGTAGCGTGCACGGGGAATTTTGCGTTATGGGTCAATGTACCAGCAGACTCATCTATCACTGGCTGGGCAATGGGCAGGATGAGGAGGAAACACAGATATAGGCCCAAAGAATAAAGTGGGCTAAATGCAGTTCAAAATTGGTAACACAGGACTAACCAGGGGGCATTGCAGTGGAGGACAACTGGAATGAGAGGCTGACACAGAGAGTAGGCCCAAATCAGTAAGTAGTCGACATGCAGTTCAAAATTGGCAACCGTAGTAAACAGGCGGCCCAGCTTTGTTCAGTTGAGGAGAACAGCAAGGAGTGGCAGACACCGATAGTAGGCCCCAACCCAACTAGTAGGCCAAATGCAGTCTAACATTAACAACTACTTAACAAGAGCCTGAAAATGGAATTTCAGGACAGGAAACCAGGAGAACAGCAAGGAGTGGCAGACACCGATAGTAAGCCCCAAACCAACTAGTACGCCAAATGCAGTTGTTCCATTTAACTACAATTTAATGAGAGCCTGAAGATAGAAGTTCAGGAAAGGCAACCTGGAGAACACCTTGGAGTGGAACACACCATCTCTCTACACCCCATACCCAATTTGTAGGCCTAATGCAGTGTAGTTTTCAACAACTACTAAACGAGAGTCGGAAGATCGAAGCAATGTGGACGAAACCTGGGGAACACCTTGGAGTGTAACACACCGTCTCTCTACACCCCATACCCAATTTGTACGCCTAATGCAGTGTAGTTTTCTACAACTACTAAACGAGAGTCGGAAGACCGAAGCAATGTGGACGAAACCTGGGGAACACCTTGGAGTGGAACACACCATCTCTCTACACCCCATACCCAATTTGTAGGCCTAATGCAGTGTAGTTTTCTACAACTACTAAACGAGAGCATGAAGATCGAAGCAATGGAGAGGAAACCTGGGGAACACCTTGGAGTGGAACACACCATCTCTCTACACCCCATACCCAATTTGTAGGCCTAATGCAGCGTAGTTTCCAACAACTACTAAACGAGAGCATGAAGATCGAAGCTCAGGAAAGGCAACCTGGAGAACACCTTGGAGTGGAACACACCATCTCTCTACACCCCATACCCAATTTGTAGGCCTAATGCAGCGTAGTTTCCAACAACTACTAAACGAGAGCATGAAGATCGAAGCAATGGCGAGGAAACCTGGGGAACACCTTGGAGTGGAACACACCATCTCTCTACACCCCATACCCAATTTGTAGGCCTAATGCAGCGTAGTTTCCAACAACTACTAAACGAGAGCATGAAGATCGAAGCTCAGGAAAGGCAACCTGGAGAACACCTTTGAGTGGAACACACCATCTCTCTACACCCCATACCCAATTTGTAGGCCTAATGCAGCGTAGTTTCCAACAACTACTAAATGAGAGCATGAAGATCGAAGCTCAGGAAAGGCAACCTGGAGAACACCTTGGAGTGGAACACACCATCTCTCTACACCCTATACCCAATTTGTAGGCCTAATGCAGCGTAGTTTCCAACAACTACTAAACGAGAGCATGAAGATCGAAGCAATGGAGAGGAAACCTGGGGAACACCTTGGAGTGGAACACACCATCTCTCTACACCCCATACCCAATTTGTAGGCCTAATGCAGCGTAGTTTCCAACAACTACTAAACGAGAGCATGAAGATCGAAGCAATGGCGATGAAACCTGGGGAACACCTTGGAGTGGAACACACCATCTCTCTACACCCCATACCCAATTTGTAGGCCTAATGCAGCGTAGTTTCCAACAACTACTAAACGAGAGCATGAAGATTGAAGCTCAGGAAAGGCAACCTGGAGAACACCTTGGAGTGGAACACACCATCTCTCTACACCCCATACCCAATTTGTAGGCCTAATGCAGCGTAGTTTCCAACAACTACTAAACGAGAGCATGAAGATTGAAGCTCAGGAAAGGCAACCTGGAGAACACCTTGGAGTGGAACACACCATCTCTCTACACCCCATACCCAATTTGTAGGCCTAATGCAGCGTAGTTTCCAACAACTACTAAACGAGAGCATGAAGATCGAAGCAATGGAGAGGAAACCTGGGGAACACCTTGGAGTGGAACACACCATCTCTCTACACCCCATACCCAATTTGTAGGCCTAATGCAGCGTAGTTTCCAACAACTACTAAACGAGAGCATGAAGATTGAAGCTCAGGAAAGGCAACCTGGAGAACACCTTGGAGTGGAACACACCATCTCTCTACACCCCATACCCAATTTGTAGGCCTAATGCAGCGTAGTTTCCAACAACTACTAAACGAGAGCATGAAGATTGAAGCTCAGGAAAGGCAACCTGGAGAACACCTTGGAGTGGAACACACCATCTCTCTACACCCCATACCCAATTTGTAGGCCTAATGCAGCATAGTTTCCAACAACTACTAAACGAGAGCATGAAGATTGAAGCTCAGGAAAGGCAACCTGGAGAACACCTTGGAGTGGAACACACCATCTCTCTACACCCCATACCCAATTTGTAGGCCTAATGCAGCGTAGTTTCCAACAACTACTAAACGAGAGCATGAAGATCGAAGCAATGGAGAGGAAACCTGGGGAACACCTTGGAGTGGAACACACCATCTCTCTACACCCCATACCCAATTTGTAGGCCTAATGCAGCGTAGTTTCCAACAACTACTAAACGAGAGCATGAAGATCGAAGCAATGGCGATGAAACCTGGGGAACACCTTGGAGTGGAACACACCATCTCTCTACACCCCATACCCAATTTGTAGGCCTAATGCAGCGTAGTTTCCAACAACTACTAAACGAGAGCATGAAGATCGAACCAATGGCGATGAAACCTGGGGAACACCTTGGAGTGGAACACACCATCTCTCTACACCCCATACCCAATTTGTAGGCCTAATGCAGCGTAGTTTCCAACAACTACTAAACGATAGCATGAAGATTGAAGCTCAGGAAAGGCAACCTGGAGAACACCTTTGAGTGGAACACACCATCTCTCTACACCCCATACCCAATTTGTAGGCCTAATGCAGCGTAGTTTCCAACAACTACTAAACGAGAGCATGAAGATTGAAGCTCAGGAAAGGCAACCTGGAGAACACATTGGAGTGGAACACACCATCTCTCTACACCCCATACCCAATTTGTAGGCCTAATGCAGCGTAGTTTCCAACAACTACTAAACGAGAGCATGAAGATCGAAGCAATGGAGAGGAAACCTGGGGAACACCTTGGAGTGGAACACACCATCTCTCTACACCCCATACCCAATTTGTAGGCCTAATGCAGCGTAGTTTCCAACAACTACTAAACGAGAGCATGAAGATCGAACCAATGGCGATGAAACCTGGGGAACACCTTGGAGTGGAACACACCATCTCTCTACACCCCATACCCAATTTGTAGGCCTAATGCAGCGTAGTTTCCAACAACTACTAAACGAGAGCATGAAGATTGAAGCTCAGGAAAGGCAACCTGGAGAACACCTTGGAGTGGAACACACCATCTCTCTACACCCCATACCCAATTTGTAGGCCTAATGCAGCGTAGTTTCCAACAACTACTAAACGAGAGCATGAAGATTGAAGCTCAGGAAAGGCAACCTGGAGAACACCTTGGAGTGGAACACACCATCACTCTACACCCCATACCCAATTTGTAGGCCTAATGCAGCGTAGTTTCCAACAACTACTAAACGAGAGCATGAAGATTGAAGCAATGGAGAGGAAACCGGGAGAACACCTTGGAGTGGAACACACCATCTCTCTACACCCCATACCCAATTTGTAGGCCTAATGCAGCGTAGTTTCCAACAACTACTAAACGAGAGCATGAAGATTGAAGCAATGGAGAGGAAACCTGGGGAACACCTTGGGGAGGCAGACACCGTTAGTAGGCCCTACCAATGTTGTACACCCAATGCAGTTTTAAAATTCCTAGAGGCTGAAAACAAGACTATTGACGCTCAGCTTTTTTCAAAGGAACACAGCTGAATTGAGTGGCGCAGACAGACACAGGTAGTAGGATTCAAACCAAAAATGTGGCTCACTGCAGCAGAAAAAAGTTACAGGGGTACACAAGCTGCAGTGCTCTGGGCAGTGGAGGACAATTTCAATAGTGAACCGCAGACAGACTTTGTACGCCTACTATTAAAAAAAGGATGCTCTATGCAATTATAAATAGGTTCCAGGGGTACACGGGCAGCAGTGGTGTGGTCAGTGGAGGCCTAGTGGAAGGAGTGACCGTAGACAGGCATCGAAGGCCTAAAATAATAACACATGGCTGTAGGCAATTTTAAATTGGTTCCAGGGGTACACGGGCAGCAGTGGCCTGGTCAGTGTAGTAGTAGTAGAAAGAACGGACCGCAGACAGGCATCGAAGGCCTAAAATAAAAAAATTGGGCTGGCTGTAGGCAATTTTAAATTGGTTCCAGGGGTACACAGGCAGCAGTGGTGTGGTCAGTGGAGGCATATTGTAAGGAGTAACCGCAGACAGGCATCGAAGGCCTAAAATAATAACACATGGCTGTAGGCAATTTTAAATTGGTTCCAGGGGTACACGGGCAGCAGTGGTGTGGTCAGTGGAGGCCTAGTGGAAGGAGTGACCGCAGACAGGCATCGAAGGCCTAAAATAAAAAAATTGGGCTGGCTGTAGGCAATTTTAAATTGGTTCCAGGGGTACACGGGCAGCAGTGGTGTGGTCAGTGGAGGCCTAGTGGAAGGAGTGACCGCAGACAGGCATCGAAGGCCTAAAATAATAACACATGGCTGTAGGCAATTTTAAATTGGTTCCAGGGGTACACGGGCAGCAGTGGCCTGGTCAGTGTAGTAGTAGTAGAAAGAACGGACCGCAGACAGGCATCGAAGGCCTAAAATAAAAAAATTGGGCTGGCTGTAGGCAATTTTAAATTGGTTCCAGGGGTACACAGGCAGCAGTGGTGTGGTCAGTGGAGGCATATTGTAAGGAGTAACCGCAGACAGGCATCGAAGGCCTAAAATAATAACACATGGCTGTAGGCAATTTTAAATTGGTTCCAGGGGTACACGGGCAGCAGTGGTGTGGTCAGTGGAGGCCTAGTGGAAGGAGTGACCGCAGACAGGCATCGAAGGCCTAAAATAAAAAAATTGGGCTGGCTGTAGGCAATTTTAAATTGGTTCCAGGGGTACACGGGCAGCAGTGGTGTGGTCAGTGGAGGCCTAGTGGAAGGAGTGACCGCAGACAGGCATCGAAGGCCTAAAATAATAACACATGGCTGTAGGAAATTTTAAATTGGTTCCAGGGGTACACGGGCAGCAGTGGCCTGGTCAGTGTAGTAGTAGTAGAAAGAACGGACCGCAGACAGGCATCGAAGGCCTAAAATAAAAAAATTGGGCTGGCTGTAGGCAATTTTAAATTGGTTCCAGGGTACACGGGCAGCAGTGGTGTGGTCAGTGGAGGCATATTGTAAGGAGTGACCGCAGACAGGCATCGAAGGTCTAAAATAATAACACATGGCTGTAGGCAATTTTAAATTGGTTCCAGGGGTACACGGGCAGCAGTGGTGTGGTCAGTGGAGGCCTAGTGGAAGGAGTGACCGCAGACAGGCATCGAAGGCCTAAAATAAAAAAATTGGGCTGGCTGTAGGCAATTTTAAATTGGTTCCAGGGGTACACGGGCAGCAGTGGTGTTGTCAGTGGAGGCCTAGTGGAAGGAGTGACCGCAGACAGGCATCGAAGGCCTAAAATAATAACACATGGCTGTAGGCAATTTTAAATTGGTTCCAGGGGTACACGGGCAGCAGTGGCCTGGTCAGTGTAGTAGTAGTAGAAAGAACGGACCGCAGACAGGCATCGAAGGCCTAAAATAAAAAAATTGGGCTGGCTGTAGGCAATTTTAAATTGGTTCCAGGGGTACACGGGCAGCAGTGGTGTGGTCAGTGGAGGCATATTGTAAGGAGTGACCGCAGACAGGCATCGAAGGCCTAAAATAATAACACATGGCTGTAGGCAATTTTAAATTGGTTCCAGGGGTACACGGGCAGCAGTGGTGTGGTCAGTGGAGGCATAGTGGAAGGAGTGACCGAAGACAGGCTTCGAAGGCCTAACATAACAAAAATGTCAATACAATGGTATTGTCAGTGGCAGGCATTGAAGGATGTCAGCGCATAGACTAAACATTGGTGGAGCTGTGAGATAATTTTGCAAGTGGTAGAGCACTGTTTGAGCTGGGGGGGGGAACTGTCTTGTGGCCGGCGGTACAGGCCCAGGGCCCCTCATATTACAACGGTGTGTCTGACGTTGGGTGCGCACCACCACCGCCAGAGACACTTTATTGTACTAGGAGGGACCCAGTGGCAGTGCTGTCGACCAAAAGCGGGCACACCCACCTCTTCAGACAAACAGCACTCTCACGGGTGCTGTCGCCAAGTGTCGATACCACGGCCCCGTGTGGGGAGTTTGGCCATTTAGTGAGGTGTAAACATGTCGTATGCTGGACAATCAGGTGCAGAAAATTACGAGATTGGAAAAGGCATTCAGAATAGTCCACAGGCAAGACCTTTTCATAGGAAAGCTAGGTGTCAGCCGGGCAAGGTGGGGCAAAAGATTTCGAAATCCAGTTGTGGTTCATTTTAATGAAGGTTAGATCATCTACATTTTGGGTAGCCAGACGAGTCCTTTTTTCTGTTAGTATTGAACCTGCAGCACTGAATACTCTTTCTGATAGGACACTAGCTGCCGGGCAAGCAAGCTCCTGCAATGCATATTCTGCCAATTCTGGCCAGGTGTCTAATTTTGATGCCCAGTAATCAAATGGGAATGACGGTTGAGGGAGAACATCGATAAGGGATGAAAAATAGTTTGTAACCATACTGGACAAATGTTGTCTCCTGTCACTTTGAATTGATGCTGCAGTACCTGTCCTGTCTGCGGTCATAGCAAAATCACTCCACAACCTGGTCAGAAAACCCCTCTGGCCAACGCCACTTCTGATTTTTGCCCCTCTAACTCCTCTGGTCTGCTGGCCCCTGCAGCTCGTGTGAGAACGATCACGGGCGCTGTGTGCAGGGAATGCCAGAAGCAAACGGTCAACAAGAGTTGATTGTTTGGTTGCTAATATTAGTTCCAAGTTCTCATGTGGCATTATATTTTGCAATTTGCCTTTATAGCGAGGATCAAGGAGGCAGGCCAACCAGTAATCGTCATCGTTCATCATTTTAGTTATGTGTGTGTCCCTTTTGAGGATACGTAAGGCATAATCCGCCATGTGGGCCAAAGTTCCAGTTCTCAAATCTGCGGTTGTGCTTGGTTGAGGGGCAGTTTCAGGCAAATCCACGTCACTTGTGTCCCTCCAAAAACCAGAACCCGGCCTTGCCGCGCCACCAATTTCCAGTGGCCCCGGAAAAGCTTCCTCATTAAAAATATAATCATCCCCATCATCCTCCTCGTCCTCCTCCTCCTCTTCGCCCGCTAACTCGTCCTGTACACTGCCCTGGCCAGACAATGGCTGACTGTCATCAAGGCTTTCCTCTTCCTCAGCTGCAGACGCCTGATCCTTTATGTGCGTCAAACTTTGTAACAGCAGACGCATTAGGGGGATGCTCATGCTTATTATGGCGTTGTCTGCACTAACCAGCCGTGTGCATTCCTCAAAACACTGAAGGACTTGACACATGTCTTGAATCTTCGACCACTGCACACCTGACAACTCCATGTCTGCCATCCTACTGCCTGCCCGTGTATGTGTATCCTCCCACAAAAACATAACAGCCCGCCTCTGTTCGCACAGTCTCTGAAGCATGTGCAGTGTTGAGTTCCACCTTGTTGCAACGTCTATGATTAGGCGATGCTGGGGAAGGTTCAAAGAACGCTGATAGGTCTGCATACGGCTGGAGTGTACGGGCGAACGGCGGATATGTGAGCAAAGTCCACGCACTTTGAGGAGCAGGTCGGATAACCCCGGATAACTTTTCAGGAAGCACTGCACCACCAGGTTTAAGGTGTGAGCCAGGCAAGGAATGTGTTTCAGTTGGGAAAGGGAGATGGCAGCCATGAAATTCCTTCCGTTATCACTCACTACCTTGCCTGCCTCAAGATCTACAGTGCCCAGCCACGACTGCGTTTCTTTCTGCAAGAACTCGGACAGAACTTCCGCAGTGTGTCTGTTGTCGCCCAAACACTTCATAGCCAATACAGCCTGCTGACGTTTGCCAGTAGCTGCCCCATAATGGGAGACCTGGTGTGCAACAGTGGCAGCTGCGGATGGAGTGGTTGTGCGACTGCGGTCTGTGGACGAGCTCTCGCTTCTGCAGGAGGACGAAGAGGAGGAGGAGGGGGTGCGAACGGCTACAGCCAACTGTTTCCTAGACCGTGGGCTAGGCAGAACTGTCCCAAACTTGCTGTCCCCTGTGGACCCTGCATCCACAACATTCACCCAGTGTGCCGTGATGGACACGTAACGTCCCTGGCCATGCCTACTGGTCCATGCATCTGTTGTCAGGTGCACCTTTGTGCTCACAGATTGCCTGAGTGCATGGACGATGCGCTCTTTAACATGCTGGTGGAGGGCTGGGATGGCTTTTCTGGAAAAAAAGTGTCGACTGGGTAGATCGTAGCGTGGTACAGCGTAGTCCATCAGGGCTTTGAAAGCTTCGCTTTCAACTAACCGGTAGGGCATCATCTCTAACGAGATTAGTCTAGCTATGTGGGCGTTCAAACCCTGTGTACGCGGATGCGAGGCTAAGTACTTCCTTTTTCTAACCATAGTCTCATGTAGGGTGAGCTGGACTGGAGAGCTGGAGATCGTGGAACTAGCGGGGGTGCCGGTGGACATGGCAGACTGAGAGACGGTGGGAGATGGTATTGTTGCCACCGGTGCCCTAGATGCAGTGTTTCCTACTACGAAACTGGTGATTCCCTGACCCTGACTGCTTTGGCCTGGCAAAGAAACCTGCACAGATACTGCAGGTGGTGCGCAAAATGGTGGCCCTACACTGCCGGAAGGGATGTTGCGTTGCTGACTAGCTTCATTGGCCGAGGGTGCTACAACCTTAAGGGACGTTTGGTAGTTAGTCCAGGCTTGCAAATGCATGGTGGTTAAATGTCTATGCATGCAACTTGTATTGAGACTTTTCAGATTCTGTCCTCTGCTTAAGGTAGTTGAACATTTTTGACAGATGACTTTGCGCTGATCAATTGGATGTTGTTTAAAAAAATGCCAGACTGCACTTTTTCTAGCATCGGATACCTTTTCAGGCATTGCAGACTGAGCTTTAACCGGATGGCCACGCTGTCCTCCAACAGGTTTTGGCTTTGCCACGCGTTTTGGGCAAGATACGGGCCCGGCAGATGGAACCTGTTGCGATGTTGATGCCTGCTGCGGCACCTTCTCCTCCGCTTCAGAACTGCTGCCGGCTGCACCCTGTTTTCCCAATGGCTGCCAATCGGGGTCAAGAACTGGGTCATCTATTACCTCTTCTTGTAGCTCGTGTGCAACTTCGTCTGTGTCACCGTGTCGGTCGGTGGTATAGCGTTCGTGATGGGGCAACATAGTCTCATCAGGGTCTGATTCTTGATCATTACCCTGCGAGGGCAATGTTGTGGTCTGAGTCAAAGGACCAGCATAGTAGTCTGGCTGTGGCTGTGCATCAGTGCACTCCATGTCAGATTCAACTTGTAATGGGCATGGACTGTTAACTGCTTCACTTTCTAAGCCAGGGACGGTATGTGTAAAGAGCTCCATGGAGTAACCCGTTGTGTCGCCTGCTGCATTCTTCTCTGTTGTTGTTTTTGCTGAAGAGGACAAGGAAGCGACTTGTCCCTGACCGTGAACATCCACTAACGACGCGCTGCTTTTACATTTACCAGTTTCACGAGAGGAGGCAAAAGAGCTAGAGGCTGAGTCAGCAAGATAAGCCAAAACTTGCTCTTGCTGCTCCGGCTTTAAAAGCGGTCTTCCTACTCCCAGAAAAGGGAGCGTTCGAGGCCTTGTGTAGCCAGACGACGAACCTGGCTCCACAGCTCCAGACTTAGGTGCAATATTTTTTTTCCCACGACCAGCTGATGCTCCACCACTACCACTACCCTCATTACCAGCTGACAATGAACGCCCCCGGTCACGACCTCTTCCACCAGACTTCCTCATTGTTTTAAAAACGTAACCAAACTAACGGTATTTGTTGCTGTCACACAACTTACACGGTGAGCTATAACTTCAGTATGATTTAGCTACCCCTTTACAGGTGAGTGAGACCACAACGAAAATCAGGCACAATGTTACACACTCTGTTGTTGGTGGCAACAAATGAGAGAGATGCCACACACGCAGGACTGTCACTGAAGCACAAATGTAAATATTAATCTCCCACTGATTTGATTTTTTTTTTTTTTTCAGGGAGACTTTAGGAAAAAAAAATAATAGAATAAAATGATTTTTTCAGGAAGAATTTAGAAACCAAATAAAATAAAATGATTTTTTCAGGGAGAATTTAGAAAACAAATAAAACAAAAAAAGGCTTTCTATGGCCCACGGCGTGAGAGATGACGCACACAGGAGTCAGGAGTGGCACACAAGCCCAGAGGCCAATATTGTTCTCCCAATGATTGATGTAGTGATTTTTTCAGGTAGATTTTGGAACCCAAATCAAGCTAAAAAAATAATAGGCTTTCTATGGCCCACAATTGGAGAGAGAGAGAGATGGCACACCCAGGAGTCAAGACTGGCACACAAGCAGAAAGGGCAATATTAATCTCCCACTGATTTGATTTTTTTTTTTTTTCCAGGGAGACTTTAGAAAAAAATAATAATAAAAAAAAAAATGATTTTTTCAGGAAGAATTTAGAAACCAAATAAAATAAAAATGATTTTTTCAGGGAGAATTTATAATACAAATAAAACAAAAAATAGGCTTTCTATGGCCCACTGAGTGAGAGATGACGCACACAGGAGTCAGGAGTGGCACACAAGCCCAGAGGCCAATATTTATCTCCCACTGATTGATTTATTGATTTTTTCAGGTAGAATTTAGAACCCAAATCAACCAAAAAAATAAATAGGCTTTCTATGGCCCACTATTTGTGAGAGAGATGGCACGCTCAGGACTGGCACACAAGCCCAGAGGCCAATATTAATCTCCCACTTTTTTTTTTTTCAGGGAAAATTTATAAACCCAATAAAAAAAATAATAAATAGGCTTTCTATGGCCCACTATCTGAGAGAGAGAGATGGCACGCTTAGGACTGGCACACAAGCCCAAAGGCCAATATTAATCTCCCTTTTTTTTTTCAGGGAGAATTTATAAAACCAAAAAAAAATAAATAAATAGGCTTTCTATGGCCCACTATTTGTGAGAGAGATGGCACACTCAGGACTGGCACACAAGCCCAGAGGCCAATATTAATCTCCCACTTTTTTTTTTTTGTTCCAGGGAAAATTTATAAACCCAATAAAAAAAATAATAAATAGGCTTTCTATGGCCCACTATCTGAGAGAGAGAGATGGCACGCTTAGGACTGGCACACAAGCCCAAAGGCCAATATTAATCTCCCACTGATTGATTTATTGATTTTTTCAGGTAGAATTTAGAACCCAAATAAGGCAAAAAAAAAAAAAATAGGCTTTCTATGGCCCACTGAGTGAGTGATGATGCACACAGGGGGCAGGAGTGGCACACAAGCCCTGAGGCCAATATTTTTCTCCCACTGATTGATGTAGTGATTTTTTCAGGTAGATTTTAGAACCCAAATCAAGCAAAAAAATAAATAGGCTTTCTATGGCCCACTGACTGAGAGATGGCACACACAGGAGTCAAGAGTGGCACACAAGCCCTGAGGCCAATATTTTTCTCCCACTGATTGATGTAGTGATTTTTTCAGGTAGATTTTATAACGCAAATCAAGCAAAAAAATAAATAGGCTTTCTATGGCCCACTGAGTGAGAGATAGCACACACAGGGATGGCACTCTAGCAGAAATGTCAATCTTAATCTCCCACAAAAAAAAAAAAAAAACAGGGAGTGTCCAACAATTACTATCTCCCTGCAGTAATCTCAGCCAGGTATGGCAGGCAGCAATAAGGAGTGGACTGATGCACAAATTAAATAAAAAGTGTGGACAAACAAAAAAGATAGCTGTGCAGAAAGGAATGAACAAGAGGATTTGTGCTTTGAAAAAAGCAGTTGGTTTGCACAGCGGCGTACACACAGCAATGCAGCTATCAGGGAGCCTTCTAGGGCAGCCCAATGAGCTACAGCGCTGAGGGGGAAAAAAAAAAATGTAGCTTCCACTGTCCCTGCACACCGAAGGTGGTGTTGGGCAGTGGAAATCGCTACAGCACAAGCGGTTTGGTGGTTAATGGACCCTGCCTAACGCTATCCCTGCTTCTGACGAAGCGGCAGCAACCTCTCCCTAAGCTCAGATCAGCAGCAGTAACATGGCGGTCGGCGGGAACGCCCCTTTATAGCCCCTGTGACGCCGCAGACAGCAAGCCAATCACTGCAATGCCCTTCTCTAAGATGGTGGGGACCACGACCTATGTCATCACGCTGCCCACACTCTGCGTTTACCTTCATTGGCTGAGAAATGGCGCTTTTCGTGTCATTGAAACGCGACTTTGGCGCGAAAGTCGCGTACCGCATGGCCAACCCCGCACAGGGGTCGGATCGGGTTTCATGAAACCCGACTTTGCCAAAAGTCGGCGACTTTTGAAAATGAACGACCCGTTTCGCTCAACCCTAGTGGTGACATATGTTTCTATTATACTTTTCCTCTATTTGTTCCACTCCTGGTTTTGGCTACAAATACTGAGGTAAAATACTGACCAAATACTGCTAGTGTGACGGCAGCCTAATTCTGACCAGTGTCACTTTGCAATGTTATTATAACTCTGGAACTCTTCAACTGATCCCACTGATTGTGAGACTATTTTTCCTGACATATTGTTCTTCATGTTAGTGGTAAAATCTCTTCAAAATGACTTGCAGTTATTTGTGAAAAAAATGGAAATTTGGCGAAGATTTTGAAAACTTCATAATTTTCAAACTGTTAATTCTCATTTTTACAACAGAATTTACAAAACCATTTTTTTAGGGACCACATTACATTTGAATGACTTTGAGGGATCTATATGACAGAAAATACCCAAAAGTGACACCATTCTAAAAACTGCACCCCTCAAGGTGTTCAAAACCACATTTAAGACGTTTATTAACCCTTCCGGTGCTTCACAGGAACTGAAGCAATGTGGAAGAAAAAAATTAACAATTAATCTTTTTCACAAAAAAATTACTTTAGACCCAAACTTTTTTATTTTCACAAGGGTAACAGGAGAAAATAGACCCAAACATATGTTGTGCAATTACTCCTGAATATCACTATACCTTATTTGTGGAGTAAATCTAGTGTTTGGGCACACGGAAGGGCTCGGAAGGGAAGGAGCACCATTTGAATTTTTGAATGTAAAATTTGCTAGAATAATTAGCGGACGCCATGTCATGTTTGGAGAGCCCCTGATGTACCTAAGCAGTGGAAGCTACCATTTGCATCGGGTGCTCGGGTATGCACCGAATATCATGGGTGCTCGAGTGAGATGCTCAGGTCCCTGCCTGCATGCTTGGCGGCTGTTAGACACAAAAAAAAACATCCGCAATACTCCATGCATACCCGAGCACCCGATGCAAACTGTAGTTTCCACTACGAGTAGCAAGCACTTGCGCTCAACACTGTCATATCCTCATTTTTTTTTTACTTTTGAAAAAAAAATTCTAACCCCAACCCTAACACACCCTTAACCCTAACACAGTCCTAACCCCAACCCTAACCCTAAGCCCAATGGCAAAGAATAGAAGAAAAACATTAGACTCGAACAAAGAAGACCCAGGAAACATACTCAGAAGGGAGGTAAGAACATTTCTAAAACAATCCACAGCGAGGAGATTGGAACAAAACAAAATCCTCTAAACTGCATGCTCGCAAACGCCAGAAGCCTGACAAACAAGATGGAAGAACTAGAAGCAGAAATATCTGCAGGTAACTTTGACATAGTGGGAATAACCGAGACATGGTTAGATGGAAGCTATGACTGGGCAGTTAATTTACAGGGTTACATTCTGTTTAGAAAGGATCGTAAAAATCGGAGAGGAGGAGGGGTTTGTCTCTATGTAAAGTCTTGTCTAAAGTCCACTTTAAGGGAGGATATTAGCGAAGGAAATGAGGATGTCGAGTCCATATGGGTCGAAATTCATGGAGGGAAAAATGGTAACAAAATTCTCATTGGGGTCTGTTACAAACCCCCAAATATAACAGAAACCATGGAAAGTCTACTTCTAAAGCAGATAGATGAAGCTGCAACCCATAATGAGGTCCTGGTTATGGGGGACTTTAACTACCCGGATATTAACTGGGAAACAGAAACCTGTGAAACCCATAAAGGCAACAGGTTTCTGCTAATAACCAAGAAAAATTATCTTTCACAATTGGTGCAGAATCCAACCAGAGGAGCAGCACTTTTAGACCTAATACTATCTAATAGACCTGACAGAATAACAAATCTGCAGGTGGTTGGGCATCTAGGAAATAGCGACCACAATATTGTACAGTTTCACCTGTCTTTCACTAGGGGGACTTGTCAGGGAGTCACAAAAACACTGAACTTTAGGAAGGCAAAGTTTGACCAGCTTAGAGATGCCCTTAATCTGGTAGACTGGGACAATATCCTCAGAAATAAGAATACAGATAATAAATGGAGAATGTTTAAGAACATCCTAAATAGGCACTGTAAGCGGTTTATACCTTATGGGAATAAAAGGACTAGAAATAGGAAAAACCCAATGTGGCTAAACAAAGAAGTAAGACAGGCAATTAACAGTAAAAAGAAAGCATTTGCACTACTAAAGCAGGATGGCACCATTGAAGCTCTAAAAAACTATAGGGAGAAAAATACTTTATCTAAAAAACTAATTAAAGCTGCCAAAAAGGAAACAGAGAAGCACATTGCTAAGGAGAGTAAAACTAATCCCAAACTGTTCTTCAACTATATCAATAGTAAAAGAATAAAAACTGAAAATGTAGGCCCCTTAAAAAATTGTGAGGAAAGTATGGTTGTAGATGACGAGGAAAAAGCTAACATATTAAATACCTTCTTATCAACGGTATTCGGTGGAAAATGAAATGCTAGGTGAAATCCCAAGAAACAATGAAAACCCTATATTAAGGGTCACCAATCTAACCCAAGAAGAGGTGCGAAACCGGCTAAATAAGATTAAAATAGATAAATCTCCGGGTCCGGATGGCATACACCCACGAGTACTAAGAGAACTAAGTAATGTAATAGATAAACCATTATTTCTTATTTTTAGGGACTCTATAGCGACGGGGTCTGTTCCGCAGGACTGGTGCATAGCAAATGTGGTGCCAATATTCAAAAAGGGCTCTAAAAGTGAACCTGGAAATTATAGGCCAGTAAGTCTAACCTCTATTGTTGGTAAAATATTTGAAGGGTTTCTGAGGGATGTTATTCTCGATTATCTCAATGAGAATAACTGTTTAACTCCATATCAGCATGGGTTTATGAGAAATCGCTCCTGTCAACCCAATCTAATCAGTTTTTATGAAGAGGTAAGCTATAGGCTGGACCACGGTGAGTCATTGGACGTGGTATATCTCGATTTTTCCAAAGCGTTTGATACCGTGCCGCACAAGAGGTTGGTACACAAAATGAGAATGCTTGGTCTGGGGGAAAATGTGTGTAAATGGGTTGGTAACTGGCTTAGTGATAGAAAGCAGAGGGTGGTTATAAATGGTATAGTCTCTAACTGGGTCGCTGTGACCAGTGGGGTACCGCAGGGGTCGGTATTGGGACCTGTTCTCTTCAACATATTCATTAATGATCTGGTAGAAGGTTTACACAGTAAAATATCGATATTTGCAGATGATACAAAACTATGTAAAGCAGTTAATACAAGAGAAGATAGTATTCTGCTACAGATGGATCTGGATAAGTTGGAAACTTGGGCTGAAAGGTGGCAGATGAGGTTTAACAATGATAAATGTAAGGTTATACACATGGGAAGAAGGAATCAATATCACCATTACACACTGAACGGGAAACCAGTGGGTAAGTCTGACAGGGAGAAGGACTTGGGGATCCTAGTTAATGATAAACTTACCTGGAGCAGCCAGTGCCAGGCAGCAGCAGAGAAGGCAAACAGGATCATGGGGTGCATTAAAAGAGGTCTGGATACACATGATGAGAGCATTATACTGCCTCTGTACAAATCCCTAGTTAGACCGCACATGGAGTACTGTGTCCAGTTTTGGGCACCGGTGCTCAGGAAGGATATAATGGAACTAGAGAGAGTACAAAGGAGGGCAACAAAATTAATAAAGGGGATGTGAGAACTACAATACCCAGATAGATTAGCGAAATTAGGATTATTTAGTCTAGAAAAAAGACGACTGAGGGGCGATCTAATAGCCATGTATAAGTATATAAGGGGACAATACAAATATCTCGCTGAGGATCTGTTTATACCAAGGAAGGTGACGGGCACAAGGGGGCATTCTTTGCGTCTGGAGGAGAGAAGGTTTTTTCACCAACATAGAAGAGGATTCTTTACTGTTAGGGCAGTGAGAATCTGGAATTGCTTGCCTGAGGAGGTGGTGATGGCGAACTCAGTCGAGGGGTTCAAGAGAGGCCTGGATGTCTTCCTGGAGCAGAACAATATTGTATCATACAATTATTAGGTTCTGTAGAAGGACGTAGATCTGGGGATTTATTATGATGGAATATAGGCTGAACTGGATGGACAAATGTCTTTTTTCGGCCTTACTAACTATGTTACTATGTTACTATATTATCATTTTTTATCTAACTAAGGTGGTGTTAAAGGGGGATTTGATTTACTATTTTTTTTTACTATTTTTTTAATTTTGATCACTGCGATAGGAACACAGTGATCAAAAGGAACCAATAGGAAAAATGTTCTATTGTTGGCGGGTACCGGCAGGCAGATTTTGTCAGGCACACTGCGCATGCACCAGCCATTTTTTTTTCCAGAAAGATGACGTCGGGCCGGGGGACGGAGCAGGAGGGACCGGGGTTTAGGCTGGCATCATTTCTCTCTCCTCTGATATATATACCATATCATGTCAGAAAAGAGAGAAATCATTGAAACAACAGGCACAATTTTTTTTTTTATTTATGATCTCCATTATACACTGAATAACGGCAATCACATGATTGGACACGAGAAAATACAGCTCTGATCATGTTCTCCGGGGTCTCAGCTACTCCCAGTAGCCGAGAGCCCGGAGATTTTCCAACACTGAGGGGCGCTACAGCCTTATTCCTTATCCTCGAAGGAATAAGTATCCTTAGTGGCCGCTGTTTTAATGCGTATCAGCTGTCGCTAAGGGGTTATAGGTCCTATGGAGATTACAGGAATTGTATCTCGTTAAAAATCCCTATCATAATGTATAAAATTATCTTTATAGTATGTGTTAGTTATCTTAGCGAAGACACCCATAAGGTTTAGCCAGCATTCCATGTACAGTATATGGATGGACTTTTTCAGAAAGTCATATGAGACTCATATCTACTTTATCATGATGAATTCCTGTTATTATAGAGGCATAATACAAAATAAATGAATCATCTCTGAATTACTATTATATTTAAAGAGAATCTGTCACCAGGTTTTTGCTTCCCTATTTGAGAGCAGTATGATGTAGTGGGAGAGACCCTGATTCCAGCGATATATCACTTATTGAGCTACTTGCTGCATTTATGATAAAATGTTTTATCTGCTGCTGATCTAGCAGTTCACTGAATGCTGAACTCTGTATAACATTGCCCACGTCACTGATTGGCAGATTTCTGTGTACACTGTGGTGGGGGCGATGTTATGCGTGAATATAGAGGACTACATGGCAGCAGGTTTACTAGTCCTTTAATGATAATCTGCTGATGAAACAGTGATTTTATCAAAAGTACAGCAAGCAGCCTTAAAAGTTACACAAAACTGGAATCAGAGTCTCTGCCTCTAAATCATGCTTCTCTCAGATTACGTGGCAAAAACCTGTTAACACATCTTTAATCATGTCAGTACAGTTAGGGCAGTGGAGATAATAATAAAGGATAATAAGTGTGGTCTGGTGTGTGTGGACAAACAAGAAACCGTACTTTGATCTATAGACAGTACATATTAACTGGCTGGGGTTTCCATCTATGACAGGGTTAATGAATTTTCACATAAACATCTCCTCTGCCCACGGGACAGATATGCTGCTGTTTCTGATATGTTGGTCTTGCGAAATATGTCAACAATATGCATGATTAACCTCTAATGAAAATACAAGCATCTAAGATGAAGATGAGCAAAATGTCCCATGTAGCTTTATTGTGATGTCTGTAAACATTTTCCCATGACTTATACATAGATACTTCCCACCATTTCCTAATACCAAAGCAGTGCCAGAAATTCTTTAAATCAATGCATGGCACGCAGTTACGTCCTGTTCTTAGCTCTCATGTGTTCCTATTAATAGAGATAAGTTGATCACGTACTTTATGTGCTGTAATAAACGATTTTGACTGTATCAGACAATTGTCAATTGTATTAGTCCACACTGTGCTCCTGTGGGCCTTTTAGTTTATATGGAACAAAAATTATATTACCGTAGATACAGTGGAGATAATATAGTAAGTATTTGATACACGGCCAATTTTGCAACTTTTTCCACCTACAAAGAATGGAGGAACACTTCAACTGTGAGAGACAGAATCTTAAAACAAAATCTAGAAAACAACATTATATGATTTTTACATAATTAATTAGAATTTTATTGCATGAAATAAGTATTTGATACAATAGAAAAACAGACCTTAATATTTGGTACAGAAACCTTTGTTTGCAATTACAGAGGTCAGACGTTACCTGTAGTTCTTGACCAAGTTTGCGCACACTGCAGCAGGGATTTTGGCCCACTCCTCCATACAGATCTTCTCCAGATCTTTCAGGTTTCCAGGCTCTCGCCAAAGATTTTCTATTGGGTTCAGTTCTGGAGACTGGCAAGGCCACTCCAGGACCTTGAAATCCTTCTTACGGAGCCACTCCTCAGTTGCTGTGGCTGTGTGTTTTTAGTCATTATCATGCTGGAAGATCCAATCACGACCCATCTTCAATGCTCTTACTAAGGGAAGGAGGTTCTTGGCGAAAATCTCACGATACATGACCCCATCTATTCTCCCTTCAATACGGTGCAGTAGTCTTGTCCCCTTTGAAGAAAAGCACACCCAAAGTTTGATGTTTCCCTCACTATGCTTCACAGTTAAGATGATGTTCTTGGAGTTGTACTCATCCTTCTTCTTCCCCCAAACATGGCAAGTGGAGTAGGTACCAAAAAGTTCTATTTTGGTCTCATCTGACCACATGACCTCCTCCCATGCCTCCTCTGGATCATCCATATGGTCATTGGCGTACCTCAAATGGGCATGGACATATGGTGGCGTGAGCATGGGGACCTTGCATGCCCTGCAGGATTTTAATCCATGAAGATGTACTAACTAATGGTAAGAGTTGAGTCTGTGTTCCCAGCTCTCTTCAGGTCATTGACCAAGTCCTACTATGTAGTTCTGGGCTGATTCATGACCTTTCTCAGAATTATCCTTACACCACGAGGCGAGATCTTGCATGGATCCCCAGACCGAGGAAGATTCACAGTCATCTTATGCTTCTTCCATTTTCTAATTATTGCACCAACAGTTGTTGCCTTCTCACCAAGCTGATTGCCTATTGTCCTGTAGCCCATCCCAGCCTTGTGCAGGTCTACAATTTTGTCCCTTGTGTCCTTAGACAGCTGTTTGGTCTTGGCCATGATGGAGAGGTTGGAGTGTGATTGCTTGAGTGTGTGGACAGGTGTCTTTTATACAGGTAACAAGTTCAAACAGGTGTTATTGTTACAGGTAATGAGTACAGAGTAGGAGGGCTTCTTAAAGAAAAACTAACAGGTCTGTGAGAGCCAGAATTCTTGCTGGTTGGTAGGTGATCAAATACTTATTTCATGCAATAAAATGTAAATTAATTATGTAAAAATCATATAATGTGATTTTCTGGATTTTTTTAAAGATTCTGTTTCACAGTCGAAGTGTACCAACAATAAAAATTACAGACCTCTCTATTCTTTGTAAGTGGGAAAACTTGCGCTATCAAATACTTATTTTCCCCACTGTATATAGATTATTCCAACTAGGATATCTTCCCATCGCTTCTAGTGGAAGCTACAGTGCTTAACTGAGGCAGAATACATTGGCACACAGAGTGCAAACTGTAGGGGTATTATGTGCCGCCATCTAGGATCTGCGCTTTGACAATGCTGTCTTATATTTTCAAAATATTGCAAGTGACTTTTTGCTGTTTTGAGCTTTCTATCCCTCATTGTCAGTGTGAGACTGGAGTTCTTTGATCCCACCAGAGAAAATTACTTTGAGGGCTCATTTTTTAACTTATAGATATCGACTTTAAATTGTAGTCTGTAAAAGTAAACTTTGTTGTTAGCATAGTTTGCATAGCAAAATAAATCAGGATTATTTCCACCTTGTAAAGTGACGACATTTGTTAGCATGTACAGTGCCATCACTTTATGATTTATGGAGGATTGAACATTGAATCCATTTCTAATCATGAGAATAAAGAGGATGCAGTGGTGAATAAGTGCACTGGATCTCATGTTTGGCTAAACATTCCTGTGTTTTCTAAGAAAAAAACGCAGACAGACATATCGGCCAGGGTTGCAAACTTGACTCTTTATTTTTTCTGGACAGGTTATCAAAAAATCACGGACAGACAATATTTTTTTTATGGACACCTAGGAAAACCATAATAAATCATTATGACTACAAGTGACACATGTCTACCGTCCATAATTCTGAAGACATTGGCTGCATTCCCTGTAAACTGTAAAATGATAACTACAGTCAAAATTATCTATAGAAGCTTCTTCAGCTTCAAGAAAATCACTGACGCC